>NC_133364.1:24020989-24081380 GCF_049309525.1 Garra rufa
ATATATATATATATATATATATATATATATATATATATATATATATATATATATATATATATATATATATATATATATATATATATATATATATATATATATATATATATATATATATATATATATATATATATATATTGAAAAAAGGAAACTATTCTAGCTTTAATTTACCAAGTGGAGTTAAATTAAATTAAATTAAATTTATTTTGCTCAAGTGAAGTTCAATATATTATTTAATTTTGAAAATAAAAAATAATAAAATACATTTTGTGCAAAAAAAATCAAGTGGAATTCAGTGTATAATTTTTGAAATAAAATAAAATAAAATAAACTATTATACATTTAATTTACTGAGTGGAGTTCTATTGATCATCTTGAAAATAATAAAATACAATATAATAAAATTAAATTAAATAAGTACCTTTTTCCGCGAAAATTAGAGTGATTTACACACTTTTTAATGTTATAATTTCTAATATTGGCTTCGTTTTATTTTTGTACTCATTCAATTTTTTTTCTCATCCAATATTTTGAGGAGGCACTGCCTACCTTGCCTCCTACTCAGGAGATGCCCCTGTGTATACAGAGTACAGAGTCAATCTCATCCAGTTTTAACCATATAATTTGTAAGTATTATGTCTATTTACATTCATCTACTGTAGACCCAAATTTTTAAACAAAATCTAGTCTAGAAATAATCCACAGCGTGAGCCACTGCGTGAGGCCGAACATGCAAGCCTGTGATATGTAGCATATGCCACTGTCAGAGCAGAGAGGCCCATCCAGGATTTAATTCACACAGTCACAGACAGATGTTTGTCTGAAACAGGCTGAACCCAAATTTGTTTTGTGTCAGTTATGCGTGAAAGCACAGCTTGAGTCTTCACAGATTCATATATGATGAGGTGAATGAAAAGGGTAATAGGCATAAAAAAGACAGGCAGAGATATAATGAAAGACAGACTAGATAGATAGATAGATAGATGTGTTGATGAATTCATATCTCAGAGATGCCTACGTAAGCTCTGAAACAGCCTCCCGCTACTAAAACCCAACTATCCTAGGGAGACACAGGCCTGTAAATTTAATCTTCAATCATTTTTACTACTTACCTTGTCGCCCAAGGGAGCGTCTACAAATCTCCCTCAATGTCCGTAGCAGAGAGGCATTGATTCTGCAGCACTCCCACTGATGCATTTCCATCAGCTATGACCAGCTATATTCACTGTCAATCTGTAAAATGAATTGAAATTAATTAATACATTAATTTTAAAGATCTTTTACTATCCAATACAGTGTTAATGTAAGGGTGCTTTCACACATTGGCCATATTGGCAGCAATGAGCGTAAACACTGCCACTGAATCGAACGGAACTCACAAATTTTGATGATTATCGCTCCTGAAAATGGTCAATTATTGTCATGTTTTGGGCTGTACTGATCAGTCAGACAAATAAAAAGCCTACAAAAGTAGGCTACTATAGAATGGCAAAAGTTATAAAAAATTAAACCTGTCTGAGGAACATGCGTTTGTGGTTGGCCAAACTGAACCAGGATTTCCAGGACAAGAGTCTTGACAACATTCGTGTTTGTTCTTATCATTTCCAGTCAGGTAGGTCAAATATTAGGCTCATATCCTAATTAATACTGCTTGTACATATATTTACCACCTGTTAACTTTAGTTAGTCATAATATTGTGCCCATTCCTGCTTACTAACTCCATCTCTATATGATTTAGCAGTTTCAACAGGCTTTTTCAATGTTTTAGACATCATAAATTAGCAGACATATTCAGTAGTACATTAACCGTGCAATCCATGCTGTTGTTTACATCCGTGTATTGCCAATATGGTGACACATCTGAGTAACTGACCAAACCGTGGTGTAAGTGTGAACACTGAACAACTGTAGTTGCATCTAAAGCCCTTTGGAAGAGATTAGTTTTGCATGGAGATGTGAGGTAAAGTAAATATTACCAGAGCTTGAGGAAGATTTTTCTTGATCAAAAGCAAGTATAATCAATGTGACGATAGCCATTTATACATCAAGCTATTTCACTATTATAATCATGCATTGCCTGTGTGAATGTGCAGATACACCTCATATGCTTAAGCTGCACATCTCTGGTTCGACCTTAGACACAAGCTATAGGAGGGGGGCCTCCACCTTAACTAAGCTAATGGCTAATGACAAGTAAACTGGAGGCACAGCCAAAAATGGGAACATTAACCAGACAAGTAAACTGGAGGCACGGCCAAAAATGAGAACATTAACCATATGTATGAAATGTACAGAACACGCCTTCAAGAAAAATATATAAAAGAGGACACCAATAGAGACCCGATAGATTCTCCTGCAGGGTTTCTCATTCTTTGTTACTTTGTTAATAAAGTCTTATCTTCTGGCTTCAAAACCCCAAGACTTATGTGATCTTTCAAAGTAGCGAGGGGAAAACCACCTCAAGCTTCTCAGTGATTTTAGCCCTGACCAAATGTGCCATCTCAGTAGTCATTACGAAAGGTGACTTTTAGCGTTTGTAAAGAGGTCTGGGGAAGCAATGTGGCACTGTGGTTTTCCCACAGAATTGGGCTTTCAGGGGTGTCCAAACTCTGTCCTGGAGGGCCAGTGTCCTGCAGAGTCCTTGCCTTGACACATTAGCCTAAAAGTTTCTAGTATGCCTAGTAAGACCTTAATTAGCTGGTTCTGGACACCCCTGGGCTACTTTAACAGTGCTGCCGCAGGTTGTTTTTCCATGTCTGTGGATTGAGGTTGAGCAACTCCAATAACGTGATATGTAGCCCCTGGAATGCAAATTTTACCAGGGGAACCCTGCCAAAAGTTTTAACCGGGGAAGGCTAGTTTTGAATATCAGTTTGGAGCGTTTTGTTGTGAAAACCTGGCAACCCTTACTTTACTCCTCCCAGTTCTGAAAGTTTTACTAAAATTTCTTATCCGGTTCGAACTGGCAGGTAATATTGCACTTGCCCTGTGGTAAAATTACATTACTTCGTCTGCCCTTGTAAAACTAATCCTGTCCGAATAGGGCTTAATATGCTGTGAATGTACTGCAAATGTACTGTTAATTGAGATTTGTATAGTTTTGGGTCATATCAACAGTGAACTGTACAAGAGTCAGAACTGGCTTGTTTACTTACAAATTGTAGTCAGTTAGTGATCACGGTTTACATAATGAAAATTGTAAGTACTAACGTAATCTAGTTTATTCATTTTAGGGAATGTATTCTGACTACTTACCATCAGACATACCATATGTGACCCTGGACCACAAAAACAGTCTTAAGTCGCTGGGGTATATTTGTAGCAATAGCCAAAAATACATTGTATGGGTCAAAATTATCGATTTTTCTTTTATGGCAAAAAGCATTAGGATATTAAGTAAAGATCATGTTCAATGAAGATATTTAGTAAATTTCCTATTGTAAATATATCAAAACTTAATTTTTGATTAGTAATATGCATTGCTAAAAACTTAATTTCAACAACTTTAAAGGTGATTTTCTCAGTGTTTTGATTTATTGGCACCCTCAGATTCCAGATTTTCAAATAGTTGTATCTCAGCCAAACACTGTCCTATCCTAACAAACCATACCATTTCCACTGCATTGTTAAGAAGGCTTCAGGGTGTCCAAGAAAGTCCAGCAAGCGCCAGGATCGTCTCCTAAAGAGGATTCAGCTGCGGGATCAGAGTGCCACCAGTGCAGAGCTTGCTCAGGAATGGCAGCAGGCAGGTGTGAGCGCATCTGCACGCACAGTGAGGCCAAGACTTTTGGAAGATGGCCTGGTGTCAAGAAGGGTAGCAAAGAAGCCACTTCTCTCGAAAAAAAAAACATCAGGGACAGATTGATCTTCTGCAAAAAGTATGGCGAATGGACTGCTGAGGACTGGGGCAGAGTCATATTCTCTGATGAAGCCTCTTTCCGATTGTTTGGGGCATCTGGAAAAAGGCTTGTCCGGAGAAGAAAAGGTGAGCACTACCATCAGTCCTGTGTCATGCCAACAGTAAAGCATCCTGAGACCATTCATGTGTGGGGTTGCTTCTCATCCAAGGGAGTGGGCTCACTCACAATTTTGCCCAAAAACACAGCCATGAATAAAGAATGGTACCAAAACACCCTCCAACAGCAACTTCTTCCAACAATTCAACAACAGTTTGGTGAAGAACAATGCATTTTCCAGCCCGATGGAGCACCGTGCCATAAGGCAAAAGTGATAACTAAGTGGCTCGGGGACCAAAACGTTGACATTTTGGGTCCATGGCCTGGAAACTCCCCAGATCTTAAAACTTGTGGTCAATCCTCAAGAGGCGGGTGGACAAAGAAAAACCCACTAATTCTGACAAACTCCAGGAAGTGATTATGAAAGAATGGGTTGCTATCAGTCAGGATTTGACCCAGAAGTTGATTGAGAGCATGCCCAGTCGAATTGCAGAGGTCCTGAAAAAGAAGGGCCAACACTGCAAATACTGACTCTTTGCATAAATGTCGTGTAATTGTCGATAAAAGCCTTTGAAACGTATGAAGTGCTTGTAAACATATTTCAGTACATCACAGAAACAACTGAAACAAAGATCTAAAAGCAGTTTAGCAGAAACTTTGTGAAAACTAATATTTGTGTCATTCTCAAAACTTTTGGCCACGACTGTAGAATTGACCTTGTGTGGTCCAGGGTGTGTTTTGTGGTCCAGGGTAACATATTGGTATTAAAAAATAAAAGAAAGAAAATATATTTCATTTTTTGATATCAACATTATAAAACGCACTAAACATTACATGGAACCAGGGTTTCCCACTCTGGGCATAATGATTATGATTATTTTAAAATGTAATAAACTCGAATTACAAGTACTTCATTTTTGGAATCTGATTATGTAATCCAGATTACATGTAATCAATTACTAACCAGCACACACTAACTAAAATTCACCTGAACTGTACCCCAGGATTACCTTTCTAAAGCAGATTTGGGAACAGTTTGCAAGTGTGCAACCAAGTTTACAAAACAGTGTTCATATCATCTAATCAACCTTAATTTTATGAAGTTACGAGAATTTTTTTTCATGTGCGAAGAAAACTTAACAACATGAGGGTGAGTAATTAATGACAATTTTAATCCTTTAAAATGTTGTCAAGGTAGGCAGCTCACTAAGTTTTCGAAAAGACCTAGTGTTTTACTGCAGAAGCAAGGAATATTATATTACCGTGGATGCAGTGATGTTGATTTCTCTCTCTTATTCTGTTTTTCTTCTATTCTTTCCCACCATTCATCCCTCTCTGGAAAGGAAAAACAACAAGCTGCCATTCTCAGGATGAAACACAAACCCTGAGGCGCTACTCTATTCCTGCCTTGACAATACATTAAGCAGCAAACAACTGCAGCTTAGCGAAAAAGAGGCAGGGAGAGACAGGAAGTCTTTTAACCTTGCATTATCTTCTCCTCTCTCCATACATCTTGTCTCCTTCCCTTATCGTCCTTGCTGCTTCTTTCTTCTCCTTCCATTGGCTGGAATGTAGAAACACTTCAAACAAATGCCAAGTCAAGCGATGTCAGGGGAAGATGAGCGTGAGGAAGCACCTTTTTTCATCCTTCACTGCTAACCTGCATACAAATGCGAAAAGCTAGAGTACTTAAAGGCATAGTTTACCCAAAAAACTGTTTCCAAACAGTTAGGATTTTCTTCTTTGCAATTACATTGTTCAAGTTTGGACGTGGATGGATACGGAAGAACTCAAGTTCCAAAAATTACAAAAATTGAGTTGTGAACTACTAAGTCTTAAAGCATTATGATAATGTGTTCTACAGTAGAAATCAAAGCTTCTCAGCAAAGGTGAGGTTAGCCTTTTGATTCCTTCTGCTGATGACAGCTGCTTTGAGTCAGATCCTTACTTTGCTCAGCAATTCCAGCTGCAGTGCTGAACCCATTCCCCATTGGGAGTCTCTGCATTTTCCTGTTTTCTCATGCATTGATTTGTCTTAACGTGGATGACCAGCCTTTTTAGACTTGACTGAATTAGTGTCATTGTACACCTGCAATATTCAAGAAATCACAGATTTTGAATGACCAACTTCTCTTGCAATGGCTGAAAGTGTTACCCTTTGGCTTTCGTATGGACAATCTCCTTTCGCAGGGTTTCAGTCACCTTAGAGCAGCCTGACACCTTGCAATCTCAGTGAAAACTGGAGGAGTGCTGCAAGTTAAATAGGTTTTGTCATATAATTACTTTTAGTACCTGAGTAAACTTGAAAAGATGAAACTTTTGAAAGGGACTGCTCAATTAATCAGGTAGCAGCCTGTATATTTTAGCTCCCTGTGTTCTGGACAGCTCTTAATCCCCTGCAAGGGGCTTCATCAATAAATCGTTGGCTGAGATTACAGGATAGCGTGAAAAATAGATACGCAGAGAAGAGGAAAGACTAAGGGGGAGGAGAAGGGTATCACAAATGTACCTTTCCTCACGGAAACTCTCTCTCACACGCCGAATTCTCCTCTTTAACTGTGTTTATTTATAGCCTGTATCTACAAACACATCTCGGATGTGACACTCACAGCATCTGCATTCAGAGCACTCGCACTGACCCAGATGCAGCATGAGTGCTCGCTGCCAGCTAAATCAAAGCCCTCACAATGCAACCGCAGTCTAATCTATTAGAAAAGAGCTAGCGATACTACGGAAGCACGAGGTCGCCTTCCCATAATCTATTCCGCTGCATCTATTACATAAAAATAAGACAAAATGGGATGAAAAAGACAACTTGTCTTTCGCAAGATGGTTGAGATAAGGACAGCTCCTTATCAGAGCTCAGCTGCGTGCGTCTCTTCGATAACATTGAAAGGTTTAGCTGAAGAGCTCCTCTTCATTAGTATATGTGTGTGGTGCAGTGCTGCAGGCTCTGGGGAGGATGTGAAATCAGAGAAAATGCTGATGTTTTCTATTATTTACAAGCATTTCCCACATAATGTGCGTGTGTGTCCATGAATGTGGCCGGTTTTAACGCATTACACTCTGCAGTCTTTCTTCTAGCGAATCCCATAGGGACATAACAGGTGTACGCAATTTCTGCACCAGCACCAAACAGTTGCTAAAACAAATCTTCCTCCATCCGTCATTGGTTAAGAAACACTAGGCACACCACTAGTTGAACTAAAAGTTGACAAGTTGCGAATTTAACTGGAAAAATCGCATAAAACATTTGCGAATAAGCATCGTTTCCATTCAACAAGTCAAAGAGTAAAGTCGTCACGTCCTGATAAACTGCCACTATCACTAAGAAAAGTAGAAGAAGCAACTGAATATAATCATTTTCATATATAACATTACTTGTGGCTCAGAATGAACAGGTGAAACACAATAAATGCGGTCATTGCTTTCGGAAGTGGATGCCTTCTGTTTGGAAACGCAGTTATGTAGGACATTTCTGGCAGGCAATTATACAGAAATACTTTGACACAGACTTTGTTTGGACATTTAAGAATGACTATAACATTTCAAATGCTGTGCAACAAGATCAGTCCGCTGATTAGTCAAGTTATGCCGTCCCGGAATTTATTTGGCAAATGTGTTTCCATCTCCCTTTATTTGCATTAACCCTTTTTATCAAAAAGTCAAAAACCACTTCAAGTAAGTGTAAAAAAACAAAACCTTTTTTGCAAATTAAGGGATTTTTTTGCTGTTTACATCACTTGTTTCCACAACAGCGTTTTAGTGCCACATTAAAAAATTTAAGAAAATCTAAAATTGTGAGACTACAGTAATATTTAGAGAATAAAGTTGAAATTATGAGCATAAAGTCGAAATATTATGAGAATAAAGTTGAAATTACAAGAATAAAGTCGAAATATTTTGAGAATAAAGTCGAAATTACGAGAGTAAAATTGAAACATTTCGACAAGAAAGTTAAAATTATGAGAATAAATTTGAAATTACGAGAATAAAGTTGAAATATTATGAGAATAAAATTGAAATTACGAAAATAAAGTCGAAATATTATGAGAATAAAGTTGAAATTACAAGAATAAGTCATAAGTCATAATGATTCAAAAATAAAGTCAAAATTATTTGAGAATGAAGTCAAAATTACGAGAATTAATTCGTAGCAATTAAAACATTAAAGTTACAATATTTTGAGATTATATTCTAGCCTTTTGCGCATGCGGATGACCCCGATTTGGAGCACCAGGGGATATTCTAAAGTCTTAGCTTTCAAAATCTGTCAGTTTTATAGCGAAATACAAACAATATGTCTATTACAATGATGTGTTTTTCCTGCTCTTCAATGGGGCATGACAGATCTCTGTATTTTTCTCAGTTTAAGTGGCATGCCGCTCAATCTTTCCGATTACAATGAGACATTTGTTTAAATAAATTAGGCTATACTGTTTTTTTTATTCCTTCTGATGTTCCTTTACATTTATATTGTGCTATAAACTTGAAATAATGAGGAAAAACACATTTATAATTAGTATTTTGTGATCAAACTTTTTAAAGCTGAGCTGTGTTATATTAAATTTGATTGTTGATTACTTAGGTTGCTACCACACTACAAATAATGAATGGAAGACGTTAAATATTATTTCCAATCATTTACTGTATTATACTGTGAATAAAACAGCTTGTGAATAGTGACTTGTATTCTTATAGAAAACAATAGGCCTATAACTTATGTCAATGAGTTGGAGTCCACTTCACCCTTTAGAACGTTGTATTGTTGTTTTTAATTAAATACATGTGAGGAATGAAAGATTGGATGCCATGGACATGCGTCAGAAAACAGAAAAAAGAAAACGTATAATTTAATGGAACAAATGTCTCATTGTAATCAAAAAGACAAATGATTCACATGAATACAGCGATCTGTCCTGCCACATTAAAGAGCGCCAAAAGCACATTAAAGACACATTGTTTGTATTTCGATATAAAACTGACAGATTTTGAAAGCTGAGACTTTGTTTAATACTAAAAGTACCAAAAGCACAAAGCTTATTGCTATTATTGGGTGGCTGATGCACTACAAATAGGCCTAAAAATGCGATCGAAGACGTGAAATATTATTTCCAAGCATACTGTCCGCTGCGAGTATAACACATGTTTTAATTTTTGCTAATAATCCCACATATATTCAAATCAATTCTGGTGGCCTGGCAACTTTGCCTGGTGCTCCCAATCCAGGCCATTTGCATGCACAGGCTATGTTATAACTTTAGTTGTTATGATTTAATTCCCATAACTTTATTCTCAAATGTTTTTATTTATTTATTTTTCATGTGGCACTAAAACACTGTTGTACTTTTCTGATGCAACACTTCAAAATGCGCATAAAAATAGGGTGATGGAAACAAAAAAATAGTGTTGCCAATGTAATCCCGCCCACTCTGAAGACAAAAATATGTATTTTCTGATTCTGGTTATTATATTGTCAAGTCGTGCAGCATTTTTACTTGGATGGAAGTATGGATAGACAAATTTCTCGTCACTGAAAACTTGTCATGTTGTGTTTGGATAGGACATGGTGTACCACGACAAGAACTTAAATGACAAATGTGACTTAGACAAATACAGGAAGGCTTGTTATACGAGTGACAGATTCAGTTGCTCTGTCATAAACAGCCCTGAGAGAAAACCCGGATGAACTCTCTAGAGTGACTGCAGTGCAAATAAGCTGTGGACGCAGGGATGAGGGTGATTGGCTCTCAGCTTTAATGTGATTACTATTAGACTGCTGATGGCTATTAGTATAATGATGATGAATGTCTTTTGAAGTTTCGCTTATTAGACACACAAACCAAGAGATTAAAGCGAGAGATACAAGGACAGAGATATAGGACACAGGAAAAGGCTTTTTCCATGCGACTGTCCATGTCTCTAGCTATTTTATGACACTGCAAACTGTGTGGCAAAGATAAGTAGGATATGATGCGTTTGGCAGTATCCATATGTGGGCTATTTTATCTACTTAACTGTTTTACTTCCTACTCATACCCGTTTATGTTTCTCTTTTCCTGTTCTAACTCTTTCTTTCTGACTGTGCTAAATTTGTCCTCCTTGGTTCATTCAACCAGTTATGCTGCCTGCTGGGAAGTTCCTACTTATGGGTTCGGAAGTCGTAATTACTACATAATGTGCATTTAAGTGATTTTTGGTCAGAGTAAACAGTTGGGCATTTTCTCTTTTTTACTTTCTGGTAATAGTTTGACATTTTATGTTACTAAAACAAAAAAATAAAGAGAAAAGTATGTAAATTAGATGCATAATTGATGCCTTGTGTATAACAGAAAATGGGAATAGTAGATTGGTCTAGGAAGCCTGCTGCATCATAAACAAGCTAAATGAATCAAACTTCCTGGAAAGTTTCATTGCTTTTTTGATTTTCAACTCTAAGGCCTGGTTTCACTGACAGGGCTTAGACTAAATCAGGATTAGGCCATAGCTCAATTAGGACATTTAAGTAATTTTTATAAACGAGGCCTTAAAAAAAGTTACTGGTGTCCATCTTGAGACTAAACAAAGGCACTGATATATTTTAAGATCAGTCAGTGCACGTTTCTTTGAGTTGAAACAGCTTCGACTTACATTTTAGGCTTAAGACTTGTCTGTTAAACCGGGGGCAAATGTGTATAACTTCCATCCATTCATTTTCTCAGAATGATTGAGGGTTGCAGACCTCTGTCCTGGAGGGCTGGTGTCCTGCAGAGTTTAGCTCCAACCCCAATTACACACCTGAACCAGCTAATCAAGCTCTTACTGGACATGCTAGAAAATTCCCAGCAGGTGTGTTAAGCCAGTTGGAGCTAAACTCTGCAGGACACCGGCCCTCCAGGACCAAGTTTGGGCACCCTTGGCATAGGGCATATTCCAGGGGTGTCCGAATCTGCTCCTGGTGGGCGACCTTCCGGCAGATTTTAGCTTAGCCTTAATTAAAAACCTCCAAATCAGCTAATCAAGGTTTTTAGTATCACCAGAAAATTAAGGGAGGTGTGTTAGAGCTAAATTCTGCAGGATGGTAGCCTTCAAAGGAACAGGACTGGACACATTTGGACTAACTGTGAGGGTTAACACTCTGACAGATTCACACTTCTTGAATTGAGGAGAAAAAAAAAAACAGAGAACCGAGAGGAAATCCTCTCCAACAGAGACTCAAACAGGGGACCCCCAACCTCCAAATCAGGTCTCGAAAAAACTCTCAATTGGTAACTACAGCATTGTGGTGCCCTTTGTGTCTTGTAAGTGCCGTCAACCCTACATGACTTTAAGGCAGCATTAAAGGAGAACTCCGGTGTGATTTTGACCTAAAGTGTATTGAATCATGATACCGAGTGTGAACGTACCTTGCATATCTCATCTCGGTTTGTGTCCTGCTGTCCGAAATCTGGGGTCAGTTAGCCGATGCTCACAACAGGCTGCCAATGAGAGTCCATAGGGCATCGAAGAAGCCATGTAAATAAATCACTGTTTTACGCCATTTACGAGGCACAAAGTAGCTCCACACTTCATTGGTAGACTTCCAAGGGCCCTGACATTTAAAACGAGACATTGAGAACTCAGAAAAAGCACCGGTAGTTTATTTACAAGTAGATTTATACAGACATCTTCCACCAGGAACAGACCGGTCGCCGCCATCTTAAATGTAGTCACGATAAGTCGAGTGTCGAGCACGAAGGAAACTACAACCTGATAAGTTGATAACCTGATGAATTCCTTGGTGCTCGACACTCGACTTATCGTGACTAAGTTCAGGATGGCGGCGACTGGATTTTCTTTTCCAGGTACTGTCTGTATAAATCTTCTTGTAAATAAACTACCGGTGCTTTTTCTGAGTTATAAATGTCTCGTTTTAAATGTCAAGGCCCTTGGAAGTCTACTAGTGAAGTGTGGAGCTACTTTGTGCCTCGTAAATGGCGTAAAACAGTGATTTATTTACATGGCTATTCCGATGCCCTGTTGACTCTCATTGACAGTCTGTTGTGAGCATCGGCTAACTGACCCCAGATTTCGGACAGCTGGACACAAACCGAGATGAGATATGCAAGGTACGTTCACACTCGGTATCATGATTCAATACACTTTAGGTCAATATCACACCGGAGTTCTCCTTTAAGGTAATTTATCATAACCGAAGAGAAGCCCGGGTTACATTATAAATGAACTCCTCTTTTGTAAATGACTGCATCTGTAGAACACTATCGATTCATCAAAACTGGCACATGCAGTATTTACCTTTCTCAGCACAAAGTCTTCCAGGATTTACCATGACTATGGTCTAAGATGCAGTTTTCAATTCATCAGGGATGATGTAGGCGTTTCACAGCTGCTGCTACTGATCTGAGATCAGATCTATTGCTTGTTCTGTGAGGTATGCAGTAACGGAAGGGTAATAACTCATGAGCTGCGACAAACTGTAGACAAGTGTTTCCTGGCCCTGGTGGCACATTAATATTACACATTTTTGAGCTCTTTCTAATTAAACACACCTGATTCAACCCATTAGCACATTAGTAGAGACTCGAAGACATGAAATAGGTGGTTCAGATTGAATTGCTTTCTTTGCACACCTCTTACTCATGAGTTTAAACTAGGACCTCATGAGTAATGGTGGACAAAACCACTTGCCCAGAACATTTGCATTGAAGGAGGCACTTTAGCAAATCTAAGGACCAGAATATAATGAAAGTGGGGTTTTTTAACTTTGCAAAACCACCACCCACACATAGCATTGTGGCTGCAAGTTTTACACTGGCAAGCATCACTCAGATTTTCTTTAGAAACTTTTGCCATTTCATTTGGTGTGCAAGAATTACTCATAGCTGCTTTCAAGGGAGTGAGCTTTGTGTGTATGTATGCGAATATAAATTGGGGGCTCGTCCGGGATTGGTACCTCTCTCCTCATTCGTCTCAGCTGTCAGACATGTTATAATCGAACAAAAGAAACTGCCATGACTTCTTTCACTGGAGCTGATTTTGTTCCCCCAACTTACGCTTTACAACTGCCATCTATCATATCGCTTGAGTACAGAAATGCATTCTGCTGTTGATTAAATCCGTAGACCTTTTATTACCTGGACAACTCACAATGCCTGCTTTCTCTTTTAGGTACGTGTCTGGTGCTGGGCTGTATGATATATCCTGATGGCTGGGATGCTGATGAGGTGAAGAGGATGTGCGGAGAAGGGACGGACAAATACACCATTGGAGCATGCTCAGTGCGCTGGGCGTACATCCTGGCCATCATGGGCATCCTGGACGCCCTTATTCTCTCTTTCCTGGCTTTTGTGCTGGGAAACAGGCAGGATGGACTCATGTCCGAGGAGCTGCTGGGAGACAGTAAGATTAACATTATTTTGTCTGAAGAACTGTCCATGTCTTTGTCATAATGTCATGTCTTACCATGGGAGATTGCAGACGCATCTCAGTCAACTTGAGTTACTGTCTTCGTTTATGCAGATAAATAATTGAAAGTGTGTTGGACAATAACAGGTCATACACAATTCAACAGTTGAGGTCAAAAGTTTACATACACCTTGCAGAATCTGCAAAATGTTAACTGTTTACCAAAATAAGAAGGATCATACAAAATGCATGTTATTTTTTTTATTTAGTACTGACCTGAATAAGGTATTTAACATAAAAACGTTTACATATAGTCCAAAATTTCTGGGACCTGAAGAATTTTTCTGAAGAACAGCAGGTGCTTTAACTTTTAAGGACAAATAAGGGACTCATCACTTAAAAAAATAAAAAGGGATCATTCAGGTAACAGTATTAAAAAAAAAAAGTGTATGCAAACTTTTGAACAGGGTCATTTTTATAAATTAAATTATTATTTTGACTATAATGTAAATGTCTTTTATGTGAAATATCTTATTCAGGTCAGTAGTAAATAAAAAATAACATGCATTTTGTATGATCTCTCTTATTTTGGTAAAATAATTAACATTTTGCAGATTCTGCAAGGTGTATGTAAACTTTTGACCTCAACTGTAAGTGGAGGGACAATGACATTTGTAAAAGACACATATTTGTATCAAGGTTGACAGGTTTTCACAACAAAACCTGCCCAATTGCTACTCAAAACTAGTCCAAAACTAACCAAATTGTATTTCGAGGGGGGGTCCCCCAGTAAAAATTGCATTCCTAGAGGTAAAATATAATTTTTTAGCAGGGATCCCCTGGTAAAAGTCACATTTCAGGGGCTAAATATCACTACACTGGGGTCACTTCAATTCGGGACATGAAACACAACCTGGAGCAACAGTGTTAAAGTAAAAAAAGAAAACCGTGGACTGATTTTACTGAAACATTTTTCAGTAAACTTTAAAGCTTCAAAATATGGGGCCAAAATTTGAGGGAATTGCATACTAAACAATTTGTGAATACTACCAAATTAAGGTAACATGAGATGAACTTCAATTACGTTTTGAAATACTAAAAAAACAAAGAGGTGAAGCTAACAAGAAGCATATAATCAAATATTCTCTGTGAAAGAATGAAGAAATGGCCTGGCTAATTTTGTACATTTCTGATATACAGACATTATACGATTTAATTACAATCACAAAATGCATAATTTACATAAATGAAGAATTACAAACTGGATTCTCCATTTCTCCCCATAAATGTTCTATCACATCAGTTTTCGGCACACAGCTGTTGTGCCATTCGGTCCAATTCATTCATTACTTGACAGAGCCAGCCAGCCAGAGGCGAGCGAGGACAAACCAGCTTGAGAAAATAAGACAAAGCGATGGTCATTAAGGACAAAATCAGATGACAGGGCTGTGAAAATAAATGAGATATGAGAAGGAGCGACTAAGAAGAGGAAAAAGAGCAAGAGAAGGAAAGACAGAAAGGTAGAATTTACCATGGACTGGGGGTTAATTGAAGCCTGGGGCTCTGGACCTAGCCATGAATTACTAATGACTGTTTACACAGCTTGCTGTCAGCCCGTCCATATTAATCACAGGCACAGCATCAGCTGGAACCCATGCTATGTTGAACAGCACACCTGGAGCGAAACACTATTTACGGATATGGACTATAAAATGCTTCATATAATGAAGTTAAATGAAAGAACAAACTCCACTTCTTGGAAGTCCTGAAAACCTGGACTGTAAAACTATTATTTTATATAACGGTAATGAAGGGTAACTTATAGGTGTGTTAAGGTTTTATATGAAACTGATGAGTTGCGCAAGGCAAATGGTGAGTAAGGATGTTTGGATAATGACGAATGAGCAATTCACTTCTTAATGCTGCAGACACAGAATTTGTTATGTCATATTTTGTGACGCACATGAAGGTGTTACTGCCATCTAGTGGAAATTACTGGTTAGGCTTATCCCAATTGAGAAATCACAAACAAATGGTCTTTTTAATATGTATTTATCAACTGTGGCAGCTGTCAGTAGTTGATAAATATTTCTGCTGCATTTGAAAATTACTCAGTGGATTTGAGCTGCCAGTTTTGCTTTAATTTTGATTGACTCTTCACCTTTTTTCCTCAACAGAGAGTGGAAATGCATAGATACCAGATACACTCAGGTGAGTACTGGTCAGTGTGAGTCTTTGTTTCCTTAAAAATATGTTTGTTGGTGTAATTACTATTAAAACTGAGTTAGGCTCAGGGATTTTGAAGGTTTTGAGACATACTGAAGGTCAATGTTTAATATAGACGCACTACTGTTCAAAAAACTGGGGTTATGATTAATTTAAAATGTTTTTGATCCTCAAATAGTTGGATCTCAAATACACATTTTTGAGCCGTCTCTTTTATTGCCAGTTAGAAGCAAATTTGCATTTGAAAATCCTACAGTGCCTTGCGCAAGTATTCCATTTCCAGGTTTTTAACATCTTTGCAAATGTATTAAAAATAAAAAAACTTAAATGATTCCATTGCATAAGTATTCATACCCTTATCTGGGACAGTTGTAATTTAGCTCAGGAGCATTCATATTGCTTGTAGATGTTACAACACTTTGAGTGGAGTCAACCTGAGGCAAATTCAATTGAATGGGTATGATTCGGAAAGGCACGCGTCTTAATAAAAGGTCTAACAATTGAAAATGCATTTCAGGGCAAAAACCAAGCCCTGAGGTGAAAAACAAAATGCCTGAAGGGCTTATAAACAGGATTGCATCAAGCCACAGAACTTGGGAAGACTTCAGAAAAAAAATCTGCTGCATTGAAGGTTCACAGAAGCATGTAGTTTCCGCTACCCTCAATGGAAGACGTTTGAAACAACCAGGACTCTTCCTAGAGCTGGCCTACTGGCCAAACTGAGCAATTGATGGAGAAGAACATTGGTTAGACTGGTGACCAATTCTGTTTTTGCTTTGTCATAATGGTGTATGGAGTGTAGACTGATGTGGAAAAGGTAATTAAAGCAGTTTAACACAAGGCAGCAACATGATGTGGAAAAAATGAAGGGGTATGAATACTTTTGCAAGGCACTGTAAATGAGTTTCCAATCTGGAACTTGTGTGTCTAAAGTCAGTAGTTTCAAAGCTTCTTTTTTATTTAGACCTCATTGACATGCAGGTTGAGTAAACTAGACTCATTTTTGAGTGCATTATCTCTTCAAGTTTAGCCTGTGTAAATTTCTCCTGTAAATTTATACTAAAACATCACTTTAATCTGTTTTCAGGTGTTTCTGTCTCGTTCAAGGAAAATCATTATGTGAAATCACAATCCAGCTTTACCCATCATCCTAAGGGCAGGAAGCCTGACTGCACCGGTTTGAAAAAAACGTTAAAGCAAAGGATGCAAACAGGGTGAATGGAGTTGGGAACTCACTGCTTTTCTGTCCATATCCCTTCTTTTCACTTCACTCCCTGGAATTGCTTCTCAACAAATCCCTACCCTATTTTGATTTAGCGTGTTCTGTGCTACTAACATGATAGGGCAGCTAATGCACCGTTTAGAAGTAACTGACTTGGATTAATAATAAAAAAGGTATTTATTTTACATTTTTTCAAGCCTGCATTAAAATAATGTTAATATTTTGAGATTTATGAATTACTGTAAACACTGTTCTATTTAACCGGATTCTACAAATATAGAAGGAAACATTTACAGGCTTGAATTGTGGGATGTACACCAGCACAGAGCTGCACCACAGAGACATTTTCCGGCCTGTTATTATTTTCTCTGTCACCACCACCCCTGGACTAAAATATTAAAATAATAAAAAAAAAAAACGCAGCAAAATGGGACACTGAATCCTTATCTGAAAGCCAATTTACAGGCTAGTAATCATTTATCGGGTTTCAAAATGTACAATTATTTCACCACAGCATTGTTTAAAAGGGGTATGTAAACAGAAGTTGAGAGTTCACTGTTAATATATTTTAAAAATAAGTGTCAAAATTAGGGGCAGGCATCTCTGCCATTAGTAATTGTGCACAAGCCAAGTATATACAGAAGTAGGAGAGTGTTTTAAGTATTACGTATTGAGTGTATATGTTGAATTTCTGTATGTCTCTAATTCGATATTTACTTCTCGGCAGTGTTGGTGCTGTATAGTTAAGTGTGCCATAATTATGATGTTCTCAGCTGGTACCGTTTTGTACTCTTGGTATAATCATTCTGTCCCACCAAGATGAACGAACAGCCTAAGGTCGCCAATCGAAAAGAAAACGTCACGAGAAAACCTGGAGGATGTGGTTTCAAAAAGCAAAAGCCCACAGGAAATGGCCTCACTGTGTACCCAGTGCCACTCCCTCCCTTCATGGACAGCTGAAGAGTTTGGACAATGCTGGACGAGGTTCTGAAGGGAAAAAAAGAAAAAAAAAATCGCTTTATTTATTGGGTGTCTGTCTTGTCAGATGATGTTGTATGTAGAAAATGATGTAAATACACCATTAAAATGTATTAGTTATAAAAGTTCATTAAAGACAATTCACCCACATTAATGAATAAAGATTTTACCTCTACAGACTCAAATCCAAGGTTTCATTCTGAACGTTGTTGTTAAGAACAAACAGTCATAAACCATATTCGGATGGTAATTGTTTCTTATGGGGACCTAAGCTATTTGAAACTTTTGTATGCATTTTTTCATATTCGTCAAAATTTGTCAAGCAGAGAACATTACAGTGGCTCAAAATTGTCAAAACACCTCTTAAAATGTTTGCTACAGATACAAAAAAAACCCCAGAAATTTTAATGCGAAACTTTAGTTTTGGAGGCATTCTGTAAACGTGATGAGGTTGTATTTATCTTTTTAGTGTGCGAATTTAACTGCCAAATTACTTCGTTTTTGGACAAACATCAAGGTATTGTGGTCATTTGATTGCCGTCCGAATCCATGTCTCTACGCTGTGGCACAGCGTTTCAATGCCACATTAGAACATAAAAGTCGAATATTATGAGAATAAAGTTGAAATTACAAGAATATAGTCAAAATATTATGAGAATAAAGTAGAAATATTTCTAAAATAAAGTCGAAATTACGTGAATAAAGTCTAAATGGTTTGAGAATAAAGTCTAAATATTTCTAAAATAAAGTCGAAATTACGAGAATAAAGTCTTAATGTTTCTAGAATAAAGTCGAAATGTTTCGAGAATAAAGTCGAAATTACAAGAGTAAAGTCAAAATATTACGAGAATAAAGTCTAAATATTTCTAAAATAAAGTCGAAATTACGAGAATAAAGTCTTAATGTTTCTAGAATAAAGTCTAAATGTTTCGAGAATAAAGTCGAAATTACAAGAATATAGTCAAAATATTACGAGAATAAAGTAGAAATATTTCTAAAATAAAGTCGATTTACGTGAATAAAGTCTAAATGGTTTGAGAATAAAGTCTAAATATTTCTAAAATAAAGTCGAAATTACGAGAATAAAGTCTAAATGTTTCGAGAATAAAGTCGAAATTACAAGAGTAAAGTCAAAATATTACGAGAATAAAGTCGAAATATTTCTAAAATAAAGTCGAAATTACGTGAATAAAGTCTAAATGTTTCGAGAATAAAGTCGAAATTACAAGAGTAAAGTCAAAATATTACGAGAATAAAGCGAAATATTTCTAAAATAAAGTCGAAATTACGTGAATAAAGTCTAAATGGTTTGAGAATAAAGTCTAAATATTTCTAAAATAAAGTCGAAATTACGAGAATAAAGTCTAAATATTTCGAGAATAAAGTCGAAATTACAAGAGTAAAGTCAAAATATTACGAGAATAAAGTCGAAATATTTCTAAAATAAAGTCGAAATTACGTGAATAAAGTCTAAATGTTTCGAGAATAAAGTCGAAATTACAAGAGTAAAGTCAAAATATTACGAGAATAAAGCGAAATATTTCTAAAATAAAGTCGAAATTATGAGAATAAAGTCTTAATGTTTCTAGAATAAAGTCGAAATGTTTCGAGAATAAAGTCGAAATTACAAGAGTAAAGTCAAAATATTACGAGAATAAAGTCGAAATATTTCTAAAATAAAGTCGAATTACGTGAATAAAGTCTAAATGGTTTGAGAATAAAGTCTAAATATTTCTAAAATAAAGTCGAAATTACGAGAATAAAGTCTAAATGTTTCGAGAATAAAGTCGAAATTACAAGAATATAGTCAAAATATTACGAGAATAAAGTAGAAATATTTCTAAAATAAAGTCGAATTACGTGAATAAAGTCTAAATGGTTTGAGAATAAAGTCTAAATATTTCTAAAATAAAGTCGAAATTACGAGAATAAAGTCTAAATGTTTCGAGAATAAAGTCGAAATTACAAGAGTAAAGTCAAAATATTACGAGAATAAAGTCGAAATATTTCTAAAATAAAGTCGAAATTACGTGAATAAAGTCTAAATGTTTCGAGAATAAAGTCGAAATTACAAGAGTAAAGTCAAAATATTACGAGAATAAAGCGAAATATTTCTAAAATAAAGTCGAAATTACGTGAATAAAGTCTAAATGGTTTGAGAATAAAGTCTAAATATTTCTAAAATAAAGTCGAAATTACGAGAATAAAGTCTAAATGTTTCGAGAATAAAGTCGAAATTACAAGAGTAAAGTCAAAATATTACGAGAATAAAGTCGAAATATTTCTAAAATAAAGTCGAAATTACGTGAATAAAGTCTAAATGGTTTGAGAATAAAGTCTAAATATTTCTAAAATAAAGTCGAAATTACGTGAATAAAGTCTAAATGTTTCGAGAATAAAGTCGAAATTACAAGAGTAAAGTCAAAATATTACGAGAATAAAGCGAAATATTTCTAAAATAAAGTCGAAATTATGAGAATAAAGTCTTAATGTTTCTAGAATAAAGTCGAAATGTTTCGAGAATAAAGTCGAAATTACAAGAGTAAAGTCAAAATATTACGAGAATAAAGTCGAAATATTTAGAAAAAGTCAAAAACTATGAGAAAAAAGTCAAAATATTACGAGAATAAAGTCAAAATTAAGAGAATGAAGTCTAAATGTTTCGAGAATAAAGTCGAAATTACAAGAGTAAAGTCAAAATATTACGAGAATAAAGTCGAAATATTTCTAAAATAAAGTCGAAATTACGTGAATAAAGTCTAAATGTTTCGAGAATAAAGTCGAAATTACAAGAGTAAAGTCAAAATATTACGAGAATAAAGCGAAATATTTCTAAAATAAAGTCGAAATTATGAGAATAAAGTCTTAATGTTTCTAGAATAAAGTCGAAATGTTTCGAGAATAAAGTCGAAATTACAAGAGTAAAGTCAAAATATTACGAGAATAAAGTCGAAATATTTAGAAAAAGTCAAAAACTATGAGAAAAAAGTCAAAATATTACGAGAATAAAGTCAAAATTAAGAGAATGAAGTCTAAATGTTTCGAGAATAAAGTCGAAATTACAAGAGTAAAGTCAAAATATTACGAGAATAAAGTCGAAATATTTCTAAAATAAAGTCGAAATTACGTGAATAAAGTCTAAATATTTCGAGAATAAAGTCGAAATTACAAGAGTAAAGTCAAAATATTACGAGAATAAAGTCGAAATATTTCTAAAATAAAGTCGAAATTACGTGAATAAAGTCTAAATGTTTCGAGAATAAAGTCGAAATTACAAGAGTAAAGTCAAAATATTACGAGAATAAAGCGAAATATTTCTAAAATAAAGTCGAAATTATGAGAATAAAGTCTTAATGTTTCTAGAATAAAGTCGAAATGTTTCGAGAATAAAGTCGAAATTACAAGAGTAAAGTCAAAATATTACGAGAATAAAGTCGAAATATTTCTAAAATAAAGTCGAATTACGTGAATAAAGTCTAAATGGTTTGAGAATAAAGTCTAAATATTTCTAAAATAAAGTCGAAATTACGAGAATAAAGTCTAAATGTTTCGAGAATAAAGTCGAAATTACAAGAGTAAACTCAAAATATTACGAGAATAAAGTCGAAATATTTCTAAAATAAAGTCGAAATTACGTGAATAAAGTCTAAATGTTTCGAGAATAAAGTCGAAATTACAAGAGTAAAGTCAAAATATTACGAGAATAAAGCGAAATATTTCTAAAATAAAGTCGAAATTATGAGAATAAAGTCTTAATGTTTCTAGAATAAAGTCGAAATGTTTCGAGAATAAAGTCGAAATTACAAGAGTAAAGTCAAAATATTACGAGAATAAAGTCGAAATATTTAGAAAAAGTCAAAAACTATGAGAAAAAAGTCAAAATATTACGAGAATAAAGTCAAAATTAAGAGAATGAAGTCTAAATGTTTCGAGAATAAAGTCGAAATTACAAGAGTAAAGTCAAAATATTACGAGAATAAAGTCGAAATATTTCTAAAATAAAGTCGAAATTACGTGAATAAAGTCTAAATATTTCGAGAATAAAGTCGAAATTACAAGAGTAAAGTCAAAATATTACGAGAATAAAGTCGAAACATTTCTAAAATAAAGTCGAAATTACGTGAATAAAGTCTAAATGTTTCGAGAATAAAGTCGAAATTACAAGAGTAAAGTCAAAATATTACGAGAATAAAGCGAAATATTTCTAAAATAAAGTCGAAATTATGAGAATAAAGTCTTAATGTTTCTAGAATAAAGTCGAAATGTTTCGAGAATAAAGTCGAAATTACAAGAGTAAAGTCAAAATATTACGAGAATAAAGTCGAAATATTTCTAAAATAAAGTCGAATTACGTGAATAAAGTCTAAATGGTTTGAGAATAAAGTCTAAATATTTCTAAAATAAAGTCGAAATTACGAGAATAAAGTCTAAATGTTTCGAGAATAAAGTCGAAATTACAAGAGTAAAGTCAAAATATTACGAGAATAAAGCGAAATATTTCTAAAATAAAGTCGAAATTATGAGAATAAAGTCTTAATGTTTCTAGAATAAAGTCGAAATGTTTCGAGAATAAAGTCGAAATTACAAGAGTAAAGTCAAAATATTACGAGAATAAAGTCGAAATATTTCTAAAATAAAGTCGAAATTACGTGAATAAAGTCTAAATGTTTCGAGAATAAAGTCGAAATTACAAGAGTAAAGTCAAAATATTACGAGAATAAAGCGAAATATTTCTAAAATAAAGTCGAAATTATGAGAATAAAGTCTTAATGTTTCTAGAATAAAGTCGAAATGTTTCGAGAATAAAGTCGAAATTACAAGAGTAAAGTCAAAATATTACGAGAATAAAGTCGAAATATTTCTAAAATAAAGTCGAATTACGTGAATAAAGTCTAAATGGTTTGAGAATAAAGTCTAAATATTTCTAAAATAAAGTCGAAATTACGAGAATAAAGTCTAAATGTTTCGAGAATAAAGTCGAAATTACAAGAGTAAAGTCAAAATATTACGAGAATAAAGTCGAAATATTTCTAAAATAAAGTCGAAATTACGTGAATAAAGTCTAAATGTTTCGAGAATAAAGTCGAAATTACAAGAGTAAAGTCAAAATATTACGAGAATAAAGCGAAATATTTCTAAAATAAAGTCGAAATTACGTGAATAAAGTCTAAATGGTTTGAGAATAAAGTCTAAATATTTCTAAAATAAAGTCGAAATTATGAGAATAAAGTCTTAATGTTTCTAGAATAAAGTCTAAATGTCGAAAAGTCGAAATTACAAGAGTAAAGTCAAAATATTACGAGAATAAAGTCGAAATATTTAGAAAAAGTCAAAAACTATGAGAAAAAAGTCAAAATATTACGAGAATAAAGTCAAAATTAAGAGAATGAAGTCTAAATGTTTCGAGAATAAAGTCTAAATATTTGGAAAGCAAAGTCAAATTACGAGAATTAATTTGTAGTTAATCTGTATATTTTATATGAAATACAAACAATTTATGTCTATTACAATAATTTGCTTGTCACGCTCTTTAATGTGGCGTGACAGATCGCTGTATTTGCCTCGGTTTAAGTGGCATGTGAGTCAATCATCTTTTTGATTACAGTAATAAAGTTGAAATATTACAATAATGAAGTCGAAATTATGAGAATAAAGTTCAAATTTTACGAGAATAAAGTCGAAATTATTGGAATGAAGTAAACATATTATGAGAATACAGTCAAAATTGCAAGAATAAAATGTCAATATTTCGAGTATAAAGTAGAAATTATGAGAATAAACATGAAATATTGCGATAATAAAGTCAAAATATTTTTAAAATAGTCAAAATTACGGGAATAAAGTTGAAATATTCCCAAAATAAAGTCAAAATTAAGAGAATAAAGTCAAAATATCTTGAAAATAAAATCACAAATTCGATTTTGACTTTATTCTCGCAGTATTTAAACTATTTTGGACCATTTGTTAATTTTATGCCCTGGAAATTTAAGGAACTTTTGTTCCTCTGACAGTTTTTTTGCTCTCTTTTCCCTGATTTGTTAAAACTTTCAAGCTTCTTATAATCACTAAACTCACTTCTCCACCATAAATCGTCAACCAAATCCACGAGTTTTATCACTGATGTGGCATGCAAATGTATTTTTCCAGACGTAGACATGAGAATCAATTGCCATCTGAATAGAAATTTTTTTGGTCACAGGCAGTGGTGTCAAATCTTACTCCTGGAAGGCTAATGTCCTCTAGTCTAGAGTTTTGCTTTAATACTAGTTACACACCTGAACAAGCTAATCAAGGTCTTCAGTATTACTAGAAACTTCCAGTCAAGTGTGTTTATGGCTGGTTGTAACCAAAATCTGCTGAACGTTGACCGTCCAGGAGCAGAACTGGACACCCCAGACCTGCACTAGATAATACTGACCTGAAAGCTGCTCGGTCTTCAACATGGCAAACCTTAGCAGGACAAAAAAAGTTGTGCACCACGTGTTATTGAGAAGCATACACACACACACACAAGCATGACAGTCATAGCTACCTGTATCCACCTTTTTCTTCCTGTATGAGTTGGCGTGGCTATTTGTACATTTTATGGGTCTGGCTTCTGGCCTTATCTGCATTCAGCTATTTTTAGCTGTACAAAACAGCTCATTTTGCTGAATGATATTGCATATTGGTGTCTTACCATATTATCTTAATTATGAGCCACTAGTGTAGTGCAAACAGTTTCACCATTTACTGCTTCTCTCTATATTTCCCTTTATTACACGGCTCTTTGGAATGCTTGATTCTGATTGGTCAGTTGAGACATTTGCAGGTTCGTTCTTTTCAAATAATCACCGCTCCAAAGTAATAACGCATAGCCGGTACTACTTGTATATTTAAAATCCCTCCGTGCCAACAAAGATTACCGTTTGGCGCCATCTTGTGACAAACACTGGACAACCACAATTAACAATGGAAAATTTCGACATTAATCTATTTAAATTGTCTTACTAACGTACATAGTTTGAATGTTAGTCACGTGGTACTATATCGTTTGGCGGAAGGATAAAAATGTTAATTTAAAACAAATATGCCAATAAAAGGTTTCAAATTCATATTCATGTCCAGTTTTTTTCCTTATGTGGCAAGTAGCCGTGTAATAAGCGGGATAATGTACAGGCAGCCTGTAGTTATCGCGAAATAAGCCCCTTCAGTGTGATACAAGACCCTCCGCTTCGCGTCGGGTCCTGATCACACTGTCGGGGCTTATTTCTGTGATAACTACCGGCTGCCTGTACATTATCCCTTACATAGCGGATAATAAACCGGAAGTCTCACCCATAGGCTTACTTCTGCTTTAAACAAAAAGGTGGATAGTTTAGCTTTAATACTAATTAAAGACACCTGAACAACAAAAAAAAAAAAAGGTCTTCAGGATTACTAGAAACTTCCAGGCAAGTGTTTTTGCCTGGTTGTTACCAAAATCTGCTGGGTTTTGAACGTCCAGGAGCAGACCGGGACACCTCAGACCTGCACTAGATAATACTGACCTGAAAGCTGCTCAGTCTTCAACATGGCAAACCTTAGCAGGACAAAATTTGCCAGACCCACAAAATTTACATATGGCCGCCCACTCTCACAAAAAAAAAAAAAAAGGTGGATAGCTAACTTTTTTCATTATACCCTTTCTACCTTCATCCCAGTTGATTATAACCTCTGGCCTGATGCTGATTTTCACGTAATCTTTCTTCCTTCATTCCGATTGGGCTTCTTAGTTCTGCTTTCATTCTGATCCAAGCAAAAACAGTTTCTTTAAAGCATCTATCAGATAATCATGACAAAAAAATATGACTAGGTTTATTATTTTCAATTTGCAGAAACCTTAAGATAAGTCTCAGCAACAGCAGTGTCTTGAAACCTTCATTGCCGGCCCTCTTCACACCGAGACCTTTACAGTGAGAGAAAAATTTGCATTAGGAACATGCAAACATCAAAAATGCCCTTTCCCATCCCAGTAAACAC
Organism: Garra rufa; assembly: GCF_049309525.1. Lineage (NCBI taxonomy): Eukaryota > Metazoa > Chordata > Actinopteri > Cypriniformes > Cyprinidae > Garra > Garra rufa. The sequence goes on from NC_133364.1 coordinate 24,046,758, forward strand.
ACAAGACCATTCGGTTGGTATAAAACTGTCATTACAGTGATTTATTATAATGAACCATGAAAATAGCCAACCAATGCGGTGTCTGTGAGCCTCTGTCCTTCACACACACATACACTCACACACAAACAGTAAAAAAAAAAAATAAACCAGAGAGGAAGAAATAAAAATAGTGCTACAGTCACAGAAACATTCAGCGTTTTTGTCAAGAGCGCTTGTATTTACAACCATATTCCAAAATGGGGATGGGAGCGAATTATACAAGCATAGAAAAGAAAAGAAGCCAATATTTACAACTGTTTCTGGAGAAAGCTGGAGTAACCACCTATACATTAAATTACACTTTCTACAAATAACCATTGATATTCAAAAATAAACCGCTTACCCCCTACAGGAAGGACCTCTCTTTCTAAAGCTGCCACAGAGAACAGCACGCATCTGTCTGCGCCGTATTTGCCTTCCGCCTCTCGCGCGCAGTTCAAATATGCGCACGGATGCGGGCGGGACTCAAGCATACACGCTCCCTTCCGCTTAAAAACAGACACTCATGCACACAGACTCGCTCATTCACACAAGTGCAGTCTCCTGGGGCAGTGAAGCGGCCTATCGGAAAGGTCTCCTCTGAATTTCTGCAGCGGTGCACAGATATTTTTGTTACATGGAGGAATAAAAAAAATAATAATTCTGTATTTTTTCTCTATACAAAACCTTTTTGCTATATAATGAGCCACTAGATAAAACAAATAACTGATGAGTGAAAAAAACAGTGAGAAACGGGAAGAACAGGGAAAGGTGCGGAGGAAACTGGAATGTCCCATTGCACTTGCACTGCACTGGGAGGACAGAGGGAGGACTCAACGGGAAGAAACCGGAAAGGGGCGATTAAAATGAATAAAAACATTAAAAGTTAAAAAAAGACATCTGGAAAAGACAGGATGGCAGTACGAGGTTATGGGAAGGAGAGAGGTGTGGGGGATTCCGGGTAAGTGATGAGCACCAGGGTTCATTAACCATCTTCTTTTACACAAAGTCTACTTTTACAGTTCTCGTTTTTCTTTTTAAAATGTACCCTTTTCCCCCACCGGTTTCCTTTAGCTTTTGTGAAAAGGGACATAGAAAATATTTACAGTGGTGCTGTGTTGCCTATGTTACACGATGTAGCTCCGCCCCTCTCTGAGCGAGTTTGTATAGGAGGCGGGGTTTAGTGGGTGGGGTCAGTGCCATCCTGTGCCCAAATAGCCGGTACTGTGAAAAGGGGCGGGTGAAGGAGCAGGTCCTCGGTTACCACCGGCGATCTGTGCGACGCTCGGATTGGGAGGGGTCTGTGTGGGAGGAGTTTGCTGGGGAGGCGGCGGAGGAGGAGGGGGTAATACAGTTTGTTGATAAGTGGAAGGGGTTACTGCAGGGTTGGCTGGTGCAGACTGGTGAAGTAGAGTGGTTTGAAAGCCACCGATGTTCTGGAACGGGTGTGGTGTGGTGCTGGAGGGAGCAGGAGGAGGGGGAGGAAGGGGTGGGTGTGGTCCTTGTTTGATAGACAGGAGCGTGCCGCTGTTAGGCGGAGGCTGTTGGGAGCTCTGCCCCTGAGGAGGTGGAGGAGGAGGTGGGGGCGGAGCGGAGCTCAGTAGAAGTTGATGCTGCTGCATTGAAGGAGGTTGCAGATTGACATGCAGCAAGGTGGGACCAGGTTGCGGGTGGGGCGGGGGAGGAGGGGGCGGAGGGGGAGGGGCAGCACTGCTTTGGTAATGCAATGCATGATGGGGCTGCAAGAGAGGTTGGGAACCGGGAGGAAAGGGAGACGCCACGGTAGGCTTGAACGCAGGAAACGGCGCAGCGCCGGCGGTAGGCTGTGCGGGGAAGTAGGAAGCCGAGGTGGGCGGAGCTGGGGGCGGAGGGGGCGGTGGTGGTGGGGCGTTTTGCGGGTTATACTGAGGGAAAGTGGCCGGGCCAGACGTAGCCTGTGGTTGAGGCTGGTTCTGAGGCTGAGCTGTCAGGAAGGCTCGTTGACCACGGTAAGGTGAACCTTGGGGTTGCGCTTTGGGAGAGTGCATGAGCGAAGGTCCAGCGTAGTGACTCTGCGAGGCCCCGGAGGGGCCGCAGTGGAGCTTGCTGGGCGTCAGAGCGGCTGGTTTGGAGCTGGAGTTTGTCTTGCTGCTGGACTGCTGGACGGACAGGGCCTGAGGCTGAGAAGGAGCACGAGGCTGTGCTTCAACGTCTTCATCCTTGGATGGTCGAGACGCAGTCTGGGGTGCTGGAGAAGAAGGCTGGAAATGGAAAGAAAAATGGTTTAGGATAACATGATCTTGCTGGTTGAGAAATCTCAGGCTACATTGAGGGAAGGTTTTCTTACTGCATGTGTTGAGGGGCTCTTGCAGCTTTTGGGAGAAGGACATTCCTTCACCTGGGAGTCGCCACCCTCTGACTCTCCGCTGTCTGAAAACGAGACCAAACAGGTATTTTAATATTATGATTCGAAGATCTTACCAAGGTTCCCACACCTTCTTACAAGGTTCAGCTCCCACCTACTGCTCCAGAACACCTGCCTAGAAGTTTCTAGTGATCCTGAGGACCTTTATTGCCCGTTTTACTGTTTGAAGGATTAGTCTTGTACCAGAATTAAAATTTCCTGATTATTTTCTCACCCCCATGTCATCCAAGATGTTCATTCTTTCTTTCTTCAGTCAAAAAGAAATTGAGGTTTTTGAGGAAAATATTCCAAGATTTTTCTCCATATATGGCGCTTTTCCACTACACAGTACCAGCTCGCCTCGGCTCGACTCGACTCGGCTCTGTTTGGTTTTCCACTGTGTAAAAGTTGTACCTGTACCTCCACAATAGTACCTGGTTGTCATAGCGACGCTGCAGGAAACTGCCGTGACGTTATCTTCTACGCGACACACACCCGCTGTCTGCACCTCCTCGTTTGACCACGGCGTATTCTTCCGAGTTGCCATAATATGTAATGGATTGAATATGTCACGCAATCTCTGGCCAAACTTTTTAAAAATGGTGAGGTTATTCTGGATACTATTGCTGGCGCGTGCAATGATGACGCAGTGAATAGTGACGATTCTCTCTGACCAATCAGCAGTCTGCTGTGTTTTCACGTCACATTTAGTATCGCCTCAGCTCGCCTCAGCTCGCTTGGAACCTCGCCTGAGGTGGTACGAAAAAAAGTACCTGGAAGCCGGTACAGGTACAACTTTTACACAGTGGAAAACCAAACAGAGCCGAGTCGAGTCGAGCCGAGGCGAGCTGAGGCGAGCTGGTACTGTGTAGTGGAAAAGCGCCAATAGTGGACTTCAATAGGGATCAATGGGTTGAAGGTCCAAATTGCAGTTTCACTGAAGCTTCAAAGGGCTCTACACAATCCCAGCCAAGGAATAAGGGTCTTATCTAGCGGAATGATCTGGCATTTTGTTACCAAAAAAAAAAAAAAGTATATATTTTTAACTACAAATGCTCGTCTTCCAGGATAGATAGATAAGACCATTATTCCTCGGCTGGGATCGTGTAGAGCCCTTTGAAGCTGCACTGAAACTGCAATTTGAACCTGTAACCCATTGATACCCATTGAAGTCCATCATATGGAGAAAAATCCTGGAATGTCTCCTCATTTCTTTTTGACAAAGAAAGATAGATAAAACATCTTTGATGACATAGGCAGGAGTAAATGATTAGAATTTTTAATCTGGAAGTGAACTAATCCTTTAATTACAGTCTGCAGAGCTAAACTCAGCAGTAAAGGAGCAGGATTAAACAATTATCCCAAAAACAAACAAACATGGAAATCACAATCCAAAATTCCCTGATGTTTCCGGGGTTGTTTTTACCTGCATCCTTGCGATGGTCACTCAACAACAAGGCCCTGTGGTAGCTTCGCTCCCTGGCCTGCTCTACTGATGTTGAAGATGTCCTGTAAATTAAAAGGGAATTATTATATATGCTTAAATGTTATTTTTAATACATAACTTGCAAAACTCAGTCAGCCCAACTAGCCAAACTGTCCAAGATATCTCCACAAATATGCATCATAACCTCTAGTCTCAAGGCAGATTTCTTAATGAGTTTTAATCCAAACCTTTAAAACATACAGTGGCTGCCAAAATTATTAGAACGCTAGTATTTTCAGCAGCTAAAAATGGTTTTAAGTCAGTTATGTCTATCTTTTGCTGTAGTGTGTCAGTAGGAAATCAGTTTACATTTCCAAACATTCATTTTGCCATTAATTGTAATAATCCAGTGAGATTTTTGTTTGCACAAGGAGTCTGACAACACAGCCAGGGTCCACACAGAGATCTGATCTCATCATCATCCAGTCTGTCTGGAATCACAAGAAACAACAAACTGAGAAACTAAATCCAGAAGAACAGTGGCAACGTCTCCAAGATGCTTCTACCTGCAAAGCTACCTGAAAAACTAGTGCACCTCTTTTAACGCAAAGGATGGTCACACCAAATGTTCATTTAATTTAGTCAATTGATAAAGAAAACCTATTTATGACATTATTTTTGACAGCATCCTCATTTTACATCATTTTTACACAAATGTCTAAAACGTTTAACCGTACTTTAGCTTTGCAGACAGGTTTCTTGAAGCATCTTGGAGACGTTGCCACAGTTCTTCTGGATTTAGTCTGAGTTTGTTCTGTTTCCTCATGTCATTCCAGACAGACTGGATGATGATGAGATCAGATCTCTGTGCGGAGCACTGGCTGTTGTCAGACTCCTTGTGCAAACAAAAATCTTACTAGATTATTACAATTAATGGCACAACAATTAAACGTAACCTGATATTTCCTTCTGACACACTACATCAAGAGATAGAAATAGACTTAAAACCATTTAGCTGGTGAAAATACTAGTGTCCTGATAATTCTGAAAATATGAGTACTTCATTCTCATGAAAAGGAATATACTTTAGGGACATACCACTGCCCTTCCCCGTCTCTCTCCCCCTGAGGTGGGGCGTCTGGCTCCTCGATTTGCTGAGGGGTCCTGGGGGTTGGCGTTGCTGCGAGAACAGGTGGCTCAGGGGCCACTTCCACTGCGACAGGGAAAACGTCTACAGGTGGTGCCGTGGAAACAGGGGAGCTACACTCTCCCTTGGAGCCACTTCGCCGTGCCTCACGCTGACGTTTCCTGTACTCCAGAAGAGACACCTAACAACAAAAAACACAAGATGGGAACAGTCAATTAACCAAGTCAAATAAATGGCTATTGTACCTATTTAAGCAGAATTTACAAAAAAAAAAAAAAAGCATTTGTCAGATGCATTAACTGACCTTTTTCTTCTGTGGGTTCTTTGCAGCACCTCCCTCCCCTGTGCCATCACCACTCAACGAGCGAGTAAAGGTCACGCCGCTGGTCTCCTCGTTGCACGAATAAAAGGGCGCCGCTTCACTGAAGGGGCCAGCTGAGGTTGAATCCGGCCTGTATGCCCCCATCTCCAAGGTGTGAGAAGGGGTGAGGTCTCTCAGATTAGAGTTCACTGGGGAAAACGAGAGGCCGCCTCGGTCTGGACTCTTCATCCAGGGAGGGTAAGAAGACACTGGCGTCTCGGGTGCTGAGGCAGCTTCTGAACCACCACCGTCAACCTCCATGCTTTCATCTACCACGGCATCCTGGGGCTCAGCATGGGAGGGCTGAGGACTCAGAGACCCCATAGATTTAATAGATTCCTGCGGAGCCGTATCAGAGCTTGCATTTCTCACGCTGGGAGATGCCAGCAGCGAAGGAGGTCGCTCAACCTGGTAAAGGACAAGATGATGTGTTAGATGTGCTAATGAAAAATGCAGTAAAACACCTCTGTAGCAGGTACAGGATATTTAAGTAGTGAACTCACGTCTTGTGTGCTGGGCCTCCGGCTACCATCTGGAGAGCTGTCCATAGATGACTCGCTCTGTGAATTTATAAAGATATTTTATTATCATTTTGTTGCCTTTTGCCAAAATAATGCTTCAAATCAATGCCGCAGAAGCGACCAATCATTTTTAAGATAATCACCTCTGGCGATAACTGTCCCCACCTGGCCAATAGCAAAAGTGTTAGTGCCCTCTTGTGTCAGAACTATATAGTTCTGTTCTCATATTCTGGAGATAACTTGGCATTAAATACTGGGCAAAACATTTTCACTACATTTCACTTAAGGATTAGGTTTTAAATGTTTAAGAATCCTTTTAGAGAGATGATTACTCACTAAAAGCTCTCACAGATCATGCTTTCATGACATTTTAATGTCTTATTTTGACATGACAAAGTGGTTATATCCAAGTGTGAGAGTTGCTTCCTTTATAAAATGAGTCTTCCCTTTGACACCATAACATTGTACATTCAAACTGATTTGCGATTGTGCACAAACACAATAGGCTTTATCGTGTTAACCAATCACAGCCAATCATAATCAGTCATATCCAATCATATCACGTCATATCACGATGGAAGCATTGCCTCCTCTCACATGACTTTCCCCCATTCATTCTCAATTACCCCCAAACAAGCCCACCGCATGCTTTAGGGTATTTGTTAAAACTCAATGGGCTCAGGGGAGGCGAGAAAGAGATGCCATTTTCAAGGGTTTTTCAAGCCTTCAGTTTTAAAAAGTCAAATTCAACTACTTCAAACACTTTAAGCACCCTGTATGAACCGTGTATTAGGCACGTCTATGGCAAGAATCTCACCTCCTGTGGCAGAGGGTGGCTGGGAATCTGCAAGGGTGTTGAGGGCTCAGTGCTGGGTTCCTCTGTTCGTGTTCGAGGAGGCGTGGCAAGCAACAGGGGTGTGCCTGGTGCATCTGTTGACTCTGTTCGAGTTGGGGTGGCACAAGGAGACCCGTATGGGGTGGAAGTCTCCGACATACAGGGATCGACTGAACATAAGCGCCTTTTCTTCAACGGGGTAGGTAACTCTGCAATCACATGGACCAAGTAAAATTACGAACAGCTTTAGACAACCTTGACGTTATTAATTTGCAGCAGAACATGGACTGATTACCCACCTGGTAGTGAGCAACTGCCGTTGAGGGGTAGAGGGCTGTAGGACTCGCCGTTTATAGAGGGGCTGAGAGGGCTCTCACTAGGAATCAGCAGAGAAGGACGCCCTCCACCTGGGCTGGTGGAACCCTCCTCTTCTAAAGCTTGCTTCAGCCAGCGCTGCACAAAAACATAAGGAGTTAGAGCAGAAACTGAATGAATGTGAACACTTGAAAGTGAATACTAAAGTGAGTCTGAGCTAAAATGTATGGGATTTTTATCTGCAGTACCATCACCAGACAATCATTTTTATCATCAAAGAGAGGCAAAAGTCAATGTTATTTGCTGACATCTCTTAAAAGTGTAGTTTTTAAAATGCATATCAACTTCTTATTCTAACATAAAAAGACTTTAAAGCAGGGGTCACCACACTCTGTCCTGGAGGGCCGGTGTCCCTACAGAGTTTAGCTCCAACCCTAATCAAACACACCTGAACCAGCTAATCAAGGTCTTAATAGGTACACTTGAAACTTCCAGGCAGCTGCGTTGAGGCAAGTTGGAGCTAAACTCTGCAGGACACCGGCCCTCCAGGATCAAGTTTGGTGACCCTTGCTTTAAAGAGTGTTTTGGGTCATTATATTTTGGCACAGTATCTGTCGACTAACTAAAACCGAAAGCACACTATGGCTTAATTCCTTCATCAAGTCTGTTTTCACTGCACGTTTCAAGGTGAAGCGCCCACTTTGTTCAGGCGACCAGCTCGTGATCCGGTGTTTTCCACACCCCAGAACGTCTCCGTTCACAATGAATGCAGTGAACTCGTTTTATTGGATGTGCTGTGAGTTTAGCGCTCATTTGAGATCACAACGTCCAACAGTTATGCTTTCTTTTTGTGGCAAATGATTACACATTTCACTAGATTTGTAGTGAGATGCATTTTTGTAATCCTGTTTTCACTTAAGCTGGAGTTTTTTTTTTCTTTTTTTTTTTCAAAATAAAAGCTCTACTGCCGTTTCCGTCAAAATAAAAGCTTTACATTAAATTAAATTGCTGACAGCTAGCGGTTTAAATGGGTAACACAACTGCAGTCTAAATTCAAAATCTCGCTTTCAAGCGTAGAAATTAGGAAAGAAATATTGTAATTTCCCTACTGTAGTGTAAAGCAAAAATATATATTTCATATACCTATGAAACATTAATTTTTATTTGTTTTACAGTGCTTTTGTTTTACAATGTATGGCTATTACTGTCATAGAAATAACTATAATATAAAATGGTTGGAAAACTTTTATTATTGTAATATTCTAATTAGTTTGGCTTCCTAAAACACCAGCACGAATGTAATTTAGACTGAGACAGTACACCACAAATAAAAAGAGGGTTGAGTCAATTCTTTTTCTTAAAGAACATAGGATGGATCTCCTAATTTTGAACTCTCAAAATGCATTAGATAGAATCATTTAATTTTAAAATGTACAATATTTTCTTCATTTCTTAAATTTCAAAAGTCTTTATTTTTCTTTGTTCAAATATTGCAATATTCATGGACTTCATATCGTCATATTATCACATCATGAGTTTTTGATATCATAACACCCCAAATAAATACTGCAGCAATTTTACCTTCTTGCAGGAGCCAGTGGTAGTTGGTGTTTCAGGCAATTCTCTCGAGCGCCGCCGCCCCGTGGGCACTCCCAGAGTGCTTGGGCTACGGTTTGCCAGAAAAGGAGAGGAGAAGCGGACGTAGTGTTTAGGCGTGCTATAAACGTGTGAACTGCAGGCCATGCCTGGTAAAGAGTTCAACTGTGTGGCCAAGACCTCAGGATCACTACTGATCCGCAACGGCCTCTCAGGAGGCGGTTCCGGAGTTCGAGAAGTTCCCCGTTCCTGTTTGTCAACACCCATCCACTCGCTCACTAAGTGCTGTTGGGAAAGAGAATATGCAAGTTGTAAAATGCACAACAAACTGCTGTGAAATGCATTTTATGGACACTATGGCTGAAGAATTCTACCTTTTTGGTTTTGGGGTACTTCTGTCCACTGCGGCAGGGTGGGGCGGGTGAGCCGCTCTGGGGTGGGCTGGCGTCAGGGGCGCTTGGCGGCGGAGCGTCAGCCTCAGGGGCTGAGGGCATCTCTCCATCATGAGTCTCTGTTGTTAAGGGCTCTAAAGTGTCACCAGGGGAACTAGGCTGCAAGTCAGAGCAGGTGCTGACTGTTCGCGCTCGACGCCTTTGCTGTCCGATGTGTGTGCGGTTCCGCGAGAAGCTTTTCCTCTGTTTGTTACGGCTCACCTTTGCTGGCTTCAGACAAGGCTCTTCCTTCACCACCTCTAGCATGGGCTATAGGTCCAAACAATGAACAATATCTATTATTTTTACTATATACACGACAATATTTCTAATTCTGCTAAATTAGTTTTAACTGTATTTCTGATCAAATAATGACCTGAATTAGATATTTCACATAGAAGACATTTATATATAGTCCACAAGAGAAAATAACAGTTGAATTAATAGAAATGACCCTGTTCAAAAGTTTACATAGACTTGATTCTTAATACTGTGCTGTTACCTCAATTATCCACAGCTGTTAAACTGCCTGTTTGGGTCCCACAAATTCTTTAGTTTTTCAGCATTTTTGTGTATTTGAACCCTTTTCAACAATGACTGCATGATTTTGAGATTTATCTTTTCACACTGAGGACAATTGGTGGACTCATATGCAACTATTACAGAAGGTTCAAACGCTCACTGATACTTCAGAAGGAAAAACAATTCATGAATTTGAAGATCAGGGTAAATTGAACTTATTTTGTTTTCTGGGTAACATGCAAGTATCTTCTGTAGCTTCTAAAGGGCAGTACTAAATGAAAAAGACAAAGTAAGAAAAATGAACACATCCTCATTCCGTTCAAAAGTTTACACCCCCAGCTCTTAACACATAATTTTTCCTTCTGAAGCATCAGTGAGCATTTAAACCTTCTGTAATAGCTCAGTTGTCAGTTGTCCTCAGTGTAAACAGATGGATCTCAAAATCATACAGTCATTGACGAAAAGGGTTCAAATACACAAAAATGCTGAGAAACCAAAGAATTTGTGGGACCTGAAGGACTGAAGAACAGCAGACAGTTTAACTGTTCAGGACAAACAAGGGACTCATGAACAACGATCAGTAAACTAAAAGAAGAAACAGCTGTGGATCAATTCAGGTAAAAACACAGTATTAACAGTTAAAGTGTATGTAAACTTTTGAACAGGGACATTTTTATAAAGTCAACTATTATTTTCTCTTGTGGACTGTCTTGTGTGAATTCTTATTCAGGTCAGTCCTAAATAAAAAAAAATAACATGCATTTTGGTCAAATAATGAACACTTTGCAGATTCTGCAAGGTGTATGTAAACTTTTGACTTCAACTATACATTATTGAAGGGTACGCACCGGTAACGCGGCAGGAGATTCAGCTTCTGGTGTAGCAGGAGGCTCTTCCTTGATATCACTGCGTCCACCAACTTCCCCTTTGGTGCCAATCCTTTCTAACGCTTGCTCCCTCCGCTTTTCTCTTTTCTCCATACGAGCAAACGCCTGCAGAATGGCCTCCATCTTCCTCTCTTCACGTGTCTACATGAATGATAGACAGAAAGAAGGAAAGAAGACAACAGAGAAACGTTGAGTCCATTTTCTGACTGACAGCTGGGAACCCAGCTAGCTACTTAGCGCAATCAGCAGGCCATAGCCAGCAGCAAAGGCGGGAAAAGAGAGAAATGGGACACTTCTCTTCTAGGCAAGAGGAAACATAAGACACCCCCAAGGTGTAAGAGGCGGCATGTATGAGTGTGTGAGAGTTTCTGCACTCTCTCTTGTCCTACAAAAAAAAAAAAACGGCAACAAATACCACATAAGGGTGTCTTGAGGTGGGCCATGTTGAGCGACTGAGGGTTGCATGCCTGGACTTCAGTCTCAGCATGGGGTCAGTGAGCACAGGACAGTGGGGTTAGTGCGTGGGTTCTCCTGTACAGTAACAGGCAGGGGGGTGGGTTGGGTTGGGGTCGTTCAGGATATGAAGGGGTTTACCTCCTTGTTTCTCAGAGCTCTGCAGCAGGAAGCCCCTGCGCCGTGACGATGGGACTCCTCTGCCGGGCTGCCCTGAATGGTGCCGAAAGAGACAGCCATCAGGGTTCAAACACACACAAGCCTCTAGTACGCTCACATCCCCATGCACACACTCATACGTGTCAGTCTAATCCTTGCTGTATGAGTAGTGCAGCTGGGGATCAGAGCTTCAGTATGGGCATACCATGTTATTAATGGACATACCCCTCAAGGGGGCAAGATAATTTCTTTACCACATAACGTTTTTAACAACTAGACTAGCGGCAAAAAGAGGTCTATGTGGCAAGTGTTTGCTGCAATATTCTGACAATCTTTCAAATAATATTGTTTTATTTATTTATTTATTTATTTATGGGGTGGTCAAACGGTAGAAAGCACATTAAATTTAAGTGTCTAATTTAAAGGTTTCAAATAAAGAATAAAATGTCAAAATTTGGTTGAATTAATGTTACATAAACTGGTAAATAAAAAGACTTATTTGTGAACGTTCTTAAGTATTGTAGTCATTTACTTAACTGTACAGCTAAAGTCAATGAAACTGAGGCCAGTTCTGGGAGTTTCTCAAACCCCCAGACCAAGCAGCCAAGCACCATTATGGTGGAAAAAGGGTGTTAGCGAACTCAGATAAGATTTATAATAAATCTGAATTGTCTATGAATTGCCTGTTTGTCCTGTTCCCCAAAGCTTGGGGAATTTCCACTAATAATGCACCAGCATTAGAGTCGGATACCTCGCTATTAATTTATCCAGATAAAACCATATTGTTTATAGCTGTATTCAGCTTTTTCTGCATTGTTAATAGTAAGGCATTTGAGGATTGGTTGTGAGTTTTATTTTCCTGAACATTTCAGCAGTCGCTGCCAATTTTACAATGTTTGTAGAGGAAAGTTTTAGAAGTGAAATGGGTTCACACATTTTTCCATCTGCCTTTAACCATTCATGGCAAGAAAACAAAAAAGCACCACACACATTAATGGGCACACCAAAACATTCACATAAAACATGCACATGTTAAATGAGAGAGTTACTACACTCTCTAAGGTTGACCTATTACACAACCAAACAGCAAGGTTAAAAATCATTTTTCGTTATTCAAAATTCTATGTGAGGACCCTTGCAACTTTACATGACCTTTTTTAATTAGTCAAGAGTCTAACTTTGTAATTTACACCCTAACATACTATGAATGCAAAAAGTAGCCTGGTTTTTGTTCAGGATTGTTGAGTTTTGGTAGGAAGCGGTGTTGAATAGATGCCTGATTGGACATGAATGGTCGTAAATGTGCTTCAGAATGGAAATAGCTTATAGACAAAGGACCAAATATATAGTAGATACCGCCACATTGGGTTCCATGTAGGGCTGGGCGATTTTTCAGATTTTGTCATGTTTGTTTTGCCACATTTTATTTATTTTTTTTGTAGGAAATTGAGGAATCACGATTTTAAGTAGAAAAATTACCAATTGTTACAATTAGACACATTGACAATATGATAATGATTACAGTAAAGAGAAAAGAACGATCTAACCACATTTCGGCACATGTGATTAAATGCTCACGTGACGTGCTCGTATTGTTAGGTGCATTTACACAGAATGCGATACAGTCAGTGAAATAGGAAAAACTTGCAAGAAGATGGGAGTGAACTTCTCTTAATTTAAGTGGCACGTTTTTATAATGCCGTTTCATGCATGAGACGCTGTAAGAGACGCGGGTGCAACAGTCAAACGCATCCATGTTACAAAAAACAATGGAAAAAGCAGTACAATCGAATAAAGAATGTGTTAAGAACTACTACTATGTCTGATATTTTTAATGTTTGCATCATAGTGACAGACTGAAAACTGTTGTTTATTGTTTTTACAGAACATTTATAGTTAATAATAGTCTACTGGTGTTATACCTTAAATCATTATGAATTTGTATTATGTTGACTTGAGACTTTTTAAAAGTATATTTCCTTATTTCTTAACATACAGGTCCTTCTCAAAAAATTAGCATATTGTGATAAAGTTCATTATTTTCTGTAATGTACTGATAAACATTAGACTTTCATATATTTTAGATTCATTACACACAGCTGTAGTAGTTCAAGCCTTTTATTGTTTTAATATTGATGATTTTGGCATACAGCTCATGAAAACCCAAAATTCCTATCTCAAAAAATTTGCATATCATGAAAAGGTTCTCTAAACGAGCTATTAACCTGATCATCTGAATCAACTAATTAACTCTAAACACCTGCAAAAGATTCCTGAGGCTTTTAAAAACTCCCAGATTACTCAAAACCGCAATCTTGGGTAAGACTGCCGACCTGACTGCTGTCCAGAAGGCCATCATTGACACCCTCAAGCAAGAGGGTAAGACATAGAAAGAAATTTCTGAACGAATAGGCTGTTCCCAGAGTGCTGTATCAAGGCACCTCAGTGGGAAGTCTGTGGGAAGGAAAAAGTGTGGCAGAAAACGCTGCACAACGAGAAGAGGTGACCGGACCCTGAGGAAGATTGTGGAGAAGGACCGATTCCAGACCTTGGGGGACCTGCGGAAGCAGTGGACTGAGTCTGGAGTAGAAACATCCAGAGCCACCGTGTACAGGCGTGTGCAGGAAATGGGCTACAGGTGCCGCATTCCCCAGGTCAAGCCACTTTTGAACCAGAAACAGCGGCAGAAGCGCCTGACCTGGGCTACAGAGAAGCAGCACTGGACTGTTGCTCAGTGGTCGCAAGTACTTTTTTTTCGAATGAAAGCAAATTTTGCATGTCATTCGGAAATCAAGGTGCCAGAGTCTGGAGGAAGACTGGGGAGAGGGAAATGCCAAAATGCCTGAAGTCCAGTGTCAAGTACCCACAGTCAGTGATGGTCTGGGGTGCCATGTCAGCTGCTGGTGTTGGTCCACTGTGTTTTATCAAGGGCAGGGTCAATGCAGCTAGCTATCAGGAGATTTTGGAGCACTTCATGCTTCCATCTGCTGAAAAGCTTTATGGAGATGAAGATTTCATTTTTCAGCACGACCTGGCACCTGCTCACAGTGCCAAAACCACTGGTAACACATTATTGTGCTCAATTGGCCTGCCAACTCTCCTGACCTGAACCCCATAGAGAATCTGTGGGATATTGTGAAGAGAAAGTTGAGAGACGCAAGACCCAACACTCTGGATGAGCTTAAGGCCGCTATCGAAGCATCCTGGGCCTCCATAACACCTCAGCAGTGCCACAGGCTGATTGCCTCCATGCCACGCCGCATTGAAGCAGTCATTTCTGCAAAAGGATTCCCGACCAAGTATTGAGTGCATAACTGAACATAATTATTTGAAGGTTGACTTTTCTTTTATTGGTCAGATGAAATATGCTAATTTTTTGAGATAGGAATTTTGGGTTTTCGTGAGCTGTATGCCAAAATCATCAATATTAAAACAATAAAAGGCTTGAACTACTTCAGTTATGTTGTAATGAATCTAAAATATATGAAAGTCTAATGTTTATCAGTACATTACAGAAAATAATGAACTTTATCACAATATGCTAATTTTTTGAGAAGGACCTGTATAATATGTGTTGGACAAATTTGTACAAGATGTAGTTGTAGTTCATGCATCTTTTCTGCAAAGATATTTAACAAGTGATTTGTTGAACATTTACATCATGCTGACAACTTCATGTCTGGTGCACATGAAATAAAGTTGGCTTCCAGAAGAAAATTTACAGGTAATGTACTCACCCCCTTGTCATCCAAGATGTTCATGTCTTTCTTTCTTCAGTTGTAAAGAAATTATGATTTTTGAGGAAAACATTTCAGGATTTTTCTCCATATAGTGGACTTCTATGGTGCCCCGAGTTTGAACTTCCAAAATGCAGTTAAAACGCAGCCTTAAACGATCCCAAATTCGGTTGTAAACAATCCCAGCAGAGGAAGAAGGGTCTTATCCAGCGAAACGATCGTTTTTTTTTTTTTTTTTTAATTACAATTTATATACTTTAACCTCAAACGCTCGTCTTGTCTTGCTCTGCCTAAATTCTTTTTTCCGGTTGAAGACAGTTGGGGTATGTCGAAAAAAAATCCCATCTTATTTTCTCCCTTAACTTCGAAAATCATTTCAAAATTATCCTACATCGCTGCAGAAGAACCGATCCAGTGTTTGCAAAGTGAACATGCAAAAAAAGATGAAACAAAAAATGTAAAAGAGTGATGTAGAATGATTGTGACATAGGAGTTTTAAACATACCATAACTGTCTTGAACCAGAAAAAACAGAGTTCAGGCAGAGCTACAAGACGAACATTTGAGGTTAAAAAGTATATCAACTGTAATTTTTTTTTTATAAATTAACTGATCGTTTCGCTAGATAAGACCCTTATTCCTCAGCTCAGAACGTTTACAACCGCATTTAAACTGCATTTTGGAAGTTCAAACTTGGGGCACCATAGAAGTCCACTATATGGAAAAAAATTCTGAATTGTTTTCCACACAAAAAAAAACAATTTCTTTACGACTGAAGAAAGAAAGACATGAACATCTTGGATGACAAGGGGGTGAGTACATTATCTGTAATTTTTTGTTCTGGAAGTGAACTTCTTTAATAAAGAAAAAGTTGACTAGTAAAAAAATCGTAGAAAATCACAAATCGGTTAAATGATTTGACATTTTTTGCCATATCGCCCAGCCCTAGTTCCATGTTAATTACCATGTAAATTAAAACACTGTAGTGCTATAGTGTGTTCAGTCATTTAAGCATGATCTCTCACTGCGAACATGGTCTTGACATTTAGTCATGACAGAGGAGAGAAATGACTGCAGATGAAGCACACAGTCCAGTTCTTGACATTTCATCATGGAGAACCAAAGATGCTCCATAAAAGATGAAGGATGAAAAAGAAAGACAAAGCAATAAGGATGAGTGCCCTCGCGCTACCCTTCAGGAGGTTAAACTACACAGCGACAGGAACAGAGAAGCGGTGGCGGCAGCAGCGAAATTAGCGGGAGGTTTAGAGGGGGTGGAGGGGGAAGAAAGGAATGGTGGAGCATTCTGGGAGCTGCCCAAATCACCACACACACCAGGAGGCAGAACGAGGAGGGGGGGAAAAAAAAAGACAGGGGGGTGGGGGGCAGTAGCGTTTCCATGGCGACCGTGATTTGCCACAGTGGTCGTTTTTTTCCCCTGGACGCACTTACCATCTTCCTCCTCCTTTCTGCAATCTGCTCCTCTGACTCCATCTCTACTTCATTGCTAACGGAGGTTTTCTCTTCTAGATCCTCTATTAACTCAGGATCCTGCAAGAGGGGGAGAGGGCCTTTATCATCGCCTGGCTACAGACCAGGAGAGGAGCATTAGAGAGGGAGAGAAAGTGCGGGAATGTCGATTCAGGCCCAAAGTGTGGCCGAGATCTTGGGTCAGGCAGACCAGATTGTACTTAAGAGAATCTGTGCATCAATGCCGATTAAGTGTATTTCCCTCTGTTCTAACTGTGCCAGAATTGCTTACAACTCTTCCTGGGATATCCTGATATATATATATATATATAAAGCACCAGGATGGCAGGGAGTTACTTTCCCAGCGTGCCGAACAAGCAAGATTTAACATTCTGCCACCCGCCACCACTGAAATACGGGAACGTATGAGTAAAAAATAATGCGGAAATATGTTTTCTGGTGATCAGACACTGTAATTAGGGCCAGGAAGGAGATGTGGATGAGTAAACAGATCATTAGAATGACTGAGAATATTCAACGAAGAAAGAATCATGCACAGATTAATACACATGGATATTTACATGCAAACAAAGTTTTTTGGGGGGCCTTTTTAGATGAAGGGACCTCCTTACCCAGACTCTCAGCCAACCCAGGCAACCCGAATTTTTTATAATGAGCTAGATTTTGTGTTACTCATTGTAGTACCTTAGTAAAACCATTACTTAAATTATTTAATGTTTACCAGATTAAGCATTAATCTACCTTTCGTGGATGAAGACAGGCGTGTTTTCATTTTTTGAGATGAGATACTTAAGTGTTTAAAGAGACAGTACACCCAACAAATGAAAACTGTATCATTAATTACTCACCCTCATGTTGTTAAAAACTATAAGACCTTTGTTCATCTTTGTAACACAAATTAAGGGTGTGTTCACACTTGTCATGTTCTGCTTGAACTCTGGTGCGGTTCGAATATAATATGAACGCAACACAGACCAAATATTTCTGAGCAGAGCTCAAAATGAGCAGAGGGCAAACGTGGAGCAACGAGGAGGTAACGTACCTTTTATGAGCTCTTTGTGAGTTCGCAGATGGTGTAAATAAAATCATATACACACAACAATGAGTGTGTTTAGTCCAGCAGACTGCATTAGGGGTATTTGCTTTAAGTCGAACATACCTTTTCCTTCTGTTTGGGGTGTTTGGTAAGTTCTGTCACAAAATATACGTCATTCAACCTGACCAATCAGGTTGTGAACGTATCACTATGCCTTTAGGTTCGGTATCTTTAGGTTCGCTGTCAAAAATGCCAGTGTGAATGCTAAGCGGACCAGAACCAAATGTATAATTTTTCTTTTTGGTACGGACCAAATGAACCAAACAAACTGAACTACAAGTGTGATATTTTTGATGAAATCCGAGAGCTTTTTGACACTGCATAGACAGCAATGGTACTGTCATGTTCAAACAGTGGTTCAATCATACATTTCTGAAGCTATGAGACTTTTTGTAATCAAAGAAAACAAAAATAACATCTATATTTGAAAAAAAGAATCGGGAAGCTCGTATTTCATCGAAGATATCTTAGTTTATGTTCTGAAGATGAACAGTTATTCCAGGTTTGGAACGACATGAGGGTGAGTAATTAATAACACAATTTTCCTTTTTGAGTGAACTATCCATTTAAGTATGAGATTTCGCTAACAGCACTGTGTGTGTCTATCATACCTGATTGTTAGATATGGAGAGCCGGAGAGGAGAGAGTTTTCTCTGTTTGGCGTCATTGAGCGTTTTCCCCTTGGACCCGTCACAGTCCATCGTGAGGTTCTGGTTCTGTCCGCTCTCGTCCCGCGAGGGTTCTTTGTCCTTGCGGCCACGCCGTCGTGTGCTAGAACCCAGATTTTCCGTGGGTTCCAAGTTATGCTTGAGCACAGGGCATTCCTGATTGCCTTTCACACACGCACAGTCCACCTTATATTTACTATGAATGAGGAGAAAGACAAAAGTAGTTGAGAAAAGTGTGAACAGTCGATCTTAAACCTTAAATCGGAATCAAACATTTCAGGTAACTGGTTGATGCTTATCACTAGTGTGTGTTCTTACCAGCTGCCGTAGTCATAATCAAAGCCAATGGTGATCTCACTCCCCTTGGAGATGGACCTTAGAGAGTAAATGTATAAATGCAGCATGCCGTCTTCGATTACGTGCCGCACCTCAGCGTTGGGGGTGCAGGAGCGGCGAATAAATCGGGCCTCGTTGCCGAAGCTCCGTGCATCCACGCACATTTCCAAACCGTCAAACTTAGAGTAGAACAATACAAAAGGGTACGGCCTGCGAATAAAACAACAATATAAGCAAAACTGCATAAGCAAAATTAATAATGATATCAAATCGATTAATCACATCCAAACTTTTTTTTTTGGTTTACATTATATAGACTTCAAAACCAGGCTTAAGTAGCACAGGTATATTTGCAGCAGTAGCCAAAAACACATTGTATGGGTCAAAATTCTAAATTTTACTTTTATGTCAAAAATCATTAGTATATTAAGTAAAGACCATTTTCTATAAAGATATTTTGTACATTTCTTACCGTAAATATTACTAATCAAATAAGTTTTGATATATGCATTACTAAGAACTTCATTTGGACAACTTTAAAGGCAATTTTCTCAATATTTAGATTTTTTTGCACCTTCAGATTCCAGATTTTTAAATAGTTGTATCTCAGCCAAATATGTTCCTATCCTAACAAACCATACATCAATGGAAAGCTTACTTTAAATATGTGACCCTGGACCACATAACAAGTCATAAGAGTATTTTTTTTCCGAAATTGACATTATACATCATCTGAAAGCTTTGGATAGGACAATATTTGGTCGAGATATCTGAAAATCTGGAATTAATCGTGATTAACCAATTTGGCAGAACTAAAAATTTGTGTTCAAAAGCACAGTGTCCTTTCAAGTACCTTTTAAAGAAGTAACCATTGGCTTCAAATTGCTGTCGTAACATGACCTTCCCCCGGTACTCGATTATGAGCGAATCGGCAGCCAAGTCCCGAACAGCCTTAAGAATGCGTTTGTTCTTCTGTACGTGACTCTGGAAAGAAAAACGACAACGCCAAATAAACATACGCCACAAACAACACACTAGAAACTAGGGCTGTCACTAACGATTATTTTGGTCAATTGAGTAATCTGTTGATTATTCTGATGATTAATCGAATAATCAGAAAATTACTACTCGAACATATTTTTTTTGTAGTAATAAAAATAGACCTAATCGAACAATAGCCTTTAAAATGACTTGAATAGCCCTACTAGAAACGCAGACCAATATTGTGGTGAAATTTGTATATGTGAGTATTTAATACCTCTACAGGTGGTTTGAAGGCTGCGGTGTGTGTATTGTAGGCCAGCGTTTTGCCATCTCTGGCTTCCTTTACTCGTAGCAGTATCCGCACTTCTTCACTGTACTGGTTACTGCTGGCTTCCTCATAGCGCTCCATCCACGACTTCATTTTATTCTCCCAAAGAGAGGGAGGATCTGTCGGCTCACACTCGGGAGCTGAGCCCTGGGGACACAAGATGCACAAGATGGTAAACACACAGCGTAAGCATAAAAACACACATCTGAATATTATTTTGGGGGTAAATTTGGATAGCTCAGAGTACCTACCTTTACTCTAGATGATTTTCTAGAGCCTTCACGGAATGACTGAAAGACAGAAACAAGCAGAAATCAAATTGTGAGTTTTAAAGCAGGTGGAGTAATCGATTTTGATTGCAAAAAATTGACTTTATTTTTTTTCTATAAAGTCCTTGTCTTTTTATAACGACTATAAAGCATAGGACTGGACTTAATTTTATAAATTGGGAATTGATTTTAAAGTGTAAGTGGCCATTATACACTACAGTTAGAGTCAGTAAGACATTACATATTTAAGAAATTAAAGGGATAGTTCACCCAAAAACGAAAATTACCCCATGATTTACTCAAACTAGGTATATATAACTTTCTTCTGGCTCTTCCAAGCTTCATAATGGCAGTGAATGGCTGCTGAGATTTTGGAAGTCCAATAAAGTGCATCCATCCATGATAAAACGGCTCCACACGGCTCCGGGTGCTTAATAAAGGCTTTCAAAATCTCAACACCCATTTACTGCCATTATAAGGTTTGGAAGAGCCAGGACATTTTTTAAATTAGCTCTGACTGTAATCGTCTGAAAGAAGAAAGTCATATATATATATATATATCTAGGATGGCTTGAGGGCGAGAAAATCATGAGGTAATTTTCATTTTTGGGTGAACTATCCCTTAAAATTTTTTACTCAAGAATGCATTACTCAAGAATTAATGCACTTTCTACACTAAAACTTCTGAGAAAAACAAAAAAGTATCAGGATTTCCACAAAAATCCAATTTTGAAGTCATGATAAATTGTTTGTTGTGTGTTGCAGACCTTCTTGGCCCTGGCTGTAGCCGGGGGCTCCTTATCTCCACTCTTCTTTCGTTTCTTGTCAGCCTGTTTGCTGCCGAGACGTGCTGTTGTGAGTGTGATGCTGGTGGGGGTGTGCTGAAACGCTGTGTACAACTCTAGTGGAACCTCATCTCCGCTTTCTGTAGCACTGGTGTCCCCGTCTGCAAAAACACACACAGTCCATGAGCTTGTACATTGAATTTACCACCTTAACAATCATAGTACAACAGATATTTAACCCTCAACCATTAATATAAAGTAGCTGCAATTTGAACAGACACTATTGTGCATTTGAAATGACATTAAATCAAGCTGCAGATGTAAGGCCCAAGCATCTCCAGCAGGTGGCAGTACAGGAAGAGACCTCAGATATCTTCAATCTAAAGAAATCTCTAGTAATTATTGACCTCACTACAAAGAGAGCTTCTTATAGAATTGACAGTATAGATTTCAGGAGGGTTAGATATACGTTTCACATTATACAACAGCTCATATGATCCTGTATAGTGTAAACTCTTCAGACTCTAAAGATGCTTATCTGCAGATGAACCGTGGGAAAAAGCAGTAGTGGCATTGTTTCTGTGGGAGAGGTTGAACGTGTCTATAGGTGCGTTTGCTTGTGTGTATGCACGAAAAAAAAAACTCACCAGACATGTTCTCTCTCTTCCTGGTTTGCAGTAGGATGGCGTGCTCTCGGTCCAGGGTGCGTGGCTGACAGCGTTCACACAGGTAGGTCTCGGGAATGTGCTGCCGGTCGATCCCCATGCAGTCTATGTGCTGCCACACACTAGTAACACAAAGAGAATTACGAGTTAGGAGAAATTGCTTTAATATACAGCTTCAATTCTTTGGTATTATTTGACTGCGATCAAAGTGACAGATTTTACTATTCAAACACTCAATCAACTCTCTGAGCCTTTATCAACTGTAAGTTTTCATTTACATTCTGAATTCCCAGCATGTCTTGTCAACAGCAGTAATCTCATAAATAAATAATGGGACAGAAAATGGGTAATGGTGGGTTAAACAATCTGTAGTATTTTAACAGAGTAAAGCTACAACCAAAATAATTGTAATTGAAAAAATAATAATACTTGAGCCACAAATTATTTTCTTTGTAAAAACACAGGCCACTTGACATAATATTTCTGAACAATGAAATTAAATCAACAGTACTATACAAAGCAGTTAAAGGTAAGCAGGTAAGATTTTTTTTTTTTAAGACAGACATATGCTCAGCAAAGCTTAATTTATAATATTGTATTACTATTTAAAGTAACTGTTTTTCTATTTGAATACATTTTAAGTGTAATTTATTTCTGTGTGGGAAAGCTGAATTATCAGCATCTTTACTCTTCAGTCAGTGTCACATGATCCTTTAGAAATCATTCTAATATTTGGTGCTAGATTGTTGGATAAATAGAAATAAGAGCATGCACACACTTTGGAACAGTAAGATTTTAATGTTTTTTAAAAGAAGTCTCTTCTCCTCACCAAGCCTGCATTTATTTGATCCAAAGTACAGCAAAAACAGTACAATGTTGAAATATTTTCTATTTGAATATATTTTAAAATGTATTTTTTCATGTGATTTCAAATCTGAATTGTATCATTACTCCAGTCACATGATCCTTCAGAAATCATTTTAATATTCTGGTTTGCTGTTAAAAAAAAAACAACAACATCTGAGTAGAATTTTTTTCAGGTTTCTTTGATGAATATAAAGTTTAGAAGAACAGCATTTATCTGAAACAGACAACTTTTGTAGCATTTTTAATGTCTTTATAATCCATTTTGATCTATTTAAGCCAGCTTTGCTAAATAAAAAAAAAGTATTAATATTAGTTAAAAATATTAATTTCTATAATTTTCCAAAAGCTTTTGAATGGCAGTGTATAATGTTACAAAAGCTTTTTATTTCAGATAAATGCTGATCTTTGGATCTTTTTTATTCATCAAATAATCTTGAGAAAAAAAAAAAAACGCACTCAACTGTTTTAGATATTGATAACAATAATAAAAAATTTTTTTTTCTTGAACGACTCAGGAAATCAGCTTACTAGAATGATTTCTGAAGGATCGTGTGACACTGAAGACTGGAGTAATGATGCTGAAAATGTAGCTTTAATCACAGGAATTAATTACATTTTAAAATATATTAAAATAGAAAACAGTTCTTTTAAATAGCAAAACTATTTCAAAATGTTGCCATTTATGTTGTACTTTGGATCAAATAAAAGCAGGCTTGGTGAGCAAAGTGACTTCTTAAACATTAAAAATCTTGAGCACATTAAATACTTGACATAATTCTGGACAATTATTGCTATTAGCCATGAAATTAAATCAACATTAATATATAAAGTAACTGTAAATTACGTGCAAAACATTAAAACATTATAAACTTTTCAGAAATGCGTTTAAAATAAGGGCTGGTCACAATATTAGATTAAAAAGCTCATAACTAATCTAAAGCAGAACATTTTACTATAAACATATATATATAAAATAATATATTCCAAAAAATGTAATATATTAAAAGTACATTACTGTTTGGGACTTTTTGAGTAGTAGTGTATTTTTGAAAGATTTACTGTATTATTGCATTACAATTTAAAATACCTATTTTCCATGTTAAATACATTTCAAAATATAATTCATTACTGCAATACAAAGCTGAACTTTCAGCATCATTACTCCAGTCTTCAGTGTCACATGATCCTTCAGAAATCATTCTAATATTCTGATTTGGTGCTTAAGAAACATTACTTAATATTTTGGTTCAAACAATGATAGATTTTCCCTAAAATGTTAGAAATATCAGCGGGGGCCGCGAGATATCTTTAAATTAATTTAAATATTATCCTATAATTGTTTAATTTCATTATTAATATGCTAAATGAAAATAATAAAAGCACAGTCTCTCTCGTGTTCTGTGATTGATTGCTTCAGACTCGGCGCAGCAAGCCTCATAGCACTGTTAAATACAGACTGAACGGCGGCTCAAAACTTCTAAACGCTGGACGCAAACTACTGTTTCATCTCTCAGCTGCATGCATGAAGCAAACCGTCGCTCTAATGTAAAGGTAAAAATGATTAGTGTCATAATAACGAACTTACGTGTGCCTAATGTATAACACTCCTGTATGTCAAAGTCGTACATGAGACACGCATAAGTCTGCTATTGATTCACAAACTATGCGCGCTCTCGGGGCTCTTATCCCTATCTTATTTTTGCGTGAAATTTCAAACCTTTGCCTAGTTGTCCAAATTATTGTTCTGTGAGTGTTTTATAATGGATGCTCACCCACATAAGAGAAGTGAGGCTCGGTGTTTAATAACACTTTATGAGCATCAGGTGCGCACTGACAGAGTTCACTGATCCCGTCTTCGTCAAACCTTCACATCGATGCGTTTCAACAGATTTAGAATGTATTTGCTGTATTTTGAATTTGTATATTAATTTTTAATGGATACAAACAGCAGATATTCAGTCAGTCAAGTTCAAAGGGATAGGTTTAGTGGTCTTTTGGTATATCCCTGTTATACGGCAGGTTCACTTATTTAAGAAAAAGTACTCTGAAGTTGTAAAGAATGTCTGAAGTAAAATAAATTTAAAAGTTAGAATTGAGCAGAAGTTTTCTTTAAAGATTATAAGGTATATTTTAAGTTTGTTTGAATTTAGAGTTTTTTTATAACATGCAGTAGAAGAATAATAAGGCAAAACAAATGTTTTGGTTAATAAAAAAGGTTTCAAAATAAATACTTTTTCTTTACTGCGGAAGTACAGTATAAGGGGCCGTTCATATGTCGCGCCTAAAACGCGTGGAAAACGCTAGACGCTTGCGCTCCGGAAGCGTCTGCCGTTTCTAAGCAACCATCAGCTGCTCTCTAGCTCCAAGCCTATGCGTCTCCATGCATTGTTTCTTCTATTAGCGTCAAAATAATGGGGGCTTGACAAATCATAATGTTCAGGAAATCCCTGGACCACAATGATGAGCTGCTCCTCCATGTTTCTGCTGAGGTTTCAATGTAACGGAAAAACGTGAGGAAGCTGATTGGTTGGTCCATGTCACATGACCTGCGGTGCGCTTTCGGCATTCTGAAAAGTTGAGATGTTTTTATCTCGATGCGTTGCGGACGCGCCTGGAAAAAACGAGCGCGTCGCACCCCGTCGCTTCCATTATGCGCGCGCAAGCCGCGCGTCTACATTTGAAATAACGAACTTGAGCGCGCAAAAGACGCTACATGTGAACGGCCCCTAAGAGGACATGTCAGGCAGAGGGGGGCCCCAGAGTAAAAAAGGTTGGGAACCCCTGACCTAGAAAACATATCTTTTTTTTTTTTTTTTTTTTTAATACTACATTACATCCACCCAACATTTATAACATCTGTGACACTTGTCAGTCTCTGTGGCATATTTGCCCTCTTAATTTCTCACACTATCAAGGACTCACAGGTTGTACCACTATTCATGATTCTTTATACAAGGCCTATTGACTACTGAGCACCACATCTACAGCATTTTAGACAGCTTAAGACAGATACGCAACTCGTCAGGTTTTGAAACGCAGCCACGAATGCTGTAATTACACATGTAGACATAGTTCGAACAAGTCGAATCGGCATCAACGTGTGTGTTCTCACCTGCACTTGTCGCAGCAAATCATGTAGCCATCGTCATGGGTGAAGCCGCAAATGCAGCGTGTGATGTCAGCACCGTAGCTGCCGTCTTCCGAGGTGCTGAGCGTGGTGCCACGCGACGCCTCGTCCTGCCCGCCCGGCACAAATAAGTTCTCGCCTGGCCGGCCCCCGGACACAAACAAAGCCTCACCTGGCCGGATCAGCACCGAGGGAGGCGGGGACGCTGGCGGGGTGGGTGGGGGTCGCGCCCCATAATTGTGGTCCTGGAAGGAAATCGTAGAGTCAAAACATGAACAGATATGTAGATAGGCAGGTCAGCTATGTGTTTGGGCTGGGGGACGATACTCACGGCGTAAGGCAGACCGATGTAGCCATGGGAGTGGTGGGAGCTGCTGCTGTAAATCTGGTGAGGGTAGCTGGACTTCTCAACTACCACAGAGCTCGCCTCCACAGATTCTGGTCTGCTCCATACAAATGCACAGGAAGAAAAAAAAAGAGGGCAGAATGAGGAACAAGTCTGACAAGGCGTGTTTTAAGTATACAAAAAAAAAAAAAAACTGGTTTGACGGCTATGAAACAAAAGGGAAAGGAAGATCGAAGATTAAGCTCACTGAGTTGCAAGGAGAAGTTTATTTGCCAACGAATCAACGGTTGTGTTGGCACCAGTCATTGCATATTTTAGCATGACACAGAACACGACAGACCTCAGTAGTGACCTGCAATTTGTACATACACACATGTGTGTGTGTATGTGTGTATGTGTGTGTCCTGTCATGCCCTCAGCTGGCGGGACGCGGCTTGTAGAAAGTGAAATAACAGGATCACACTTCTCTGTAATCTCACAATGAAGTCTGTCACAACCCCAAACCCTATCTGGGCCACACAAACATGCTGAATGAAAGGCCTTCTCTTCCACGTGTTATTAAACGCGAATGAAATGAATGGAAGGAGATTTAGAGTAAAACCAGAAACGGCAGGAGTGTTTTGCGGATGAAATTGGCTGCAAAAGAACCCTTAATGCCAAGTTTTATTGGCAGAAAGGACATGTAGAGAAAGCCGGACCATTCCAGACAGATTTATAATCACATATACAGTAATTTTTTCACACAAAACTGTGTCAAGGTCACGCAGACACACTGATGCCAGTATAGAAACAGATCACACGCTTAACCTGACACCAATGCACTCACATAAACAACAATTAAGGGCTCATTTGCATATTACTACACGCATACAAAGAACGCATGTGCTGTTTTCAACGTGCGAGATGAGACATAAACAACCACTGTAGTTAAAAAAAACAACTGGATTAGCTAAACCTACCATAAATCAAGGTGTCTGCACCGTAAACGGCACTAACAGACCGTTCCGTATCTGTTTCCTGTTTTCGTCGTATTCCCACTTTCCTCCCGATTGGGTCTTAGTGCAAGCGAAGAGAAACTGTACCTGCTGGCCTTGTCACATTCACCTCGTGCCGTCTCTGTCCCTGCCTCACGCTTACACTTCCTGATTCAGTTGGTGCTTTGCAGCCCAACTGTCAAAGCGAAAGTGTGTGAACTGCTGAGGGGCGGACCCTTGAGAGAGAGCACGAGTGTATGCGTATGTGTGTACACACAAGTTAAATGAGAACAAGAGCTCTTACGAAGAAATGGCCCTTCCAGGCAGGCGATAAATGATTAGCAGGTTTTATTGATGCTTTTACGCTGCGGTGTGGTTTTTAGCGATAAGATTATCAACGCGGGACAGGTGACAAGCCGGGGGATTTCCTGTGCATCGGTGACAATAATAGCATCTTTACTAAAAAACAGTTGCCTCTCTCAGCAGGGTTAGGAATAGGGCTTGCAAGCGAGTCAAAAGGAGACAGAGAGAAGGTGTTTGAGTAGCTGCGGATGCAGAGAGACGTTTGACAGATTGAAGAAAGTTGGATTACTCAAACGCAGCATTACAGCGCAACATTATTTTTAGCTCATTAAAGACTTTCATGTGCTCAGTACTGTTATTGGTTCTCAAACATTTGCATTACTCTGCGTGTATCACGCTATAACAATGTCCAATGTAAAATGAACCTAGAACTAAGTGATAAACTAACAGAGTTTAAAAAGTCTTACTTAAAATTCAATGACAAATCAGTGCAGATATTACACAATTCGACTTTCAAGAAACTCTGTTGTTAATTACTCAAACTCATGTTATTCCAATCCAAACCCGTAAGACCTTTGTTCATCATTGAAACGCAATAAAGACATTTCTGGTTAAATCTGAGAGCTTTCTGACCCTGCATAGACAGCATGTTACTCTTCACATCTTGTTTAAGGTCTAGAATGGTAGCAAGGACATTGTTAAATTGGTCCATTAGTGGTTCAACCTTAATTTTATGAAGCTACGAGAATACTTTTTGTACACGAAGAAAACTAAAATAATGACTTTATTCAACAACTTTTCTCTTCAATGTCATTCTTCAACGCGCTGCTGGTCAGAAAGCTCTCGGATTTTATCAAAAATATTTTCATTTGTGTTCTGAAGATGAACAAAGGTTTGGAACGACATGAGGGTAAGTAACTAATGACAGAATTTTCATTTTTGAGTGAACTATTCCTTCAACGCCCGTTCCCAGTGAGATAAGATTTTGTGTCCACACCAGAAATGAAAATTCTACAAGACAAGACAAATCCAATGAGAAAAAAGCAAGTGGGTGGACTCTCTCATACTTGCAATGAAAAAGTTGGTACTGATCTGATCGAACCTTTGTCAAGGAATAAACTCACAAAATGTTCACAGTTTGGCAAGATCTATTTTCCTTTCATTTATTTTCCCAATCTGAGGTAAATTATCTATTGTCGCTTTCATTATGGCCATTAAGTCTCGCAAAAACTATAATTAAACTTGCAACGGTCTATTGCTGCTAACATATCACGTTTAATTTCAATATACACTACCAGTCAAAAGTGTTTTAATGAATTCTCTTCTGCTCACCAAAATACAGCAAAAGCAGTAATATTGTGAAATATTATTGCAACTTAAAATTTCAGTTTTCTATTTTAATATACTTTAAATAGAATTTATTCCTGTTGATTTTTCTGCATCATTACTCCAGTCTTCGGTGTCACATGATCCTTCAGAAATCATTGTAATATGCTGATTTGTTGTTCAAGAAATTTTTTATTATAATTATCAATATTTAAAACAGTTGAGTATATTTTTTTAGGGTTCTTCGATGAATAGAAAGATCCAAAGATCATTTTTATCTGAAATAAAAAGCTTTAGTAACATTATACACTTAAACACTATTCAAAAGCCTGGAGTCAGTAAAAATTTATTTGTTTTTTACTTTTTTAAAACTATAGAAATTAATACTTGTATTTGTCAACAATGCTGTAAATTGATCAAAAGTGATAATAAAGACATTTAAAATGTTACAAAAGATTTCTATTTTACATAAATGCTGGTCTTCTGAACTTTCTATCCATCAAAGAAACCAGAAAAAAATCTACTCGGCTGTTTTCAATAAAAAAAAAAAAAATATTAATGTTTTTTGAGCAGCAAATCAGAATATTAGAATGATTTCTGAAGGATCATGTGACTGGAGTAATGATACTAAAAATTCAGCTTTGAAATCACGGAAATAAATTACATGTTAAAATATATTCAAATAGAAATCAGTTATTTTAAATAGTAAAAATATTTCAAATTTGTACTGTTTTTGCTGGACTTTGAATCAAATGAACACAGGCTTGGCGAGCAGAAGAGACTACTTTAAAAAACATTACAAATCTTACTGCTCAAAAACTTGACTAGTAGCGTATCGTGAATTTGTGATCTTGGAATTATAAGGTTCTGTCTGACATTTTTGTCAAAATTTAGTTATTCACACATACTTACATTATGTGATTTTTTTTGGGGGACTTTTTATTTCGAAAACAAAAAGGCTCCATCTACAAAGTACACGGAATGCAAAAACTTTGAAGCTCAATATCTCAAAACCAATTTCAAGGAGGCAATATGTAAGTCGCTTTGGATAAAAGCATCTGCTCAATGAATAAATGTAAATGTGATATATTATGTTATTACTATACAAAAAAAATAGAAATAGTACCAAATACTGGATGAGCAGGAATTGAGGAGTGTGGTGCTTCAGAATGGTTAAATAACCAGAATTGTTAAGTGGAATTGGAATTATTAATTTGCTATTAAATCATTCCCATCACTACGACCTGTGAAAATGTTTTGCCGCTAAAAGGCACAGGGTTGAAAGCCTTAATTAAAATCGCATCTATAATAAAATAACAGTCTTAATATTGGAAATATCATTGTTGTGCACTGCATTAAAAAAATGACTAAAATAAACTAACATTTTTTTTTACAAAACTGATCAAAGAGAGACAGAAAAGAGAGGACAGACAGCATGTGTGCTGCTGTAATTGAAGCTCCAATTAAACGTAAGGGGTATGCATGTGCTAATCATAGCCCAGCACTCCAAACACAGCTTAATATGGAATAGACAATTCACACACACCTGTTGAAAGAGTGGGGCGACAGACAGAGTAACAGCATACACAGGTTGCATGCGTGTCATGTTAGTGTAAACCACTCAAAGCACCCCAGACAGTGTCCATCTAAGGCTAGATGAGGTTTAGAGGGATTACAGCAGCCGTTTCAGGTCCAATGGCATTTTTAACGGACTGTGTGTTGACATCACGGTGATGCACAATGCCTGGTAACTATGACAACCTCTGCCGCAGGCCCGGGGTGGGCTGACCCTGACTGAGGAGTAATGTCAGGAACAAGCAAAAAGCCACGTAGGAGATGCGTGACGCTCGACCGAGATCTGCCGACGCGTAGACCACCGTGTAAGACCACCCAGAGATAAACAACGTAACATTTATTTTCTGTATGCGGCGTGTCAGGTGGAGATCTTTCCGAAAGCTTGTTAGAGCCTTGTGGAATAAATCTGCGTACCCAGACAGGCGTTAAGGACGCCTAAATGCCAGACGGACGTAAAGCTACGCGGCAGCACGGCCTCTTAAGCGGGCTAAAGCTCCAGGGCCCAGCTGTCACTCAGCCGGTCGCCATGACAACAGGCCCTGCGCAGTGCAGGGGGAGAGCGCCATGGCAACACAAAGTGACGAGGCAACGCATTTAAAGAGAAACACACTGCTTTCATTCAAGCGCATGCTGCAGAGGGGAGGGGTCTGCCAAACGGCACGTGACGCCACATCTATTAGACGTTTAACAGCTGCGTTTCCTGCACTCAAGCTAACAGGATGTAGGACGAATTTGATGAATATGTGCTTACTGGAGGTACAAATACAAAACTGCAAATAAAACCACTCATTCTCAGTGGAATTCAGTGTTTTCTTAAAGGGACAGTACACTAAAAATTCAAATTGTGTCATTGGTCAACATTTTGTTTTGTTTGTTTTCATTTACAAACGTTTTCATGACTATTTTATTTTTTAAGCCACATATAGTGCCATTCAATGTTTGGGATCACTTAGATTTTTAATGTTTTTTTTTTAAGTTCTTATGCTCATCAAAGCTGTATCTATTTCTTAAATACTGAAAAAAAAACTGTACTTTCGTGAAATATTATGGCAATTTAAAAATCACAGTTTACTATTTTAATATACATTAAAATGCAATTTATTCCTGTAATCAAAGCTAAATTTTCAGCATCATGCCGATTTATTTATAAAAAAGAAAGAAAGAAATATACACTGCCGTTCAAAAGTTTGTTTTTTATGTTTTTTTAAAAAAGTGGCTTTTGCTCATCAAAGCTATTTTTATTTGTTTAAAAATACAGAAATAAACTGTATATTATTAGGATTTTTTTTTTTAAAGTTTCTCTATTTTAATATACATTAAAATTGAATTTATTCCTGTGATGCAAAGCTTAATTTTCAGCATCATTATGCTGATTTATTACTTTCATTGTTACTGTTGAAAACAGTTGTGCTGCCAAAATATTTTTTTGGACCTGTGATTCTTTCTTCAGGATTCTTTGAGAAATAAGAAGTTAAAAAGAACAGCATTTATTTAAAATATAAATATTTTTTAACAAGTCTTTGTTAATCATGTTTTATCAATTTAACACATCCTCGCTGAATTAAAGGTTGTATCAGCGATTTCTAGCCTGAAACATAAAGTGTCAAATTCAGCTGACCTTTCATCACGATCCGCTCGCTGCCTGCCCCATAAATTGTCTGTGAAAAAACCGCGTCTCTCTGGTCAGCCTAGGGTCCGAGATATGCCAAAAAAACAATCGGCACTACCAACCTTTCCACAGATAAACAAACAGTGTTCCAACCAATCAGCGTCAGGGGTTTGGTGTTGTGGACTTTCGCTCCGCCTCCCTCACATCCCTGCACCAGTAGGAAAGTCCACAACACCAAACCCCTGACGCTGATTGGTTGGAACACTGTTTGTTTATGTGTGAAAAGGTTGGTAGTGCCGATTGTTTTTTTTTTGGCATATCTCGGACCCTAGGCTGACCAGAGAGATGTGTTTTTTTCACAGACAATTTATGGGGCAAGCAGCGAGCGGATCGTGAAGAAAGGTCAGCTGAAATTGACACTTTATGTTTTAGGCTAGAAATCGCTGATACAACCTTTAAAGTAGCAATTTCTTTATAAAAAACAAAACAAAACAAAAAGTCTACAGATCCCAAACTTTTGAATTGTAGTGTATTTTGTTCCAAGTTTGTAAAATCATTTTAAATGTTCTTAAATTCTATTTTTATTGTTGTGATTATTATTAATTTTTATGATTTTTATGATATTATGATTTTAATTCCTCTTATGTACAGCATTTTGAATTACCATTGTGTATGAAATGTACTATATAAATGAACTTGACTTGACTTTTCAGCATCATTACTCCAGTTTTCAGTGTCACATGAACCTACAGAAATTATTCTAACAGGCTGATTTATTATCAATGTTAATGTTTTTTTCTGCTTAATATTTTTGTGAAACCTGTGATATTTTTCAGCATACTTTGACTTTTAAAAGTCAATTTTATTAATTAAAGAATCCTAAAAAAAAGTTCTAAAACAATATAATGCAGCACAACTTTGATAATAAAAGTAATAAATCAGCATATTAGAATGATTTCTGAAGAATCATGTGTCACTGAAGACTGGAGTAATGATGCTGAAAATTCAGTGCTGCGTCACAGAAATAAATTCTATTTTAAAGTATATTTAAAGTATATTTTAAATAGGAAAGCAAATAAATAGCAAATTAATTAGGAATTAGAAGTTGCAAAAATATTTCACAATATTACTGTTTTTTCTGTATTTTTGATCAAATAAATACAGCCTTGGTTAGCATAAGAGACTTCTTTAAAATAATTTAAAAAAAAAACATTATCTTACTGATCCCAAACTTTTGAATGGCAGTGTGTTCTTTTAGGAGGTTTTCAACTTTCAATTTTGGAGCTCAACAGCTCCAGTCCCAATCCACTTCCATTGTTTGGAAAAGACCAACTGCTACACTGCCCTACAAAGCAAAAAGGCAGTAACTACGCCAAGTGCAGAACTGAGAAAAATGACTTTAAAGTTATCCTGTCATCCAGCCCGTTATCCAATGTTAAAACCGTCCCGTGAGGATGCCGCGAAATCACACACATTTGAGATAAGATATTTTGTCACATAAAGGATGCCTTGAATGTCATGAAAATGACAATAACTCATTTTTGACCAAAAATGCAGTTACTGCCTTTTTGCTTTGTAGGGCAGTACATAACTTATGCCCAACTAAAAACAAAAAAATCATATCTTCTGTGGATGCAACAGCAGCAGAGCATGTTTCTGATGAGAAAGAAGCAGATAGATGAGAGAACGGAAGCGGTTGGTGGAAAAATCTGACTAGAGATGCGTTTCTCTCTGCTGATGCAACCAAAAAAGGAGCAAAACGAAACGAAAGGTAGTGATGAGTCAATGTGAAAGGACACCGACAGAAAGAGAGCAACTCACTCTGAGCCTGCAGCCATGTCCAGGTACGAGGTGTTGGCCGTGTCCACCCCTACTGGGATGACTACGCTCATGACGTTCTGTGCTGGGAGTCTCTTGTCCTACTGAGTCCAGAGCACAGCAATCCAAAACACTGAGGCATGTCAGCCACAGCACTCATTGCACACATCTAAGTGCATCCACAAGGCCTGCAGAGAGACACACAGAGAGAAAACACACTGTTAGATTAGGATATATAACACAAACAGAGCAATAAAAACATGACTGGGACACTACACACCGACAAGAGCAGATATTACGAAACCTGGGTCATTGTAAACAGGATATGACTCCTTTCAACGAGTAACTATGATTCATAAAACAAATATGAGGCCATGGTTGGCCCTGAGGCTTAGTGTTATTCTTGCAGACAGGAACTGGAATACTACAACACATGTATATATCTAATCTATATAAAAATAACTTGCTGTTTTCATTTCTAACAGATCAACAAAAGCTTGTTTGGGCTTCAACATGTTATTCTAGGTAAAGTTTCCTTAGCCCTATAAGACAAAAACAAAACTGTGTTTGAACATGTCCTCTGTAAGACATAGGAAGGGAAGTGAAGATTGTGTAGCAAAACCGCGTCCAAAAACAGCGCTCGACCTTTGCAGAAACAAACAGGGTGAAGTAACTCTGCATTGACTCAAGGGGGCGCACTTGCATGAGACCATGAACGTAAAGGAGGAAGAGAGAAAGACTGAAAACACAACATGGAGGCGGACTTTTATATTTTCCGCTGTCATCCATAAACGTCCGCTCGTCCCAAGCGTGCACAGCCAGAGACGTTTGCTTGCGAGAAGATTTAATGCTTGCAAATGGCGGGGAAAAACGTATGGATGGAAAGATTGATGATTAAGCTTTGTATGTGTTGGAGAGACGGAGAGAAGCAGCTCTGTGGATATTTATAGGAGGGAACTGGCATTGATGGACAGCCCTTATCAGCCAATCGGGGTTTTCCTACGCAAGTAACATTTTAATCCTGGTCAGAGGGGCTAAATATGTCACACTGACATACTTCCCCTGGAACAACAAACAGGGTGGCGACAAAGGAATTAAAGTGTGTGTGTGTGTGTGTGTGTGTGTGTGTGTGTGTGTGTGTGTGTGTGTGTGTGTGTGTGTTGTGGTGATAAGTGGGATTAGAGGAGGGGCCAGATGCTGGGACATACAGTCTGCAGATGAAACCTGGATTTTGGCAAGACTGGCCGCGACAAAACTGAAACCAGG
>NC_133364.1:24081880-24295238 GCF_049309525.1 Garra rufa
AAATAATGACTAAAATTAAGTCTTCGAGAACGGGTTTCTCAAGCCAGGTGGCACATTAGACCAGGCGCTCATCTCCTGTTTCCAAAATGCATTACAAACTGCTTGACAATTGCATTTACAACACAATTAACTATACAAACTTGTGTAACCAAGTACTTCTGCGCAAAAGGCTGTACGACGTGCGCGTTCCAGTAAAATACACAGGCGCGCGGGTATGGATTATGTGATGATGCGTGCATCTTCCAATAAACTGCGTTGCTTTTAGAAGCGTCAATTCAGTTGTTGCATATAGTTTAATGTCTTTATTTCGGGATTATCAAAGTAAATTATAACTCAAACTTCAAATCAAGACTGTAATATGAAATTAATAATGAATGTTGCCTTTACCCTGATGAAAGGGAAATCAGCTTCTTCCTTTAACGAAAAACATTAAAAGCTTAGCCAAGATGGAGGAACAGCTGATCATAGCTGTTACAGGGATAACATGTTTTAGCAGCAGAGCAACTGCAAGCAATTTTTAGTTTTGGAAATCCATTTATCTTTGTTTATTTATCTTTGCTGAAACTTCCGCGTCTTTAGGAGAGCGCGGGTCATGGTTGCTTAGCAACGGCAGACACCACTCTGCCACTCAAGTTACAGAGCGCTTTGGAAAGAAGGAGAAAGCGGCGCACCTAACGTTTTCCACACGTTTTTAGGCACGACATGTGAACGGTCCCTTAAATTCGTAGTGTTTCCGCGAGTTGTGGCAACAACTGACAGGCACTCCCGACAAAGCACCTGTTTTTGGTCAGCAGCATCCTTTTTGTATCCAAAATACTTCCATATGAACGACGTTGCGTTTCTTTTTGCGACCAAATCTTCCATTTTGGCGCTTTTCTCCCGTCCCGCGCGCGCAGAGACTGCATGCATGAAGTAGGTGAAGCAACGTGTGCATTGTAGTTTTTATAGAACCCTTATACATGAGTTAATTACTTTATTTTAGACAAATATAGATCCGTGAATAGAAAGTTTAGAAATATAGAAAGTACATTTTTAAATCAGACACACAATTTTTTTTTTGCCCTGTATCGTGACTGCCACGATGTGACTATCGCGCATGCGTACATCGCGATGACGATGCTGAAACGATCTATCGTGCAGCCCTAGTGTGTGTAAACATTCATGTTTTATTTTTCTGTTTTTTTTTTATATGCACTATTTAATGAAACATTTATTGTAATAAAAGTATTTCATTAATGTTTTATTTTTTCATATTTATTTGGACTATTTATAGAGACAATTATATTTAAAATGTAGTATATATGAAAATACTTATTCACATTATGTATATATGTTTTGTGTGTATATATGTGTGTGTGTGTGTGTGTATATATATATATAAATAAAATGTTATTTATATTTTTATTCATTTCATCATATATATGTGTATGTATTAGTTTTTCATATTTTATTTTTCTATTTTTTTGTATTTATATGCACTATTTATTGAGACTATTATATTATTATAATAAAAAATATGTTTATTTGTTTTCATGTTTTTTATATTTATATTGCACTGTTTATTGAGACAATTATATTATTATAATTAAAAAAAAATATATATAATTTTGATCATGTTTTATTTTTCTCATTTTTTGTATTTATGCACTATTTATTGAGAATTTTATTATTACTATAAATTGAAAAAAGTTTTATTTTTTCATTTTTTTTTTTTGTATTTATATGCACTGTTTATTGAGACAATTATAATTATTCTAATTAAATTATATAAAGTTATATTTTTATATATTTTCAATATTTTTATTTTTTTGTATTTATATGCACTGTTTATTGAGAATTATATTATAATTAAAACTTGCAGCGCAATTTAAATACAAAAAATTGTTTTTATAAATTGTTTTACTTGACCTGTGGACCTGTCGCTACTAAATCATTAATATGTAAATAATCTGATGCACTTGCATCGTATTAAAAAGACAACAAAAAAAACAAACACAGTTTTTATAATGATTAACCATTTAAAGCCAATTTTAAGCCACATTTGGTTAAATTTGGACTTTGCATACCAGGCTTGTGATTCAGATCACTGAAAATAAACAAAACATGAACTTACATGCCTGCATACAACACACACCTTAACCAGCCTTAACATGCCCCTTTTAATACACACACACTTGCACTTCCCTATGAAGGTGGCACATCTTCTACTCACTGTTTGGAAACAAGTTAGAATGAGTCTGTCATCTGCACGTGTGTGCCCTATGTAGATAAAGGCTAGAGAGAGGCTATAAAGCAGTCCAAAGACTCGCAGAGATGACAGCTGTCAGCTTCGGGGTTAATTAATAGGAATCTGACGACATGTCCGTGTGCGATGTACCCCGTAGGCAACTACAACTGTCCCATTTTTGGCCATGTCAGGTCGCTTTCACGAGCGCAGCGGGTCTGATATATTGGGGATGTTTCGACTGCTGTGAAAAATGAATGGAGTTTCACAGCTCTTGAAAAAGCACAGGATATAATAGCTCTGTTCCAAATCTAGTGAACTAGTGAGCCTCGCTGGCTTTTGTTTACATAGGCAGCTGTCCTGTAAGGCAGTATCCAGACTGAATTGGAAGCTAATAAGTGACTGATTCGGAACGCTCTACATAAGCAGCGTTATGGCACAAAAATAGCCTACACAAGTAGAGACCAGGAGGCACCTCTCAATATTGATTGCAATAAAGTGTTGATCTTAGCAAAATACAGAGCACACACATAATTACAATAAAGTATATGCTTTTTCTTTCTAAATAAGAAAGGAAGAAAGAAAGATAGATAGAAAGATAAGATAAAAAGCATGTACTTTTCCATTAAGGGAAAATGTCAAATACTTAAATTCACCCAATTACTTTAGAGATAGATGACCTGAAATGCTCCCTAAATAGGCAGCTCACTATGTTTTGGAACAGAGCTTAAGTTATATTATATTATTATACCACTTCAAAGTTGAATTTCAGGGATTGGAAATAGGGAATAAAGACCCTTTTTCAAACACTAAATCCTGTGGACACATTGACTACAGACACCCAAAAAGGATCCCTAAGCAAGCAGCTCACTATGTTTTGGAACAGAGCTTGTTATTATATTATTTATACCAAGTCAGCATTGAATTTTAGGGTTTGGAAAAGTGGAACGAAGACCTTTATTCAAAAATTAAATCCTGTAGGACACTGATGCCCTAAAATGCTCCCTAAGTAGGGAGCTCACAATGTTTTGGACAGAGCTTAAACTATTATATTCTTATACCAAGTCAAAGCTGAATTTCAGTGTTTAGAAATGGGGCAACAAAGATCCTTATTCGAACACTAAATCCTGTTATACACACTGACCACAGATGCCCTAAAATGCTCCCCTATGTAGGCAGCTCAATGTGTTTTGGAACAGAGCTTAAGTTATTATATTAGTATACCAAGTCAAAGCTGAATTTCACGGTTTGGAAAAGGGAAATGGAGACCTTTATCTAAAAGCTAAATCCTGTTGGACATTGACCAAAGATACCGTTAAAATGTTCCCTAAGTAAGCAGCTCACTATGTTTTGGAACACAGATTAAGTTATATTATATTATATGATTATTCTAAGTCAAAGCTGAATTTCAGGGTTTAGAAAGAGGGGATAGAGACCCTTATTCAAAAACGAAATCCTGTAGAACACACTGACCACAGATGCACTAAAAATGCTTTCTAAGTAGGCAGCTCCTTATTTTTAATAATAAATTTAATATTTTAATTAAATATTTAATATTTAAAATTTATTTTAATAATAAAATAAATTATATTTTATTACATTATTATAGTAAGTCAAAGCTGAATTTCAGGGTTTGGAAAGTGGGAATGAAGACCCTTCTTCAAAAACTAAATCCTGTTGGACACGCTGACCACAGATGCCCTTAAAATCTCCCTAAGTAGGCAGCACACTATGTTTTAAAATAAAGCTTATTATATAATATTATTATAACAAGTCAAAACTGAATTTTAGGGTTTGGAAAGGAGGAATGGAGACCCTTTATTTCAAAAGCTAAATCCTGTAGGACACACTGACCATAGATGCCCTAAAATGTTCCCCAAGTAGACAGCTTACTATGTTTTGGAACAGAGCCTATTATATTGTATTATTATACCAAGTCAAAGCTGAATTCCAGGTTTAGTAAAGGGGGAATTAAAACCCTTTTTCAAAAACTAAATCCTGTAGGACACTAAAATGCTCCCCAAGTAGGCACTAGGCAGCTCACTATATTTTGCAACATAGCTTATTATATTACATTATTATAAAAAGTCAAAGCTGAATTCTAGTTTAGAAAGAGGGAACGAAATCCCTTATTCAAAAGCTAAATCCTGTGATATACGCTGACCACAGATGCCCTAAAATGATCCCTACGTAGGGAGTTCACTATGTTTTGGACCAGAGCTTAAGTGACCATGCCCTCTTCATAAAGGCATAATAATACGAAGGAAAAAGGCGAAAGAGAGACAACATTGTGTTGTGTAATAAACCCATTTCCCTTAGAAAGCATACGGTGGTCTCGTTCCAGCTTTCTCACACTGAGTCTGTTCTTCTTGGCCTCAGCAGGGCAATCCTGCCGTCACTGCTCAGGAATGCACGCATGCGCACTGGCTCTCCGTACACACACATACACACAGATAACCATCACATATGTTCTCCGAACAGCCAAACGTACCCTTTCTTTCGCCTCGAACACACACACACACACACTCAGCAAAATCCCCCTCCTCGAAAATGTAAATGGGAGGTGTGGAAAAATCTAGTACAGTAGAGCATTCCTGGCTAAATCCGAGCATTCAGACTGCCTCCGACACACGCCCATTTCCTTTGGTAGAACCGTCTGCCACTCATGAGGAACACAGCCAGAGAGAGAGAGAGAGAGAGAGAGAAAGAGAGAGAGAAAAAGAAAGAAAAACGCTTCCCTGCCCTACCCTGATTTCTTTCCCTCCCCTCTGCACTTCCTAAATAAACCCTTGACACTTGGAGTGGAAGGGAGGGGTGGCCGGGGAGAGGGGGGAAAAAGGGGGAGCTGGCTGCGGAATACGAGACCAATTAAATGGTCATGAGGAAAGAGAAGCCATTTAAAGAGCCTATGAAAAGATAACCAGCTTTCGAAACAAAATGTAGTATTGCTTCCCTCTGTCCTTCCAGTGGCTTCCAAACTGTCCATCTGAGCAATGAAGATAAGAAAGCAACACTGCCAACTGTTTTTCCTCATCTCTCTCTGTATGGACACAATGTCGTACGGAAAGCTCCTCCTTCCGGCAGCTCGCTACAGCGGGCAGGGAAACCCACAGACTCATGTAGGAGTGTCAACACATATTTTCTCCTTTCTCTCCCCGTTTCTCCCTCGCTCTCTCCCAGTCATGTTCCTGGTTCGTGTTGTCTGATTTTCAGCGGGGAGAGATGGAAATAGAGCAGGCTTCCAAACGCTAGCCCCGGCGATGTGACTTCACACCATTCTCGCAGGCTGAGTCATCGCAGCCTACGCTACACTGAGGCTTTACACAACCACGTGCCTCAAAAACGCACGAGCACAAGCCGAGAGCTCTTCCTGACTGTCATTGATAAAGATGCATGAGGTACGAAGTCGTGTCACCTTGTTTGCGTCTTTTCCTGTGAGACAAGTACGCCACAACCAGAGCACAATCTCGGCCACCGACCAGCTTTAGCTGCTGAGGAGATGCCTACTTGAACAGTATTTTATTAGCGATATTTACAGACAAATATCCAGAGGCCAAAATTTCATACAGACCTCAGGGTGGCCTCTTTTGACTTGGGCATCTATTTTATCTCAGCCTCTCTAACAAACGCTAATGGGGCTAATGGCTCCTGCGCTAGACTGCCAAGTGGCTAACCATAGTGCACCTCCACCATGTTCAAAAAGGAGGCACTTGACATTCTAAAATTAGATAAGGATGACTGATGACAAAATTCCCTTTTTAGAAACCTGTTTCATTTAGTGATATAAAGAAAAACTGATTTTCTGAAGAAAGATGCTTGCCATTTCAAAACTCACAGCTGCAATGCAAGGTTGTTGCTTCTAAGAGGTTTCTAGTCTGTTGCTGTGTGGTTGCAAAATATGAAATTCTCGATTTGAATCGTCTTTCATTTTTACAAAAACGGCATCATTTCTTAACTCCCAAGTATCGATTAATCTAGCCCGTTTTCAGTAAATGAACGGAACATTTTTAGCGCACCTCCCATGCAATAACTTTGTGCTTTGTTACTTTTGAAATAAAACTGTGTCAGATTTTAAATTTTGTCCATTTTATTACAATATTCAAACAATAAATGCCGTTTTGGTGCTGTTTGATGTTTGAGTCAAAAAAGTCTCTAAGGGGGTGTTCACACTTGTAGTTCGGTTCATTTGGTCCAGACCAAAAAGGAAAATGATACATCTGGTCCTGGTCTACTTAGCGTTCACACTGGCATTTTTGACAGTCAACCTAAAGATTCCGAAGCTAAAAGCACAGTGATACGTTCACAACCTGATTGGTTGGGTTGAATGATGTATATTTTGTGAAGAAAAGGTGCGTTCGACTTAAAGCAGCGCTGTGCGTGTACGACATCAAAGCACCCATTCACTGATCGCTTTAAGTCGAATACACCTAACGCACGCTCATTTTTGTGTGTGATTTTATTTTCACCACCTGCGAAATCACAAAGAGTTTATATATGGAATTTTACCTCCTCGTTGCTCCACGTTTGGCCTCTGCTCATTTTGTTTTGGATACACCACTTATTCCGTTCGTGAAATCATGTCATATAGCATCACATCTTGTCATTACTTCCTGCTTTTGGTTCGTTTAGATGTGTTGCGTTCATGTTTCATTCAAACTGCATCCAGAGTTCGTTTGGAAGTGGACCGAGATTAATCTTTTTAGCGGTCTCGGTCTGCTTGTTTGGTGCGCACTAGGGTTCAGATGTATCGTTCACACTTACTAAAATGAACATACTAACAGAGCAATCGCATCAAACCAAACAAGTATGAACACACCCTAAGATATTCTGGTCCCCAAATATGGTCTGTGATTACTAGATCCAAAAAAAATGCACAGATCAACTGTTCAAAGCAAGGTAATTACACTGCATTTAGAAAACAGACTGCTTTAGCAGTTGGGTAAGCAGTATCTGCTTTAGCACACCACTAAAACCCAAACCTCATATTTAAATAATTAGCTCACCAAAAATTGAAAATTCTGTCATTAATTACTCACCC
Organism: Garra rufa; assembly: GCF_049309525.1. Lineage (NCBI taxonomy): Eukaryota > Metazoa > Chordata > Actinopteri > Cypriniformes > Cyprinidae > Garra > Garra rufa. Next base: position 24,089,143 of record NC_133364.1, read on the forward strand.
TCATGTCATTCCAAACCCGTAAGACCTTTGTTTATCGTTGGAACACAAATTAAGATTTTTTTTTATGAAATCCGAGAGCTCTCTGACCCTGCATAGACAGCAAGGGTCCTTCCAAGTTCAAGGCCCATAAACGTACCAAGAACATTGACAAAATAGTAAATGTGACATCAGTGGTTCATTCATGAGTTTATGAAGCTACAAGAATACTTTGTGTGGAAAAAAAAAATCATTCAACGATTCATCTCCTCTGCATCATTCACGCACCATTTTGGCATGTAAACAATGCATGTTGCTGTTGTACAACAAGCGTGTGCCATGCTTTGTTTACGTATAGAGGAAAGTGTGCACATGCGTCATGACACTCTCCAAAAATCACACACAAGCATTCTCGTAGCTTTATAAAATTATGATTGAACCACTGATGTCACATGGACTATTTTATCAAAGCCTTGAACGTGGTAGCTGTGTTGCTGTCATGGTCAAAAAGCGCTCTAAGATTTCATCAAAAATATCTTAATTTGTGTTCCAAAGATGAACTAAGTTCTTAGGGGTTTGGAACAACATGAGGGTGAGTAATAAAAGACAGAATTTTCATTTTTGAGTGAACTATCCCTTTAATGTCAGTTTTGGACTATCAGCATGTACGTGCATGTATGGATGTGCAGGGGTCAAATCAAGCAGTCGCAATAGCGCCCTGGGTGAAAAAGGACAGTCTGGGCCACTCAGACTTCATGATGATCGATTTCATGCCTGGCTTGCACCATTACATCACAAACACCCCACAATAACATTCACACATTTATAAATGAGTAGGATGCGGTGCTGCACCCTTGCCTGTTTGCTCTATGCGACACCTGTCATGTAGGTAGGGCCCGCTGAGAGAGCTCGGTTACAACAGGGAAACAATAACAGGTTACCTGAGCCTGCGGCTCCTCCCTGCACATCTCTCACGTGACCTTACGGCACTAACAGGCCTCCCGGTGGAACCAGCCACCAGAATACATGCTTAACCACACCTTGTCTTGATAAAACATGGTCTTGTGCAGAACAGATAGTGTTTTGTAAGGTTTTAGCGTGTGTCCCAAAGTGCGCAATGCAAGGATAGATGCGTCACCTGAGACACCTGCCTCTCTCTTTTTATAACCTCCAGCTCTCCTGAGGGGGGGGGGGGGGGTACTTTACTTCTCCATCCCTCTGTCAACACAGAGAACAAACAGACACTGCCCATGGCCTCACACACACACATACAGTGTCGAGTCACCCATGCGCAGTGAGGCCAGAATGCATGTGTGACATGACAACCTGACAAAGAGGATGGTGAATGCAGCAGCTGAGCTGTACATGCTGATTAGAATTGGATGTTTTAGTCCTTCAGGTAGAAGAACCTTCACTTCTTCTATCACTAGTCACACCTTTCAAGGCACCCCTAGGCAGCAATGACCTTAAGATAGACATGAGACCGTTGAGTGTTCATTCTGAACCTGATGAGATGACAGCATGGTTTCAATGCACTATGTTTCTCGTTTGAAAACAAACCAGGGTAGTGCAGCAAGGCAGCTATATGCATGCTTCGGCTCCATTCTCCACGTGGATCACTTCCCTCTAGTGTCGCTGTCGAAGTTGTGAGCTGTGTGTTGATGTGCGTAGGCTGATGTTCCATCGTCTTTGCACAGCTGCACGGCCTCACTGTGATGTCACACCACTACATGCAATGATTGGACCTCCACCTACAGGAAACGCCTGTCAGAAAGCCACAGCCTGCACTGTACATGGTCTGCTCCTCTCGTTATCTGCATGCAAGCATAAGCGTGAGCTTTTCCATGCAAAAAAGGTGCCACAGACAAAAATACATACAGTATTCATCAGCATTTATACAGTAGATGATAAAACAGTTCTTAATGACCATCTTGAATCTCAGCCACGGTGCTGTCCTGAAGAGAAAGTGTCCAAAGCATGTGTTTGGCAAGTGTCTCAGACCATCATCTCAGCCGTGGCTGCCAAAGTTTGCACCACAGAGGCCAGTCTCACAGTTCGAAGAAAATAAAAATAAAAATGCAGTGCATATCATTGGCTTTAAAAAGCTGTTAAAGCAACGGCTTGCTTTTTAAGTGGTGCCCAGTTTTATATAGGTGGACTCCAAAAACTTTCCACTACAGCTAGTGGATCCGAGGTGAAAGGAGATCTCAGGAGGGGGGGTCTTTGTCAATGTCAAAGGAGAAACAATCGAGTCCCAGCTGTTATCTCACAGCTTGACCCTGTAAGCTATCCCACCTGCCCCTGAAAGCTACAACAACATATGCATCAGGCTGAGAACCCGGACACATTAAAGAGTGCTAAAACGCATAAACATCAGCATTCATATGCGGCGTGATGCCTTGACCCGCTGGATAACCGAAGCCCCCAATGATGTGCTATCTGTTCACGCATGAGCGGCCGCTCACTGCTTCCTATCCAAGATCAAGATTACCTTTCTGCAGCATCATGGTCTATTCATTACGCATTAGGGCCTGTGTTTACCCCATGATGAATAACCACATTCTTCTGGACCTGTAAACTCCCCGCTGACCAGAGAGGGAGGGAGCAGTAATCATGAGAGAAATATGACACAGCCGTGTGGGTTGCGCTCTTTTCAATGCTGCAGTAAACTCGACGGCATCCTCAAATAAAGTCGCTGTTAAACCAAAACCGTTACTGTTGAGTAGTTTTAAGATGCAGATGGTTCTGCGTGAGTTTGAGAAACGTCTCGTTTCCTGCTAATTCTTTAGGTGAGGCAATACACACATCTAGGTTTCTGGTACAGCACAACCTTGCCTTTCATAGTCATGAATTTCCAGTAAGGTAAACTAAGCCACAAAAGAATTTCCTAGAGGGTGGGTGGTATGATGAAACTCTTATTTTGCAATGTGAGTAACTGTATTTTATAATGAAGTTGTTGTGTTGTATTATTTCAGCTTTTAACAAATTAGTTCAAAGATACAAATAACAATAGCAATATAAGAATTGGGTGCATTTGAACATTCAAGCGCAATAAGCCACAAATTCAAACTCATTCGCAATCTGTGGAATCGACAGAACAGCCGCATTTTCTTTTTATTGAGGGTGTGTTCACACTTGTCATGTTTGATTTGATTTAAACGAACTCAGGTTCGATTGCTCTGTTAGTGTGTTCATTTGAGTAAGTGTGAATCCATCTGAACCCTGGTACGCACCAAACTACCGCTAAAAAGATGGGTCGCGGTCTGCTCCCAAACAAAATCTGATGAGGTTCGAATGAAATATGACCACAAAATGGACCAAATACTTTTAAACAAACCAAACAGGAAGTAATGATAAGATGCGACGCTATGCAACATGATTTCACTAAGGAACAAGCAGCGTATCCAAAAAAAAATGAACAGAGGGCAATCGGTTATGAACGTATAACTATGCCTTTAGGTTCTGTATCTTTAGGTTCACTGCCAAAAATGCCAGTGTGAACGTTAACCGGACCAGGACCAAATGAACCGAACTACAAGTGTGAACACACCCTTATCTTAAAAATTAAACTTCTTTATCGCTACAACATGGCAAAAACTGAGCAGCCATGCACTTGTGAGAGAATTTACATACCGCAACACATGCAGAATAACAAAAACTAATGACATGGTACATGTATCCCCATACCGCTCAGGCCTAAAAAGGGAGGAACAAGATTGAGCTACATTTAAGACTGTCTGAAACACAAACGTGACCCTGGACCACAAAACCAGTCATAAGGGTCACTTTTTTGAAATTGATATTTATACATCATCTGAAAGCTTAATAAAGCTTTCTATTGACGTATGGTTTGTTAGGATAGAACAATATTTGGCCGAAGTACAACTACTTGAAAATCTGGAATCTGAGGGTGTAAAAAAAAAAAAAAAAACATATTGAGAAAATCACCTAAAGTTGTCTAAATGAAGTTCTTAGCAATGCATATTTCTAATCAAAAATTAAAGTTGTATATATTTACGATAGGAAATTTACAAAACATCTTCATGGAACATAATCTTTACTTAATATCCTAATGAATTTTGGCATGAAAGAAAAATTGATCATTTTGACCTATATAAGGTATTTTTGGCTATTGCTACAAACATACCCATGCTACTTAAGACTGGTTTTGTGGTCCAGGGTCACATATATCATCATAGCGCCCAGGCGTAGAATGCCTTGTGTTGTAAAACAAGAAAGAAACAAGATTGAGCTACATTTAACATTGTGAGTTTGTGCTTTTAAGAAACAAAGGTGAGCGCATGTAATAAATCCCCTATTGTTCCTTTCACAAAGGGACGTGTTTATACTTTTACCTAACTCCAGTATGCCATTTTCACAGTATAGGTCTCATGTTTAACAAATTTAAACATCTTATCCTCTCTGAAAACTAACATTTGGAAGGAAATCTGTTGTTGAACAGTGTAATGGTTATTATACTTTGCCTCGTGAAAGAGCTGAGGTGTACATTTATGATGGTTTTTCCAGGATTTAGATCTATAGCACACTCATATGGTTCAGTTTATGTGCTAAAGCGTTGAGTGGACACAGGCTATAATCATATTTGGTGAAAAACAGCGCTGAATTTTTCTGGTGTGTGTTGTGCACTTGCCTGTGGGTGAGTGTGTTGGCGCTGCAGTGTGTGTGAGCTGATCTAGGGGTGTGGAGGCTTTCATTACCACAACATCAACTCATCCGCCATTTTCACTAAGCACCTGAGAGGAAATACTGCGCTCGAAGACTCGCTGAAATTTGACAGAAAACGGCCAAGATAACAAGAAACCCGCCGTTTCTCACACGCTTAAGTATCTGTTTGTGAAATGCGCTGTTTTTGTACTGGAACAAAGTGTTTGCGTCGTTTGTGCGTAGCTAGCGATTCTAAACGACGACGACTAGCCGACCTCAACTTAACGTTAACATTACCTCACAATGCACACGATTATCCGAGGGGGAAACTGCGTTTTAACAACTTCGTTTTGCGTTTAAATAGCCAAGTGAGCTGTTAGCACGTCTAACAAAGGTAAACTAACCGCGTCGGGTCGACTAATTTAACAATGTCCTCACAAACAGCTAGTCGGTGAAGCTAGCCGCTTAGCTTGCTATGCTAATGCGCATCGATATGATACGCTGAAGCGTTTAATTTCCTCACACAGAGGTATAAATCAAATTTCCAACGATAAATATCAAACCCAAATCGCTCTGAACCTAAAAACGCGTCGAGTGACGGTTTATTAACTGTAAAAGGCATAACTGCGCAGTTCGCTAGTAAAGCAGCGCGGTTCTGGTCCACTTTGAGGAGAAGCTAAAGCAGATCTGACTACATGAACCGAGCCCGAACCCCTCCCCCACGCCTGCAGCACTCATTATCAAGACACAACCACACAAAACATATCAGCCAGACACTAAATAAGCGCTCATTTTATACCCTCCTTGCTAAATCAACATATTATTGTACTAAGCAGTAACGTTGCTTAAGTCATATTCCCAGCTCTTAGTGATTAGACCAAGTTCAAAAACAATAGACTAAAAGCACATATCGTATTTTAGACGGTTCTAATACTAGGTCAATGTCAGTCAATAGGCTTTAAAGTGTATTTGTGGGTTGGGTATGGGCTAAGAGTGGACCTAGTGAATGGTTAGCTGGAGTTGAGAGAGGTGTAAACAAAAGCCCTGTTGTTGCAGGCTCTGTCAGAGCACAACTTGCCATTTTAAACATTTCACACCTCATTCTCTCAAATGCACATTAAAAACACGTGTAAATAGTTGTAAACATGTGCATATCACCATCAAGATTGTGAATAAGTGGCGGGAGCAACATATTGTAGGACGTGACCACGTCTTGCCCCAAATTGAAACACTCCAAGCAGTTTTTGTTGCACATCCCCAGCATGTAAAGAGATTATTGAAGTCTTGAGCTGTTTCTTTCTTGGTTGGCTAACTTGCTAGCATTTCTCCAGTGACTGCTGGTGTAGCTAGCAGCTTTACAACAACGCAAGAGAAACGACAACGAGTTTCCGCTACCTCCGCCACTCTTGAGTGCATCTTTTCTGGCTGTTACCAGCACAAAACAGCGTTACAATTTCAGATCTGTCCTTTTGTGAGGCATTAAAGGTGGGTGTGAGCTAGCTAGCCACTTTAGCTGCTAAATTAAGTCATACACACACAGACACACATTGCTCGGATTGCCCTCTTTACAACAAGCCAGGTGGGATTTATACCTCAAAAGGAGGGCTGACAAATGCACGGCAGCGTTGTAATTACATCTAATTTGAATTAACTAATAATACAAGGCAGTTTCAGCATCTACACAAGGATGGGACCCTCTTCAGCAAGTCACTTAGCCAGTGGCATCAAACAACCCTCTCTAATAAACAAACAGACAGCTGTAGGATTTCGGCAAGTACTTACCGTTGATGTCCACTGTAATAACTGTGAATAAAGACACGGGGGACTCGGGTGAGACCCCGCCGCCTGATCTACCACACAACCAAAACAATACTTCGCTCTCCACTGCGGATGTGTAACAAAGCTATACAAATCGCGCTGTTTCGCACTTGTATTTCGCTTCGTGCTGCTCTAATCCAAGCGTACAGTCGGAGTCTGTTAAAAGCCGACAATTTTGTCCATATCTATGCCGACAGTTAGAAACTGGATCCCTTCAATCCTGTCTCTTTTCCCTGTGCAAAAATGGCGGCCCTGGCAGAAGTGCCGTGACTCCGCCTCCCCCCGCTCACCCCCGCCCGGCTCTCTGTCACTGCGCGCTCCGCCTCTACATTCCGCGGGGTTTCCCGGCGCAGAACCTCAGGGGCGCGGGCAGGAGAGAGAGTTCATCCACGGCGAGCGGGAGCGCGCATTCTTCTCGTCAAACAGTCCAAACATAGAGGAGTCTGCAGCCCGCTGTGGAGAAATAAGCCTGAAGGCTCGGCCTAGCGAGATGAATGCCTGAAGAAGGGAAAAAATAATGCGATTAAAAATACTGCGATTAAAATTACAGTGAGTCACTTATTATAAGAATCTCTCAACACAAGAGGACTTCCAAACTGAATTAGAATTTATATTAATATACCAGAACAAATCTGACTACCACAATAAGTTGTAGTGTGCATCCCATGTCGAGTACTAGTGCACTAATCTATGCTGTTGGCTGTCAAACGATTAATCGCGATTAATTGCATGCCAAATAAAAGTTTGTGTTTGTATAATATATGTGTATGTACTGTGTATATTTATTATGTATATATACACACACACACACATGCATGTATATATTTAAGAATATTGTTATATTTATATTAGTGCTGGCCAGCGATTAATCGCATCCAAAATAAAAGTTTTTGTTTATATAATATATGTATGTTTACCATGTAATTGGCCGTCAAATTATTAATTGCATGCAAAATAAGATTTAATTTATATGTGTATGTACTGTGTATATTTATTATGTATATATTTAAGAATAATGTTATATTTATATCAGTGCTGGTCAACGATTAATTGTGATTAATCGCTTCCAAAAATAAAAGTTTTTGTTTAAATATGTTTTTACTGTTTATATTTATTATGTATATATAACGACACACACATATAGTTAGGGCTGTTTAACGATTAATCGCAATCAATTGCATGCAAAATAAAAGTTTATTTAATATATGTGTATGTACTGTGTATATTTATTATGTACTGTATAAACACACACATGCATGTATATATTTAAGAATAATGTTATATTTATATTAATGCTGGCAATGATTAATCGTGATTAATCGCATCCAAAAAAGTTTTTGTTTATATATGTGTGTGTACTGTGTATATATTTATGTATATATAAAGACACACATACAGTATAGAGCTGTTTAACGATTAATCGAGATTAATTGCATGAAAAATAAAAGTTTATTTAATATATGAGTATGTACTACGCATAATTATTATGTATATATAAACACACACATGCTCTTGATATTCAGGAATAATGTTACATTTACATTAGTGCTGAGCATTGATTAATCGCGATTAATCACATCCAAAATAAAAGTTTTTGTTAATATGTGAGTACTGTGTATATTTATGTATATATATAAAGACACACACACACACACACACACACACACACACACACACACACACACACGGCTGTTTAATGATTAATCGTGATTAATTGCATGCAAAATAAAAGTTTGCTATGTGTATATATAAACACACACATGCTCTTGATATTCCAGAATAAGGTTACATTTATATTAGTGCTGAGCAATGATTAATCGCGATTAATCGCATCCAAAATAAAACATTTTGTTTATATATGTTTGTGTACTGTGTATATTTATTATGTATATATATATGTATGTATATATATGTATATATATATATATATATATATATATATATATATATATATATATATATATATATATATATATATAATAACACATACAATAGGGCTGTTTAACGATTATAATTAATCACATCCAAATAAAAATTGTGTTAATATGTGAGTACTGTGTATATGTATTATGTATATATAAAGACACTCATACAGTATAGGGCAGTTAAATGAATAATCGTGATTAATCGCATCCAAAATAAAAATTGTGTTAATATGTGAGTACTGTGTATATTTATTATGTATATATAAAGACACACTCATACAGTATAGGGCAGTTAAACGATTAATCGTGATTAATCGCATCCAAAATAAAAGTTTTTGTTACATAATCTATGTGTGTGTGTGTGTGTGTGTGTGTGTGTGTGTGTGTGTATGTATATGTATATATATATATATATATATATATATATATATATATAGACACATAAAGGGCAGTTTAATGATTAAAGTGTGTGTACTGTATATATTTATATTCATATAGGTAATATATATTTAATATATAAACATAACATTTTTCTTAAATATATACATGGATGTGTGTGTATTTATATATACATAATAAATATACGTAGTACATATATTATGTACACAAAAACATTTATTTTAGATGCCATTAATTGCGATTAATCATTGCCCACACTAATTTATATATAACAATACATGAATATTTTTGAAATACATACATGTGTGTATTTACATATACATAATAAATATTCACAGTACACACACATATTATGTAAACGCAAACATTTATTTTGCATGTGATTAATTGCGATTAATCGTTTGACAGCCCTACTGTCTTTACACTAAAATTCCAAAACGAAAAAATTGTGCATTTCAAGTACCAAGATGATGCACTTAATTAACTGAAAAAAAATACATTGTATTCTAAATAGCCCCCTACACCCTAATATAGTGCACTTAATGGTGTTCGAAACCATAGTGACAATTATCGAATGCACTCATTAAATCCCACAATGCACTTTGTCTTGCCAGAAGATGGCGACATCCACAGCACTTCCAGTGCAGTCAGTGTACAAATTCACTCACTTGTTTTTATTTCCTCATTCAGTGGATTATGTTAGTGGAGTATTATAGACAAGTGTTGGATACTACATGCACTTCAACTGTCACAGTTTTCCGTACTTAGCAGACTCTGATGTTGGATGACAAAATAACTTAATATGGTACTGCATAGTGTATAAACATATTTAGGGACACAACTGCTGTTGCTAAGTTGTTCTGAAGGGTTTATAAAGTGGTCACAATGTAGAAAGGTTCACAGGATATTTTGGTTTCTAAATATGGGTCGGTCTCTTTCAATATAAATCTATGGGATTTGTTTGCTCAACCGCTAAGCAAAAATGCAGTTGCAAGTAATAAAACTAATAGCACAGCAAACCACATGATTTGAGATGTCATTCATGTCTTGGCACAAATGATGCATCCCAAAGTTGGTCAGAATCCCTAAACCTAAGTGCAAGGAATGTCATTACAAATAAAACCAAGTGTTTTGCTTCAATATCTGGGTGTCTTTTTATAGATTCCTGATGCGGAAGTCTAATCATCAGTCCTGTTTCCTTTTTATGGAATTTCTTCCTCCATTATAAGTATCCAAATGTCAAAACATACATGAAATAATAAGAGCTATCGACAAGAATTGAGCGAAAACAAAGCAGAAGGCAGCCTACGCAAGTCTTTGCCTACTATGGTTGAATACGAACACCTACTTGTGAGGCCCAAAACAGTAAATGACTACAAATCTGTTATGTAACCCTTTATACAAGTGCAGTGTTTTTTTTTTTTTTTTTTCTTCCTCAAGGTAACTGGAGTGAGATGACCACAAGTGTAAACACTAACATCTGCAGAGTGTAATGAAAAGGTAATATTTCCGTTGGCTGCGGACAGTCCCACTTTTTTTTTTTTTGCTGTGATGTTTTTTTTTTTTTCCATTTTGTTAGAACGCTTCAAAGCTAGTTTCCTAAGTTGATAAATATAATACATATATAATACAAAATTAAAAATGGATGGTTATCCTTTATAATTTTCTGGTAAACTAATATCATTGTTGCACGGGTCTCCAAATGTTGCTCTTCAACCAGACGGCTTCATTCGAGCAACTCACCCCACATACAAACACCCTCCCCCATACTGAACTGGATCTAAACCGCATCCTCCTGCGCATGCGCAGTCCGTGCTATAAAACCAACCACTAGCAGTTGAAGAGCTATGCAACGCAGAGTGGAGAAATACAGCAAGACAAAGCAGAAAACTGCGATGTGACGCGCCGATCGTCGAATCTGTACAGTTGAAAGGAAAACGAAACAAAAGAGATAGTTAAACCGAGCTGTTGTATCTGTCGCACAGGATTGCCTACGCCAGTCAAATCATCTTCAGGTTTTAACTGTCGGGACGTTGAGATTATAGACGGACATTAAGACGGGCTACATTTCAACCAGTTCTGGAGTTAGGGTATTATTTCAGTGTCGATATCGTTCATTTTGTTACGCTTTCAAAATGGCGATTTTCTCCGCTCATCCCCCTCCCTGGCCTTCCTGAATAGAATGAATGACATTGCCCTTGACCAATAATACGCTTATTGTCCTGTTTTCTCGGCGCTGATTGGCTACAGATGACATCATCTGAATTCCATATGTGGGCGGGCGCTGAGCTGCGAGGGGAGAGCGGCGCACCCGGAGATCCAACCGTGTTTGTGGACGACAGTAGGGCGCCATTAACTCCAAATCTCATTAACCGTTTGATTTACTTGGATCTCTCAAACGCGGCGTTTTAGAAGAGCCCTTCCACGGAGTTGATTTATATGCAAAATTAGTTCGTGTCGCGACGCAAAAATCGCAAGAAGATGGCGTCAACACTTCGCAGCATTGCACAAAGCGCACACTGGGCGGGGTCACGGGCTTTCCAGAAAATACCATTGCCGAAAACTGGACTCAACGACTTGAGAGTACGTCATAAGCCGTGTGTTTTAAATTGCACACTGACGATTTAAAAAAAAAAAAAAAAGTACCTAATGTGCTTTTGTCGCCTCAAACACCGGATTATTGGAAAGTAGTGTTTTGGTTCGTTTCAAAGAACCGGTTATAAACGATTCAGTGATTCTTTTTATTTGCGTCATGACGTCATTACGTGGCCCCTAACAGCATGATGTGACAAAATACGAGTTTAATCTAAATTTAAATCATCACAAGGTGGACACACAATGCTGTTTATAACAGGGTTTGCCTATTAAACAGTCAGTAATAGTTTTTGCAACCAAATGGTTGTTTATGGTTAATGGTTTAGTAAAATGGCATGTATTTAATGCGTTTAAATGTTAGGCTAACTTTAATCGAAAACTGCTAGAAATTGAAATAAACCGACATTGTAAAGATCTAACAGTTTGTTCACGACTGAAAAAAAAAAACAATGTTGACTGGCAGTGCGTTTATTAAATATGTGTAGTTTGGTCATTCTTAAAGGTCAAGAGCACCTGCTGCTATTATTATTATGTGACCCTGGACCACAAATCCAGTCATAAGAGTTTATACATTATCTGAAAACTTTATAAATAAGCTTTACATTGATGTATGGTTTGTTAGGATAGGACAATATTTGAAATATACAACTATTTGAGGGTGCGAAAAAATCTACATTTGTCCAAATTTAGTTCTTAGCAATGCATATTACTATTCAAAAATTTCGTTTTGACATATTTACGGTAGGAAATTTACAAAATATCTTCATGGATCATGACCTCTACTTAATATCCTAATGATTTGTGGCATTAAAAGAAAAATCGATAATTTTGACCACGTACTTTTGGCTATTGCTGCAAATATACCCGTGCTACTTAAGGCTGGTTTTGTGGTCCAGGGTGGACCACAAAACCAGTCATGAGGGTATTTTTTTTTTAAATTGAGATTTATACATAATTTAAAAGTCTGGAATGTGAGGGTGCAAAAAAAGTTCAAATCAAGTTCTTAGCAATGCATATTACTTAACAAAAATTAAGTTCTGATATATTTACGGTAGGAATTGACTAAATATCTTCATGGAACATGATCATAATATCTTAATGATTTTTGGCATAAACGAAAAAATAAAAATCATTTTGACCGACACAGTGTATTTTTGGCTATTGCTACAAATTACCCGTGCTACTTAAAACTGGTTTTGTGGTTCAGGGTCACATATATTCGTATGGAGTCCTAACATCGTGTATTACGTCACAATAACAGCCGCATACGAGCTGCAACAAAAGAATTGAGCTGAGGGAGCGCATTTCCTGTTTTGGTGCCGATCAGGAAACGAATCGTGTGCCGAAATTATCCCGACTGGGGTTTCACATCGTCATCGTGCTTTGCTATAAGGCTTTCAGAAGTAATCTGCTTCTTGTTTTCGTTCAAATGGATGTTAGGTATCGTCGTGGCTTTAAGCTGCATGAGCTGCTGGGCTTTTTCATTGATTGTGTTTCCATAGCCGCCATGTTGTCGATCCCACGCCTCCTCTGCGCTGCTCTGGGGATGATGATTAGTAAATGGCGTATTGGAGCATTTTCTATAGAGCGCACTGCTTAGTGAGTTGTAGTTGTTTTTTCCCTAAGAAAGTCCCTTTGCCGGTGTTAAAATTAGTTTTCAAGCAATTCCGTTACCAACAATATGTTTGCTTATTAGTAGCCTATGTTTGTTCATTACATGATCTACACACAAGAGGGATGAAGGCACAAAATATTGTTTAGTAAGTTTATATACTGACACGATAACATATGTCTTTAAAATGTTCTTCTTAGTTCAAGTGCATACTATTCTGACCAAATTGCAACGTGCTGCAGCTTTAAAACTGAATATTATTATAATAATGATTAGTAAAGTGCAGTGGTTAATTAACCGATAAAGCCTACTGTATCATTTTAACATGATTAAAAATCTGCTGAAAAACTCTTCTGCACAATCTTCTACATCTATTTGTGACAATGGACCACAAAACCAGTCATAAGGGTCTTTTTTGTTAAATTGAGATGTATACATACTTCTGAAAGCTGGATAAATTAGCTTTCCATTGATGTGTATGGTTTGTTAAAATAAGACAATATGTGACCCTGGACCACAAAACCAGTCATAAGGTAAAATTTTACAAAACTGAGATATATACATTATATGAAAGCTCAATAAATAAGCTTTCTATTGATGTATGGTTTGTTAGGATAGGACAATATTTGGCCGAGATACATCTATTTGAAAATCTGGAATCTGAGGGTGCAAAAATATCAAAATACTGAGAAAATCACCTTTAAATTTGTCCAAATTAGGTTCTTAACAATGCATATTACAAATCAAAAATTACATTTTGATATGTTTACAGTAGGAATTTTACAAAAAATCTTCATGGAACATGAACTTTACTTAATTTCTTAATGATTTTTGGCATAAAAGAAAAATCTAAAATTTTGACCCATGCAATGTATTTTTGGCTATTGCTACAAATATACCCCAGCGACTTAAGACTGGTTTTGTGGTCCAGGGTCATATATATATATAACCAAACATACACTTTTGAAACTTACATAATCATTGGATTACCCGGGTTTATATTATTTGACTGACACTCCTAGTTTCTCCCAGCCCTTTGAATATGGCCTTAAACAATAGTCCTTGTAGTCATAAAGACAGAGTATTAAAAATGTTGCGATTTATTGCTGTTTGTGCAAATAAAGTACTTTTTCATGTATAATGATCACTTGTCTCCTGTTTCCTGTTTCCAGAGTCTGCATTAACACAATTGTGTAAATACAGTTTCCTAAACGTTTCTTTATATAATGCATAAATAAATAAAAAACAATATTTATTCAATAGATTCACAAGCAGAATCTCTCTTATTTCTTGATTAACTTTACCCTGGAGTGGATTTTAACATAAAAACGGAAAGAAACACTAATAACTATTAAAATATACTTTTACAAACTAATAAACATGGGCCCACTAAGTAAATAAATCATGAAGTACTTCATTTATATTAAACTGACTGGAAAAGCTTTTTTTTTCTGTAAAAAAAACCAAACTTTTTAACACTAATGTTTTATTGTGTATTTCGTTATTTTAATTAATGATTTTTTTTTTTTGGAAACAATACCTGATTGATATTTATACGACCTTTTCTCAGTGGATATGTGTCGCCCTCTATCGAACAGACAGCGAGTAGCATTAAAACGCCTTATTTTAGGTGGCCAATCACAACGCTCGTTATTAGCAAGCCAAAGAAACAGCCACTGGCGCTGTTGTAAAGGTGACATTTAGCTGTCTGGTCACCGCAGCTCATCCGATCCAAACTAATTGTAAAAACATAGCTGTGGTGGCACAAATATAAGCATGTCTTCTCTCAGGAGGACGGCGGGTGTCCTCCGAACCGGCCTGCAAGTTTTCAGACGCGGACCTCAGCAGATGACCGTCAGAAAGTGAGTGTTTACGAACAAGAAGCTAACAGGCTAAACGTACCGCTTGAATACAGTAAAGTCTGCAGTTTGGTTACTTACGCAACAGCATAACAGGAGTAATTCAATTGAAATATACGGAAATTAGTTAGGCTTTTAGAAATGGCTGGATATAAATAGAGTATACCGAGGTTAGGTTGTAGGTACAGTGATGGTATTAAACCGTAATACAATGGCACTGAATGTTCATATGTGACCCTGTACCACAAAACTAGTCATAAATAGCACAGGTACATTTGTACCAATAGCCAACAATACATCGTATGGGTCAAAATTATCGTAAAGACCATGTTTCATTGAGAGATTTTGTAAATGACCTACAGTAAATATATCAAAACAAAATTTGATTAGTAATATGCTTTGCTAAAAACTTAATTTGCACGATTTTCTCAATATTTTGGACTCTCATAATAGCTGTATCTCGCCAAATATTGTCCTATCTTGAAACATACATCAATGGAAAGCTTATTTATTCACCTTTTGGATGAAATATAAATATCAATAAAAATTGTTATGACTGGTTTTGTGGTCCAGGGTCACATTTTTTTTTTTTTTTTACATACATTGGTATATGCATGGTACTCCAAAGTACAAGGTCCAAAAATATAGTTTTACCATAGTAGTTGTCAAAACACATGCTCGTACCATGGTAAAAACTATGGTAGCATGTCTAAAAATGTTGGTACCACTGTACTTTGTAAATTTAGTTAATTGCATTAGAGGAGTAGTTCACTTTCAGAACAAAAAATTACAGATAATGTACTCAGCCCCTTGTCATCCAAGATGTTCATGTCTTTCTTCAGTCGTAAGGAAATTGTTTGAGTATAACATTTCAGGATTTCTCTCCATATAATGGACTTCTATGGTGCCTCAGAGTTTGAACTTCCAAAATGCAGCTTCAAATGGCTCTAAACGATCACAGCCGAGGAAAGAAGGGTCTTATCTAGCAAAAGAATGGGTTATTTTCTAAAAATAAAAATAAAAATAAAATTACAATTTATATACTTTTAAACCTCAAACGCTTGTGTTGTCTAGCTTGGCAAGCAGGCATTTGAAATTAAAAAGTATATAAGTAAATGTTTTGAGAAAATAACTGATCGTTTCGCTAGATAAGACCCTTCTTCCTCGGCTGGGATCATTTAGAGCCCTTTGAAGCTGCATTTAAACTGTGTTTTGGAAGTTCAAACTCGGGGGCACCATAGAAGTCCAATATATGGAGAGAAATCCTGAAATGTTTTCCTCAGAAAACACCATTTCTTTACAACTGAAGAAAGACATGAAAGTCTTGGATGACAAGGGGGTGAGTACATTATCTGTACATTTTTGTTCTGAAAGTGAACTACTCCTTTAAGTCTAATAATGAAGCTATTATAAATTCTACATGTTGTGTCCTAATGTGATGCATTTCATAGTATTTAAAGATAATTGTTTACCTCTTTTAACTTGTTTGTCCAATGCAGATAAATATTTGAGCTTTGATTAATAATTGAGTATAACAAATTATGAAAATAATCACAAATATTTAATTGGCTATTCCATGTACAACGTATTAATTTTATTTAGGTATTTTTACTTGTGCACAAATATCCATATATATTCATTCAACTTATCAGTTTCAGCATATATCAGTTTGTAACCCCATGGGCTTGCATTAGCACCATTATCCATTAAATTCCACGTACTTACTGGTAATCTGTGGCTTGTTTTTTAGGGCAGGAGGAGGCCCTCATATTGAACCCCAATACAGACAACCACCTCAGCTCACCAAGCGCCAGAAGTTCGAGGCAGAGCTTCTCAGTGGCGCCATGTGGTTCTGGATCATGTGGCACTTCTGGCATGACCCGGACGCCGTACTGGTGAGTGGAAACTACATCAAAATACAAGAGCATAGTATAAAATGCTACTGTTGTAGACATATGTAATAAACAGACTACCAGCGACTTAACTAAACATGTCTTTAAGGGTCACTTCCCATGGCCGGACACGTCAGCATGGACAGATGAGGAGCTGGGAATCCCTCCTGATGACGAAGAGTAGATTCACCCTCAGTATGTACACATTGATATGTATTTATCTTTTTTTTTTTTCAATTTCAAGTGAAGTTACCTGGTTTTGACGACAGCATGCGTGACTGATAATTCTCGTCTCTTCTCAGATCGCAAAACCCATGCCATTTCTGTAAAGGAAACCGGAAAAGGAAAAGGTTCCTGTTATGTGTATGGACTTATTATCAAGTCTAATTGTAAAAGTTGCAATATAAAATATATAAATAAAAAGGCATCAACGCTTAAACTTGTCAGTAGAACAGTGTTTATCACTTAACATTTGGTAAAGGGAAAGGGGAAAACAGTGTGATCTACAAAACATTTCCCTCATCTCATATATACATTGCATTTGCAGAAAATCCATCACTTTCAAAGAGAATTTTTGAAGAGGAGCAACAGAACACAGCATTTGAGAACACAGTGACATTAAGTCTATACCACAGTTGAAAATGGAAATGAATGCTAGAGATTAATAAATACTGTACAGTTAATGTGTCAAAGCAAAGAAAACCTGTCTGAAGACAAGCTTGATTTATCAAATCTGAAATTTTCAAAGGGTGCTCGTCTATTTTAAGGTGAGTGAGTGGGGACAGAAATACATTTTCATTTCATAAAACACATGCGCAAAACTCAAAACTGTAACAAAGCCTGAGTTTTAGCAGTTTTCCAACTCAGTCATCCAAAATAGTGCATTTCTTGAACCAACAGTTACACAACAGTCAAGAATAGCTGATCAAAATCTGTTCTCAGAAACTCAAGATAATTTTGTATATATTTTACATCGGGACACAATTTTGTTCTCAATCTGGGATCACGTCAACCAGACCAAAAAAAATAAAATAATAATAATAGGGCATATATACATTTGTTGGCAAACGTGTGGAAACGAGTATAAAACGAGATTGTATGACAGTGCTGGTGATGAATTCAAAGATGTCACCTGTTTGATGTTCCCTGAGAAAACGTTTCATAGCCTCGCTAAGAATTCACACACAAAAGCACCACTTTTTCTTTTTTTTTGTCGTTGTTCCCACTGAATCTTTTTGTCCCGTTTCAACAGGTCGTAAAGACAACAAAGCAACATTATTTGAACAAACAAAACATTTTAGAGGTAAATTGAAGAGGAAAAGTAATTCGAAAATCTTTTAAGTAACATTAAACTTGTTAACTACAAAATCCATAAAGCTGAACCTAAACAAAAGCTCATTTCTCTTAAATTGGTAACATTCAAAATTATACTCCTATTTACAAAATGCAAAGGAAAAACAAGAAACTCAACGCAATATAAATCCTTATATCTTTGAAATTAATAAATAAGTTATCCAGTCGACAAAAAATATCTTAAAACAAACAAAATAGAACATAAATTATGCAGAATGAGCTAAGGATCACTGTCAATCACGTGACAAGCATATTTAGTCCTTGCAAACTACATCACATACAGTATTTCAGAGGCGGCGCTCCAGGATGCAGTACCTCTCTCTGGCCACTGGGTTATGACAATGTGTGGCAACATTTTTCTTCAATCTTCCCAGTGTAAAAACAAGATTTCACTAGCTTTTGCTAGATATGTAACTACAAATTAAATCAAGGTACAACTCAAATTTACTTTCATCAGCAGAACTTTAACTTTTTTATATAAAATACCTCAGAATATTCCTTTAAAGGAAACCCCAGGTATTAAAGTAGTTCACTTTCAGAATAAAAATTTTCAGATAATGTACTCACCCCCTTGTCATCCAAGATTTTCATGTCTTTCTTTCTTCAGTCATAAAGAAATTGTTTTTTGAGGAAAACATTTCAGGATTTCTCTCCATATAATGGACTTTTATGGTGCCCCCCGAGTTTGAACTTCCAAAATGCAGTTTAAATGCAGCTTCAAAGGGCTCTGAATGATCCCAGCCGAGGAAGAAGGGTCTTATCTAGAGAAACTATCGGTTATTTTCTAAAAACATTTACAGTTTATATACTTTTTAATCTGTTAAAATTGTAATGTTTTTTAGAAAATAACCGATTGTTTTGCTAAATAAGACCCTTCTTTCCTTGGCTGGGATCATTTAGAGCCATTTGAAGCTGCATTTTGGAAGTTCAAACTCAGGGGCACCATAGAAGTCCATTATATGGATAGAAATCCTGAAGTGTTTTCCTCAAAAAACAATTTCCTTACGACCGAAGAAAGAAAGACATGAACATCTTGGATGACAAGGGTGAGTACATTATCTGAAAATGTTTATTCTGAAAGTGAACTACTCCTTTAAGACTTCTATGGCTTAACATAACAGAAATGACATTTCTTACTGAAACATGTAGCAGAAACCCATTAAATACTTACATTACTTAAACAACACATCATTTTGTAGATATTTTGGACTATTATTTCAATGTCTTAAAATGGCTGCACTCAGTAAGCCACTGCCGCAACCTGTTGCTTTTTTACTGCAACACAACTCTGAAAACAAAATACTGATACAATGCCACATTGTGTGGCATTTGGTTATAATTTTTAGTCGAAGGGCAACAAGAGAAGTGATGCAAGTCTTCACTGCTTTTACTAGTGATAAAAGAAGAGAAACGAATGGGAAAATCTCTGTGGATGAATAAAACTTCCTAAAGACCAGCGTCTTTGTTCTTTCCACTTTAGCCCTGACGCCTTTGAAGCTTTTAATAGAGCACAGCTACTGAAAGAGCTTACGAATGGCAGAGATAAGAAATGCTAGATGCCATCCTGGTAGGATGTAAACATGTCAACGCTTATCATGACACCGTAGCCACTTAAGGAGTTTCTCAGTGTGGATTTAATTCGATATCCAGGGCGTTTAGACTCCTTGTGGGGAAAAATTATGGTATGACATTTGGTTTAAGCCTACAAATACATCCACTGACACCTGTAAGATCTTCTGTAGCTGTGGTCACCATATAAGTATTTATGTGTTGCAGTAAAAATGCTCACCAAGTGCAACCATTTATATAATTAAGTCCAAAATATGTATAAAAAAGTGGATTTTTTAAATAACATAAAACGTTCATGGGTTTCCTACTACATATTTCAGTAAAACACTTCATTTAAGTTATATTAAGCCATACATGTTATAATACCCAGTGTTCCCTTTAAACACTGTCAAATCAAGGAAAATAATGTTATATCTTTGCCACTTTTTTGATGGGTGTACTCTTAAGACCAATACTTCCCGCCATGAGAGGACTTTCTGTGCATCCTGAAAGTGCGTCCTACTAAATCATCAATACATCACTCGCTGCTGTACAATTATTGCTTAAAGGGGGGCAGAGGGGATTGGGAAGGATTTATAAATGTTCAGCACCATTTCAAAAGCTCATACATCAGCCTGAGACAATCAAAGGAGAGGGAGAACTAGGCAGATTGATAATGACTTGAGGGGAATCTGAAGACCAATGAAACAGTCCCAGTGCCGGGCCGTGGAGGGCTAGGAAGACGTCCTTAGCCTGCGAGCGCCTGGACACTCATGCTACAGATGTGGTAAGAGGTAGGGTGGGGGAGAGGAGAGGCCTCAGCCCGTGAAACACACTTGCGGCTCGTTTTCCTGGCTGTAGGAACATACACTGCCCATCCGTTTCTGTGCTTCCTCTTGAAACTTTTGGCTGTTCGTGTTGAAATGCTGTCCCTGCGCTGATGAATAATGTGTTGTGTGTGATTGGTGAAGAAAAAAGTGAGCTATTAAACATACCCTGTCACCTAAACATGCACAGTGAGTAATAGAACTGTTTGTGTGTATGTGTGTGCGATAATAGTCCCAGCGTATAAAGAAAAGCAGCGGTGTTGATTTATTACACGTCTCATTCGTTCCTCCATCATGCTACAGGAATAAGCCTTTATGGCGGCTCATTTTCAAGATCTTCCCAAGCCTCTGTTTCGCCGTCGCCTGTCCTTTCTTAGGACGTTTTCCTGTAATAAAGCCATAAAAAGTCAATAAGCAAAAGATTTCAAGTCAATGCAAATTTATAAAATGTAAAACATACTTAAAGGGACAGTTTGCCGAAAAATTTTAATTATCCCATGATTTATTCAGCCTCAAGCCATCTTTCAGACCAATACAATCAGAGTTTTATTAAAAAATGTTCTGGCTCGTCCAAGCCTTATAATGGCAGTGAATGGGTGTTGAGATTTTGAAGTCCAATATAGCGCATCCATCATAAAAAGTACTGAAGCGAATCGATGCGTTTGTGTAAGAAAAATATCCATATTTGAAACCTCACAGACCATAATCTCTAGCCTTCGCTAACTGTCATACACACGTTCATAAGAGTGGAGTTCCAACGGATGATGTAGGAGGAGACTGGTATTCCATGGCATTTAAACAAAACTTGGTTCTCATGAGTTTAGCATATTCTCACCGAAGCTTACACTACACCTATATCCCACGACATCTGTTGGAACAACACTCTCTCTTGTTTGTGTACGAGATTATGGTTTATGAAGTTGTAAATAAGGATATTTTTCTTAAACACATCAATTTACCCCCTGTAGCTGGGTGGAGCATTTTTTATGATGGATTGATGCATTTTATTGGACTTCAGAATCTAAACACTCATTTACTGCCGTAATAAAGCAAGACATTTTTTTTTATTTTTGGGTGAACATTCCCTTTAAATGATTTTTAAAAACCTTTACACCATGGTAAAGAAAGGTTTTGAAAATGTTATGAGTCTAAAATGACATGTGGTTAACACCAAGTAAAGACAAAAACAATTTCTTTGTACTCCGAATAAAACATTCAAAATGTCCCTTCAAATATTAAGGCAAAAATAATATATCAACCAGCAAGTGTTTTTTTTTTCTTGATTAGAAATGACACAGATGTCTCCCAGAAGATAAGACAATGTTCAAGAGGCATCACTGTGGAAAAAAAATTAATACTCTTTTATTTACATTTGAACAAAAAGTGGCATGTCCACAATTATTCATACCCTTCTCAATAATCAATAGAAAAGCCTTTATTGGCTATTACAGCAATCAAATGCTTCCTATAATTGCTGACCAGCTTTGTGCATGTCTCCACTGGTATTTTTGCCCATTCATCTTTAGCGATGAGCTCCAACTCTTTCAGGTTGGAGGGTCTCTTTGCCATAACCCTGATCTTTAGCTCCCTCCACAGATTCTCAATTGGATTTGAGTCAGGACTCTGGCTGGGCCACTGCAAAATGTTAATGTTTTTGTCTGCTAACCATTTCTTCACCACTTTTGCTGTGTTTTGGGTCGTTGTCATGCTGAAATGTCCACTGGTGCCCAAGGCCAAGCTGAGAAATATTTTTCTCCACAATGAATCCTCTTGTAGATTGTCTTATTATCTTTTGGGAGAAGCCTGTGTCATTTTCGGTCAAAAAAACTCTGGTCGAATAAAAGTAACTTTTAAGTCAGAATTTGCCAGGGTTGTGCAATAAAGAAAATCAATGTGGCTCTGTGAACTGAGCCGTTCTGAGGTGCAAAAAAAAAACACCGGATCACGAGCTGATTGCCTAAATGAAGTGCACGCTTTGCTTTGAGTCATCCAGTGTAAACAGACATCATGTGACCACGATAATATCGAGACAGTTTTTCTAACGCGATACCACAATACTGATAATATTGTTACATCCCTACTTTTATACACTTTTGAGGGTTAGCAGAAGTCCTCTATATGATTTTCCCCCCCATGTAATAAATGTTTAGTCAGCTCACCCTTAGTGGCTTGGTTGCTGATGGGTGTTGGGTTGGGGGCGTGTCTTTTGGAGGGGTGGAGGGGAGGAGAAAGTGAGCTCTCTCTATATGAATATTCCTCTCCGAGACTCCCATCCTCTCCCTCCGGGCTACGGGGTGCCGAACAGGGTTCACTGCTGTCCCAAACATCACTGCTGCTGTTGCTGTTACTGTTACCCTGACTGGTCCACCAGTGCTGCTGTAAAATATCACCCCCTGCTGACGCCTGCTGACACAGCAGCCCCGCCATGGACAGCATGCCCTGAATGGCATCATCTGTGCTCGGTGAGGTAGGACGTTCTCTGTGGACAAGAAAGATAAAAAGGACTTAAAATTAGCTTTTAAACTGTGCCAAGTTTCTCAGGTGTGTAAAATGAAGGGCAGCCGTACCGTTTTAACGCTTGCTTATGGTGGCCGTGCTGCCGGATGCTCAGATGCTCCACAAAACT
This sequence comes from Garra rufa, assembly GCF_049309525.1. Lineage (NCBI taxonomy): Eukaryota > Metazoa > Chordata > Actinopteri > Cypriniformes > Cyprinidae > Garra > Garra rufa. Next base: position 24,112,238 of record NC_133364.1, read on the forward strand.
CCCTGAGTCTCTCTTGCTTCCTCCATCCTCTTCCTCAGAACTCTCTGACTCTGAGTGTTTCTGTTTAGACAAAGGGTGACAGAGAGGATTACGATTTTAAGCCATTTAACCAAGTGAAAATAAGTGTTTAACTCCTGGAGAGCTTACTGGACATCATCAGTACCTCAGCAGAATCTTCCGCTTCTGAGTCCGAGTCACTGTCTGAAGACGCTACATGTGGCGACTCTGTCCTGAGTTCTGTCTGCACAGTTAGACCTGAAAAAATAAGATGACAGTCAAACTAATTGCCTTTTACATCATAATCATTGTTAACAGAAAATAAATGATGCTTTTGCCTGGCTTTAGTATTATGTAAGCATTCTGCCGAGTAAAACCAGGGTTGTGATATCCTTTTCAGCTCTGAGTGACTCACCATGATTGACTGATTTCTTGATAGTGCAGTGTACTCTTAATTCATCCTCTCGCTTTTCTGTTTTCACTTTTTCTTGTTGGCACATCGGCATTCTTTCCAATTTGATCCCGTGTTGATGGTACTGCAGCACTTCCACTCCGTTGACTTTGGCTGCCACATTACTGATAGGTAACCTCTCCCTGTGAGGAAGGAGATGATGTGAATATGTGTTTAGAATATAAAATCCAATTAATTGATGAATATGATCATATGATCCTTCAGAAATCATTCTAATATGCTAATGTGCTGTTCAAGAAACATCATTTCAATTGTGCTTTCTTTCTTCAGTCAAAAAGAAATTAAGGTTGCAGGATTTTTCTCTATATAGTGGACCTCAATGGGACAAGCATTTGTGGTTAAAAAGTCCAAAAATGTGTATTTTTTTATTTTTTTAGAAAATGAGCGATTGTTTCTAGGCTGGGATTGTGTAGAGCCCTTTGACGCTGCATTGAAACTGCAATTTGGACTTTCAACCATTTGATCCCTATTAAAGTCCACTATATAAAGAAAAATCCTGAATGTTTTCCTCAAAAACCTTCATTTCTTTGTGACTGAAGAAAGAAAGACATGAACATCTCAAGACAGAACCCTCACCGCATAATTTTGCCATTACATAGCACCAGGCGCAGGGCATTATCATGACCACCATCAACAGCTACCGCAGACACCGAAGACACTTTCTTGAACTTGCCATTCACTTTGGAGCTAAAGTCTGGGTCCTGTTACAACAGACAAGAAGATGTGTTTTTACTCAAAATGAGTAATAATAATAATTGCAGACTGCTAAAGCAGTTAACATATCCAATATCAAGGTGAAAATGTCCTCTACAACCATTTTATAGCATTGCATTACAGTCATATGATAAGGACTTATAAAGACTAATAATGCTACGAAGAACAGACAAGAAACTTGAGCTTAATGCTACAGTGCATTATAGGGGGAAAAAAGGAAAACAGCTCTCACCTCCTCAAGAGGTCCAACCTCCAGTCTCTTTAATACCTCCAGCGTGTGAAGCTCCAGGACATCCAAGTTTGAGGGCAGTTTGCGGCTGTGATGATGATGATGATGATGGTGGTGGTGGTGGTGTCGATGACGATGTTCTCGCAGCCGCCGAGCGGCCTGCTGTGCCTGATATCCCTTCTCCAGTGTTGAACGTGCTAAAGCGCACTCAGCACTTCCCTGAGATTTTCCAGCTTTATTCGATTCATCCTGTTTAGGAAAACACAGCAAATCACTTAAACGCCTAGGAGCTGCTTTAGCAGCAGTGTTGCACCATCTAGAAACAGCTGTTACATTAACTGGCAAACATTTCAAGAATTAGTTCACTCCAAAATTAATTTCCTGATTATTCACTCACCCCCATTATCCAAGATGTTCATGTCTTTCTTTTTTCAGTCGAAAAGAAATAAAGGTTCTTGAGTAAACCTTCCAGGATTTTTCTTCATATAGACCAAGTACACACTGCAAATTTCAGGAGTGACAACCACATTTAAATGTGGGAGTGAGTCCTGTAAATTATCGTTTCATGTCTGTACAGAACAGCAGCCACTCCCACATTTGTAACAATAGAAGCATTTCTAATAAAAGGCTAAAGATTTTTTTGTCCATCGATTTTAACTAAACTAGTGCTTATAGTCGTGCTGTGTTTTGTTTATGCTGGGAGGGCTGCTTTAGAGAGCGCTGTCTTGCAGTGTTGCCATGTCCTTATATTTACAAGCGCTTTTAGGCATGTTGTTTGGTCTTAGCTCATAAATCTAGGCACTTTATGGAGTTAATAAAGTAGTCTTTTGTGGACATAACATTTAGTGTTTTTTTGTGCTTGTCCTTGTTTGTAGTTTTTCTCTAAGAAGATCTGGCAACACTGACACTTTACCCCAGGGCTTGTGAGCGCAGCTAGTGTTAAAATGGGCTAAGGTTAAGACTTCTTTCACTGTTGTTTTCTTGCATCTCACATACAGACGAAGCCACGTTCACACTGCATAGAATTTCTGTAAATGCGGTTGTCACTGCCTGTAATTTTCGGGAGTTAAATGCAGTTGTCAGGTGCCAGTATTATAGTGAACTATGTGTGTACAAAACGTGATTAAGGAGTAAAGGGTGAACTGACAACCGAAGTTAGCTGTAGTGTGTACATGGCCATAGTGGACTTCAATTCAGTTTCAGTGCAGCTTCGAAGAGCTCTACACAATCCCAGCCAAGGAATAAGGGTCTTGTCTAGTGAAATGAAAGGTCATTTTCTAAAAAAGCTAACAAAGTATATACTTTTTAAATCACAAATGCTCGTCTTACACTAGCTCTGAGTGGACAAAGCGTTAGTTCTTCGTCTGTGTACTTTGGTTCAAAAAGGTAGGGCAGGACGAAAATCTCCATCTCATTTTCTCATTCAACTTCAAAAACATCTGACATCGTTGTACCTTTTTTTTGTAATGGGCGTTTGACTGACTTGTCCACTTTGTTCACTGAGTTGGTACTAACGCCTAAGGCACAACGTGACCTTTCCAAAGTGACTATATTATACGTAAAGTTGTTGAGCTACTGCAAGACAAGCATTTGTGGTTAAAAAGTATATACATTTTCTTTTCTTTTTTAAATGACCAATCGTTTCACTAGATAAGACCCTAATTCCTCGGCTGGGATCATGTAGATCCCTTTGAAGCTGCACTGAAACTGCAATTTGCACCTACTCATTGATCCCCATTGAAGTCCACTATATGGAGAAAAACCTGGAATGTTTTCCTCAAAAACCTTATTTTCTTTTCGACTGAAGAAAGAAAGACATGAACATCTTGGATGACATAGGGGTGAGTAAATTATCAGGACATTTTAATTCTGGACTGAACTAATCCTCTAAACTTCTTCAGGCTTGTCTTACCTCCAGGTAGCGGATCTCCTTGGTCAGAGCTTTAATGAGATGGCTTGGCCTGATATGGTCTGGAACCTCACTGTTGGGTTGAGTCAACTGCAGAGGAAGCACACAGAGAAAATGAGCATGTACAAAAGCCACAGGAGCTTCACCATAAAAATAATGACAGAAAAAGCGGATATTCTCTCACCTCCCTCCTCAGCCATGTCTTCAGTGATGAGATTAAAGCTTTCACTCCGTCCACTAGATAACCCTGAGGTTGACATTTATCCTCCCGCAGCTCTGAAAAACAAACATGGTTCACTCTGAATCTTCACTTGATCAAGAAGCTGCAACTTAAACTACACTTATGTTAGAAATAACTGACAACAGACAACTGAATTATTAAAAACAATACTTGAAATTTGTTGATATTCCAACAATTTAACAAAACACAATTCTCTGATGTTGGTTTATGGTGACATGGCAGAGGTAAAATGTTTATTTTTAATTATATTTAGCGCTTGACATCGATTAATCGTGATTAATCGCATTTGAAATAAAAGTTTTTGTTTATATAATATGTGTGCGCAATATATAAACATGCATGTGTGTGTATTTATATATACATAATAAATATGTACACAAAAACATTTATTTTGCATGCGATTATTGCGATTAATCACGATTAATCGTTGCCCCTCAACAATTATACTACTAGTTTATCATCAACTTCCAAACCTTTCGCAGTTCACTCACAATTCCCAGTTTGGGAAAATCCTGTCTTAGACTAAAGCACTGCATAAGTAGTCCTGTCCCACTCACCTTTAAGGGTCTCCAGAAGGTTTTTGCCCACATACCAGCAGATGGCCTCAAAGTAAGGGAACTTAAAGAGATCTGGAGTTTTCAGTCTGCGTTCCATCTCATAACACCTAAAATGTAAATGGAAAGGTAGTTCAGTTCCAATAGGAATATGTTTAGAAACCTGAAATTAATTATAGTGACAGCAACAATATGGAGAAGCTTAATCAAAAAGGATATATATCGAGGAATAATTCAAGGTTTTACCTGAGCTGCATGCCTATGTTTAAGTTATGCAAGAAGTTCCCACCAAACGCCATGGAGTCCTGAGAAGTGAGCACTGCATGGATCCAACCTGAAGAGGGCAACAGAGATCAACATTCAGGACTCAAGAAAGATTGCGTCATGCTGACCTAGTTCATCGCCATTAGCTTGACCAAAAACATTTATCATTTCAAATAATAGTTATTTTAATGATGTCTCAGATATATAATTTGGATTAAACGCCAACTTAACACTAGTGACTAACACAGTGTTAAAACACCCATTTGCATGTACAGTCAAACCAAAAATTATTCAGACAGCAGATATAATTTTTTGGTATTTTTGTACTAGTAGGTACAGGACACTATAGTTCATTTATAGAAGTAAGGATAGCAAAATAAATTAAACTGTGACATATAGTGGACAACCAGTAAAATTCATAGAAACTGGGACCAAAAATGTGATTTGACACTTTGACCTGACCTGTTTTGTTACATGCCTTACTATCAAAGTTACCTGACATTATCAAGATGAATTTGTTCTGACACATTTAACTCTTTGAGTTCTTGTCATACTTCATTACACTTTTCTAAACTATGGCGAATAAACTGATAATGTGAGAAATGTTGAAGGTGTCTAAATAAATTTTGGTTTGACTAATTAATTTATGATTATCAAGATGAAATTGTTCTGACACAGTTTAACTCTTGAGTTCTTGTCATATTTAATTACCATTTTCTAAATTATAGTGAATTAACTGTGATAATGTGAGAAATGTTGAAGGTGTCTGAATAAATTTTGGTTTGAATATTTTACCTTAAAAAACATTAAGAATAAACATTTTCAACATTTTATATTTTAGTTTACATATTTTAAATGGTAAAAAAAAAATTAAAATAAAATATTATAATATAGAATATTTAAATCTTATTTAATAAAAGTCAAATGAAAACATTAAGAATATTTATAATTGTATTAATTTATGTTAATATTTATTAGGGCTGTCCCCGACTATGAATTTTCATAGTCGAATCAGAATTTTCGAATCTTTCTATAGTCGACCGATAGTCGAATCATCTAGGCCTGTGTGTGTGTGTGAATGGGTTGAAAGATGCACGACATTATAGTCAGCAGGAGGGTAAAACAATTTTTATTTTATTTTACACACTGCACACAGCAACAACTTTTAATAAAGCGACCAAAACTACCTTCCAACTGACAGACGAACTTATTTAGGTTTAAATAAAAACACAGAACGCGTCTTTTAGTTCTAAAAACGCGAGGCGCACAGCACTGCCTTTTTTGCTAAGCAACGACCAAAACAGCTGTCCTGTCAGTCAAATCAAAGGATCATAGCGCGAACGCTCTAAAATCTTAGTTTTTTGCTGTTAAGTAAACTGTCATATTAGCAGAAACCCTAAATAATACAGCTCCTGATTACCCACGATAGACACCAAATGTTTCTCCTCCATTTCTTGCAGTCTCCGGACTTTTTAAGCGACGGTAAACTTTCGCCATCACAACAGAAGACCCGCGTCTCCATTCATTCGATTGGACAATGGAAAAGAACGTGAATGACGTTGGGCGTTTTTCCGCTCAGAGTTGATTTTATTTATTTTTTTTGAACTTCAGGCGCTCAGAGCGCTCCTGCAAAAACGCGAGGCGCAGCAGACGGCGAAAAAGCGAGGCACCGCGGGGGCGCATAAACAGAGCGCAGAACGCTCACTGCCAGTGCCAACAGAAAACCATTCAAAAAAGGCTCCTCCAAATTTATTATTTATTACCTATTTATTGAACGCTTCTTTCTTTTCACTTTTGTTTTTACTGCATTATCATAATCAAAGGCTGTATATAGCTTAATATAACCGTACAAAATCAGTAGTTCTGTGTGCAATTTGACATTGAGCTCCCCCATATTGCCAAAATGGTATGATGCTCGTTTCACCCGCGAAGATTCGACTGTGAGATCGGTGGTCGAATCAGGCTCCGCATATCGATGCATCGAATCTTCGACTATTCGGGGACAGCCCTAATATTTATAATTGTAATTGTAAATGTAATATTTTAATTTACAATTCTAATATAATTTAAATTTTATCCAGACTGGGAACTGAACATTAAGTTCCATTAATTTGCCAAAACTCTCTCACACAGGCGTATTACGTCATCATTATTATTCAGCCGTGACATTCATAGACATCAGCAGAATAAACACCCAATTCACAATACACATCAGCAAAAGCCAAATATAGAGAGTCATCTCACACCCACACCTCGCCGCGACTGACAGAAATATCAGTTTTATCTCTCCGTCTAGCTGCATGTGTATTGGCCACCGTGTGCAGGCATGTTGCTAAACAAAAGGGGGATTTCTGCTTCATCACATGTGACGTTCTGCTCGAGGAGGGAAACCCACATGCTCACTTTCACACACCACAAACACATGCTGTGATAATGAATCCCTGCCCCGAGAACGTTACGTCTACTACCTCCGCAGTGGTTAAAGACCATTTATAGCGTTCTAAACGCATGCCGAATTAACGCAGCGCTTCTGACAGGCGATTAAAATAACACCCAGATACTTTTCATTCTACATTCTTTCCATTCGCCGAGACGCACGTGAATTGCATCACAGCCCTTCAGAGTGTTTTTATACTGTTTACCACGTTGCTCAGCAAAGTCTGTTGCCCAACACTCCCACTATAACAAGGGTCATTGGTGTTGGACAGTGATACATATTTTCCTGGCAGGAGAGCTGGGAAACCGCCTTGACGTACAGTGTACAGGCTTTTCTACGAAAGCACAGATCCTATTTTGTATCTAGGGGTCAATTAAGGATACAGAAAACTTGTTGTTTTGGTCAATGACTAATAAAATCATCCACAATAGAGAAAAGTTAATCTTTGTATTTCTGTTCTTACAACAATCAAGTAATACCAGTTTTCCCTTACATAATACGTTTCATAAAAAAACAGAAGTGTTGTCATATTGTAATATCATCAACTGGAAAGACACTTTCTCGTGAATGTGCGTACAACAGTTGACGGAAGCCAAAGACTGTAGTTTATAAAGTTTTAAATATTATTATATTCTTACACAAACGCATTAATTCGCTTTGGGAGGACTTTATTAACCCTACGGAGTCATGTGGGGTACTTTTATGATGGACGGATGCACTTTATCGGATTTCAAAATCTCAACACCCATTCACTGCCATTAAAAAGCTTGGAAAAGCCAGGATATTTTTTTATATATGATTGTACTTATCTGAAAGAGAGTTATATACATCTAGGATGACTTGAGGGTGAGTAAATCTTGGGGTAATTTTCATTTTTGGGTAAAATGTCTCTTTAATAACGCATATCATTACTTTTGGGTAAAAACTGACCTTTCCTTTAAATTATTAGATATTTTAAGAGAATTTTTGACCTTGACACATAGTCATGAGGGACTTTATGATAACTTCTTGTTTTTGCATGATGGTTGCACCACATGATTTATGATAATATCAGAAGATAATGGCAAACAACTACGGTTTTCTTTAAGATTTTTTTATTAACTTAATGATGCTTGTTTCTTTGATATCATGAGAGTTGAATCATGCTGACATTATAACTTAACTAATTCGAATTATATGTGGCCCTGGACCACAAAACCAGTCATAAGGTTTGAAATTCTGAATAAACAAGCTTTCCATTGATATACGGTTTGTTAGGATAGGACAATATTTGGCTGACATATAACTATTTGAGAATCTAGAATCTAAGGGTGCAAAAAATCTAAATATTAGGAAAAATCACCTTTAAATTTGTCCAAATGAAATTCTTAGCAATGCATATTACTTATATAATATATTTATGGTAGAAAATTTACAAAATATCTTCATGAAACACGATCTTTACTTAATATCCTAATGATTTTTGGCAGAAAAGAAAAATTTATAATTTTGACCCATACAATGTATTGCTACAAAAATATCTGTGCGACTTATGACTGGTTTTGTGGTCCAGGGTCACATATTTTGAACATAATTTAATTTATAATTTAAAATTAATTTTAACTGATTTTATTTGGGCACCAAATAAAAAGAGAAGATGGACACCAAAAATGATTCAGATGTTTGGCTAATTCTGCGTTCTCACCTGTGGGAAGGAAGATGGTAGTTCCCTGCTTCACCACACATTTGTAACACTCGTCGACTTTATCCCCGAAGAATACTTCGCTCTGATTGTGTGATGAACTCCAGGTCTCATATAGTGCAAGGTTAGCCTTAGTAGGCTTGATCAAGTAGAAAATCTTCTCTCCCTAACGAGGAAAAAAACATCCTTATCAGCACTTATCACTTATGTAACTGTAACATCACCACCGGATCTCCATAAATGGCTCATTTAGACAGCCATATACAAAAGTACACTTCATAAAACAGAGTCACGCCATCAAACAAGCCTCATTTCCTACCCAGAGAACATGATACCACACTGAAGTTCCTCCAAAATCGATGTGGAAGTCCGTGTAACTGTTTTTCATTCCCATGAGACAATACTTCTGCACAAATGGTTTGGGGAAGAACGAGTCATCAGGCCAGTAGTTCTCCACCCAGGACATCTTCCGCGCAATTTCAGGAACCTCCACCAAATTGGCCATCCTAAACAGACCACAAGATATACACAAGACAATCAGACGTCAAACAAGAATTTAAATGTGACCCTGGACCATAAAACCAGTCATAAGGGTATTTTTTTTTTAGCTGAATAAATAAGCGTTGAGATACAGCTATTTGAAAATCTGAATACTGAGAAAATCGCCTTCAAATGAAGTTCTTAGCAATGCATATTACTAATCAGAAAATAAGTTTGGATATATTTATGGTAGGAAATTTACAAAATATCTTCATGGAACATGATCTTTACTTAATAACCTAATTTTTGGCATAAAAGAAAAAGCGATAATTTTGACCCATACAATGTATTTTTGTCTATTGCTACAAATATTGCTGTGCTACTTAAGACTGGTTTTGTGGTCCAGGGTCACATATGTGACCCTGGACCACAAAACCAGTCATAAGGTTAAATTTTACAAAACTGAGATTTATACATCATACGAAAGCTTAATAAATAAGCTTTCTATTGGTATATGGTTTGTTAGGATAGGACAATATTTGGCCGAGATACATCTATTTGAAAATCAGGAATCTGAGGGTGGAAAATAATCAAAACACTGAGAAAATCACCTTTAAAGTTGTCCAAATTAGGTTCTTAATGCATATTACTAATCAAAAATTACATTTTGATATATTTACAGTAGGAATTTTACAAAAAATCTTCATGGAACATGAACTTTACTTAATTTCCTAATGATTTTTGGCATAAAAGAAAAATCTAAAATTTTGACCCATGCAATGTATTTTTGGCTATTGCTACAAATATACCCCAGCGAATTAAGACTGGTTTTGTGGTCCAGGGTCACATATGTGTTAAATGTATAATGCACTGATGGTTCCCCACCTTGTATCAGAGAACTCCAGACTGATAAGATTCAACACTTTTGGTCGTTGAGGTTGGTAGTAATATTTCACGAACTCTCCGAGCTTGAGCTTGCTATCTGCCTGTCTTGCGACATCGATCACATCAATGACTTTATTCGCACCTGGAAAAAGAAAGTAGGATATTTTCAAATTCTGTGTGTGTTTACAGGACAGATTTTCTCATAATATAAATTCTCCGTTATGTCGCTTTCTTAAACACAAAGTCTGTAATAAGGCTTTTAAGAGACACAGCTGCAAGGCCGCAAATCACAAATGACAGCTGAGGACCGGAAACAGCGCTGGACAGCTGGCGGTGAAGTGACTGCAATCCCTCAACACACAGGCACACACGCAGCTGGTCAGCGTCTGATGACAGGGAACAGCTGGAGGAACAGTCCCACAAACACATAATTGCGAAAGGCTCAAGGCCAAATTTGGGAACTGGACATAGCTGCAAAACTCTGCACTGCTTTTGAACCCAAGCTGCTACTTTTATGGTCATCACTCATTTCCAGTAATATAAAGTTAAAATTCGGTAGACAACATTTATAGAAATAGATCACCCAAAAATGAAACTTCTGTCATTACTCGACTCGTTTGTCGTTCCAAACCCGTCAGACCTTTGTTCATCTTCAGAACACAAATTAAGATCTTTTTGATGAAACCTCAGAGCTTTAGTCCATAGTCCATGTGACATCAGTGGTTCAACTATAAATTTATGAAGCTACGAGAATAATTTCTGTGCGCAAAGAAAAAAACAAACAAAAAAACTACTTTGTTCAACAACTTCCATGTTAGTCGATATGCATTTACGAGAGTACTCATGCATACTCATGTACTCATGCTACCTTATCCATGTCCTTACTATGTTTCTAGGCCTTGAATGTGTCAGTTGTATTGCTGTCTATTGAGGGTCAGAAAGCTGTCTGATTTCATCATAAATATCTTAATTCGGAGCTCTTATGGGTTTGGAGCGACATGAGGGCGAGTTATTACTGACAGAATTTTTATTTTTGGGTGGCCTATACCTTTAAAGGTACGTTCACTCCAAAAAGGATTCATCATTTATCATCTTTTTATTATTGTAAGTAAATAGGTCAGTGTTTTTAGTATTATTTAGACACCATTATAGTACTAAGCACACCAACATTTTTCTATAATATTTTAAATTGGCTTGAATTTTTATATTTTCAGATCAATTTCAGTATAAGTTTTAGTAATTTTAGTTATTTTTGAATTTCTATATAGCTTTGTTTTTTTTTCCAGTTTAAGTACTTTAAGTTTAAATGCCATGGCAACATTTCTAATTTTAAAGGTTTTTCATCCTACATTTTCAGTTTATTTTAGCTTTTTCAATCACAGAAAATTAACTCAAAAAACAACAACAGTACCATAAAACTAACAAAAATGAATGCCTTTGATAAGTTACCTTGAGGAACAGACAGAAATTTAAGACAGTCCCAGTCGACTAGTAGTTTAGGTGATTAGTCGATTAATCGCACATTTATTAATAAACCATTTAAATCATAATAATGAGCCTTTAATTATCTTAATAGCCTAATATTTATGAGACAATACTTCTGCACAAATATATATAATTATGAAGGTGTCCGGGAAAAACAGCAAGGAAACTGCATTACCTTTGAATAATAAAATTGATAAACAAGTGCTTTCTTTGTTTTTGGCTTAAGAGATGAAGTCGGCATAACTCGTTATCTCTGCAGTAGTGGATTTTTTTATTTATTTTTTCTTCATTTAAACTTGTTTATTTGAAAGTAGAGAATTTCATTTTTTTTCATGTCTGTAAGGCAAGTATACACAGAGTTCCGGTTATTTATTTTCTTCTTTGATGCACTTAAATTGAAAGAGAACGAGATGGCAGAAAGAGTATCCTGTTTGATTTAATTATTTTACAAAACCTTTTTTTTTTTTACAAAAGGTTTTGTTGTTATTGTTAGTGCACAAATAAACGTAGAGTTTTTACAGCTTCGAAAGATGTATTACTTATTTCTGTATGACCAATATTGACGAAGAGCAAGTGACCGCACTACCTCAGATTCCACACTCCGCACAGACACTTGAATAGTGCACATTTTTTCCTAGGTTAACATTAAACTGAATGGCCATGTAAAGTGGCTTCTACTTAAAAATTTCAGATTATAAAGTATATTTGAGGTCGATGAATTATAGGCAAGCATTTGGATGTCCTGCCCAATGTACTGCATTACCACATACACCAACCGTTAACGATCTGTCCGTCACGGACTGCGTGACTTCACCACTTCCTGTGGATTTTTTAGTTTCATGTATTTTTTCTGCACCATTTTGGTCAACCAAGCCTCTTCTCGTTGACTAAGGGTTATGTTCCACAGAATATTCCAGGTTTGGAATGACATGATGGTGAGTAAAAGACCAAATTTTCATTTGTGGGTAAACATCGACTTCCTTTTTAAAATCGTTGTTCCGATAAATAATGCTGCATTTAGTTCATTAACGCCAGACACAACATTCTCTAAATTTGGCCATACATGGAAGAATGAGAGTTTCTCATAATGTGTGTTTATCTTTTCTAAGAAAAGAAAAGCAGGTGTAGAGAGAAAATGGAAGAAACGACAGACAGAGAAGGTTAGTGGCCTTTTGTCTGTGCCCAACTGGCTGGGTAACATGATCTGTTGAGTGGCTTGCTCCCCCTCTCTTTCTCTCTGTCTCCCTCTCTCACACACACACACACACACCTCTTCCCCTAAACACCTGTTACTATTAAAACACTTCCAGCTTAAAGATCAGCGGCGTGCGAAAGAGGGAGCCATGTAACATAAGCGTCGAGATATAACAGCCCTATTGGGAACTTGAGCTCAGACTGGCTGTGCGTTACAACAGCTTTGTAACTGGAGATGAAGTGTTTTAGGCCTAATGTAGAGGAAAGAGAGAAGATAACCTCCACAGCTGTAAAGAAGTTGGGTCCAAACCTATTCACTACCGGCACGGACGGATAACCATGATCACAATGCCACTCGGTCTAATGCTTTCCAGTCCAATGTGTTTAAAGTTGTTCAAAAAAAATGACTTGTTAGCTTCAATACGATGATATTAAAACCAAACACATACAAATCCAACATTGACTGTATGATTTTGAGATCCATCTTTTCAAACTAAGGACAAATGAGGGACCATTTACAGAAGGCTGAAACGCTCATTGATGCGCAAGAAGAAAAAACCATGCATTAAAGGTGCAGTGTGTAGATTTTTGCGGCATCTAGCGGTTAAGTTTTCAATTGCAACCTGATTGCAACCAACGGCTCTGTCCACCGCTCACCCCTCCCTTTACAGAAACTACGGCAACCGACACGCGATTAAGATGTCGTCGTTTCAGACAGCAAAGAATAATGAAGTTTCTTTTAAAACGTAAATAAGAGAATTATATTTACTTGATAATTCAATAAAACGATGTTATTGTGAATATTGCAGTTACTTGTTCATCATTGTGTCAGTGTTTTTTCCCAAGAACAGCAGTGATGAAACGCGATCTGTAGAGCAGTTTGTCTGTTCAGGGCTACAGTAGAAACATAACAGCCGCTTCCATGTGGGGGGACCCGCGGTGTATGTAGATATAAACTGGTAATTGTAAGGTAATAAAAACATAATGGTTAATTAAGTAAGGTCTTTATTCACCCCTGAAAACATAGTTATGTATATGATATTGCATTTCTGTCTAGAGATAATCTTAAATATTACACACTGCACCTTTAAGAGCCGGGGGTGAAAACATTTTGAATTTGAAGATCACGGTAAATGTAACTTATTTTGTCTTCTGGGAACCAAGTAAGTATCTTCTGTAACCTCTGAAAGGCAGTACTCAATGAAAAATGTGATATTTAGGCAAAGTAAGAAAAATGTACACATCGTCATTCTGTTCAAAAGTTTTCACCCCCGGCTCTTAATGCATCGTGTTTGAACCTTCTATAATAGTTGCATACGAGTCTCTCAGTTGTCCTCAGTATGAAAAGATGGATCGCAAAATCATACAGTCGTTGTTGAAAAGTGTTCAAATGAACAAAAATGCTGGAAAACCAAAGAACTTGTGGGACCTGAAGGATTTTTTCTGAAGAACAGCGGGCAGTTTAACTGTTCAGAACAAACAAGGGACTCATGAACAACTATCACTAAACAAAATCATTTAGGTAACAGCACAGTATTAAGAATCAAACTTTTGTAAACTTTTGAATGGGGTCATTTTTATAAATTCAACTATTATTTTCTCTTGTGGACTATCTGTAAACAGTTTATGTGAAATATCTTTTTCAGGTCAGTACTAAATAAACAATAACATGTATTTTGTATGATCTCTCTTATTTTGATAAAAAAAATTAACATTTTGCAGATTCTGAAAGGGGGTGTAAACTTTTGACCTCAACTGTGTGTATATATTGCACAAATTTAATGTGGGTCTGGTTAAGAGTCCAAATGTGTTATTTATCTAAATGGGTCTCTTCTGCTCTACTGCCCCACTTGCCAGACACTCTCCTGGGCTGTTATCTGACAGACGGTAAACGCTGTGTACACACACTGAGCTCTTACCCACGTAATGCTCCACATCGCTGACAGAGAATGAGGGAGGGGGCAGTTTAAGCCCCAGTCCATCCAGGTCATGGACCACTATAGGATAATTGAAGCCCTCCCTCTCCAAGTAGCGTTGGGTCACCTGGCTCCCATGCATCGGCACCAGAATCTCATCACCACTTTGAAACAACCAAGACACACAAATCAACTGCAAGTCTTATCAGGTTGGTGCAAATTCCAAACTAGATGTAACTAATGATTATGATTATATCATAAAAACACATTAGAAGTCAAAGACGGAAAGTTCAACCTCTAATCAAGATTTTATCCAGAGGTGGTTGTACCTGGCAAAGCTCCTGGCCTGGAGTTCCTGTACAAACACAGCAGTTCCTGCCTGCACGGGGCGTGTGCCATCATTTGGCTCCGTGTAGTCATGCCTGTGCCAGTTGTTACGCTTTTTCACTGTGAAAGACAAAGAAACATTCATAAGGCTGATCCTGAAATGCAACAACCGCGATTGAGCAAGGCTGCAAAACAATTAGTCATGATTCAAAATAAAAGTTTGTTTACATACTATATATGTGTGTGTATTTATATATACACACATAATAAATATGCAGTGAACACACAAATACTATGTAAACAAACTTTTATTTTCAATCGATTAATCGCGACTAATCGTATTGCAGCATTACAATTAAGAAACAAGTATAGATGCAGACACTTACTCATGGAGGATCCATGGATGGGCTCACAGTTCGGACAGTGATAAACATCGATATCAGCAGCATGGTGCTCCACTACCTGAACACAACTGTAAAAAGATGAGTAGAATTAGTACCAATAAATATAATTCTGCCATAACCATATTTGTTGCAGTAGTAAAGAACACATACAAGTCTTAACATGATGTCTTAAAAAACAACAACATTGTTTTATACTTATTTTGGACTATGTGGTGCGCCATTACTTTTGATGACATAAAAAATGATTTCACTCTGAGCTACTGACGCTGCCAGTTGCTATTTTTGCCACAAATAAACAACTAAATAAAATGTAATTTTTAGTCGAAGGGCAACAAGAGAAGCAATTCACTGCTTTCCTAGGGATAAAAAGTGGAGAAAAGAATGGGAAGATGCCTGTGGACAAATAAAACTTCCTAAAGACCTGCGTCTTTGTTCTTTCCACTTTAGCCCTGATGCCTTTGAGGCTTTTAGTAGACCACAGCTACTGAAAGAGCTTGTAAACATAAAATACCGATGCTTGTCATGACGCCGCAGCCTACTAAAGGTAGCCTAGAATCTAGACGCGCCCCTAGCGGCAGCAAATTACATTTGCTTCCAAGGGCAGTCTAGTAACTCTCCGTTCACTTGAGATTTCCAAAAATCCAAAATCGACCGGGCCAATCACGAGTCGGTGGGCGGGTTTAACATGATGACGACTGACCTGCGACCATAAGTTCCGTCAGTCTATGGTTCCGTCAGAGAGCGATGGCTGCTGCTAGCGAACAACTTTCTTTCGAATCGGCTTTGGCCGCCACTCTGAAAGACTTTAAGCTTTTCACAAGAAAAAAGAGGTCGTTCTTACAAAAGAAGGATGTATATTTGGAGTTGACTACGTCCAGAGCCATACATACTCTCTGTATGGCTCTGACTACGTCTTCTCCTTCGTTGCTCTGATTGGTTGTAGCGCTATCCTATTGCGTGGAGAAGGAGTTTGAAAAACAACCGTTTATCCCGCCCCTCCGGTTGAGCGCTGTCTATGGAGAGTGCCCAGACCCTATATTTATGTGGGTCTGGCTTGTCAGGCTATACTAAAGGAGTTTCTCAACGCAAATTTCACTCAATATCCAGGGGCATTTAGACTCCTTGTGGGGGAAAATCGAAGGTGCGGCTTTTGGTTTAAGCCTATGCTTATATCCAACACCACCTGTGAAGATATCTGATCATCGTATCAGTATTTTATTTTCCAAGTTTTGTTGTGGTAAAAACAGCAACAGGTAGTGGCAGTAGCTCACAGAGTTGAACCATTTGACATAATCAAAATAATGGCGCCTTGTAGACTCTACTTGTCCTACCTGACTAGTGAGGTTTTATTCTGAGTAAATGGTAATGATGTAGAGATTTAAATGTTGAATGGGACACTGGTTTTATCATCTAAGCGTTTCAGAAAATACTACACATTTCACATTGTTTACCACTGCGTACGTCAGACATTGTGTGGGTGGGTGGTGATACAGTCAAGAGGGCGCTGCGTCACAGTTGTGGGATTTCCACCACCACCCATGTCACTGGAACCACAGGCCAAATCACCTCGCCAAACAAGCCAAACCACAACCACAACCATAACGCTCAGCCGCCCACACAAACACACATTCCAGAGGTTCATTCAGACTCACACTGCCAACCACGTGAAATCATTGAGCTGAGTTTTGACAGTCCAGCGGCAAGAGATTTAGCGATGCCAAGATGAGTCAAACAACTGGGGCCACACAGGAAAACACCGAAAGGGCTAACACTCACACAGACGTGTTTACTGACGCCTAGTGTGATATTTGCTTTACTTTTCCTGTAGCTTACATATATCAGCCTTTCTGGTGAAGCATGAATACTATAATAACAAAGTCATTATATTAGTTTTATAAAATTACTGTTGAACCACGTCACATGGACTATTTTAATGATGTCCTTACTACGTTTCTGGACATCACTGTCTAAGCAGGGTCAGAAAGCGCTGGGATTTAATCAAAAATGTCTCATTTGTGCTCTGAAGATGAACTTACGGTTTTAGAGTAATTAATGACAGAATTTTTATTTTTGGATGAACTATTCCTAAGAAAGTATGCAATGCGGACATGCTTGCACCAGCTCTATAATTCACAATCTTTGTTCGAAATGACTTCACGCTAGTTTGTTCTTTGATTTTGCTTGCGGTATTTGCTGGTAATGAAGAAGCTGTACGTAGACAGTTCATGTTCTGTAGCTTACGGGATATGGCTGCAATCATGTATCACAAGAGTGGTTTTACCCCTTTCAGTTCCCCAAATAAAGTCTTACTTGAGTTTTAATGATGCTGCCGTAAACGCTTGGGCTCTCTCTTCCTTTTACCGTCATCAGAATAGAGTTAACATCAAGAGTGGATACTGTGCTATATGGGGCTGTTAAAATCAGCAGGGGACATCAGCAGAAAGGTGATTCTCCTCAAAGAGAAGACAGTCTTTGAACACAGGCAGAGGATTGAATGTGCTGCCGTCTCAGCTTTGATCTCCTCATTATTGCAAGAAAAACTAAGTAGAACCAGGAAGCAGAACGTTGCTGTCGTCCCAGAAGAGGCCTAGCTGGTGCTAAATGTTCCTTGGCTTAATCTCCAACACTATTTAGCTTTTGATTGCAAGTTTTACAGTGTCTATTACGTCCATATGGTCCATGATCGCTATCAGTTATCCCATACTTACAGACGTTTTTCTCAGAAACCAAAATGCTTTTAAGACTGATGCAGACACAGATTCATCCACTAAATGTGGGACAATATTTGGCTGAGATAGAATAAAGAGATAAAACAATTTGAAAATCTGGAATCTGAGGGTGCAACAAAACAAAAAATAAAAAATCTAGATGTTGGGAAAATCACCTTTAGAGTTGTCCAAATGAAGTTCTTAGCAATCCATATTACTAATCAAAAATTAAACTGATATATTTATAGTAGGAGATTGACAAAATATCTTCATGGAACATGATCTTTACTTAATTTCGATAATTTTGCCCCATATTGTTGGTTATTGCTACAAATATAGCCATGCTACTTTAGACTAGTTTTGTGGTCCAGGGTCACAAATGTGGTTCTTAATATTTAAAAAAACACATTTGAAAATAAATGTTTTTACCATATTTTTAAGACAGGCAGGACTTCTGTAGACTATTTATCATTAGAAAACGCAGACGACATTAGTTACCAAGGTTGATATCGTCAGTCACGTTTACTAACGTCATCAATGTTTAGCCAGTGCTCAAAGAGTAAAGCTGATTAAATTATGATTCAAAGATTTTGACTGGATCATTGAATAATTTTTCGTTTCTGTTAAGTTCACTTCTATGTGAAAATGCCCCTATGTAAAGTAGTTTTACATCCAATGCTCACTTGAAATAATCTTTAAAAACATTAAATCATTTAATAATGGTTAAAAATAACATTTAGCAAACCCTTATTTTATACTGAGCATTATAATGTTGTGATGTCTAAATTCAATGTACGAATGATAATGATTGGTTTTATGTTTATGTAGACAGAGAAAATGTTTTTAATACACTACCAGACAGCCAAAAGTTTTTGAACAATAAAGTCTCTTCTGCTCACCAAGCCTGCATTTTGAATTATTTTTACTACTTAAAACAACTGCTTTCTATTTGAATATATTTTAAAATGTAATTTATTCCTGTGATTTCAAAGCTGATTTTTTAGCATCACTACTGTAGTCACATGATCCTTCAGAAATCATTCTAATATTCTGATTTGCTGCTAAAAACGTTTATTATTATTATGTTCTTTGATAAATAGAATGTTCAGAAGAACGGCATTTTAAAGCATCCTTTAGCTTTGATCACAGGAATAAACTACATTTTAAACTACATTGAAATGGCAAGCAGTTATTTTAAATAGTATACATATTTCACAATATTACAGGTTTTTCTGTATTTTGGATCAAATAAATGCAGGCTTGGTGAGCAGATGAGAAATCTTTAAAAAACATTAAAAATCGTACTGTTCAAAAACTGTTGATTAATAGTGTATATGTACATTTCTTTAGTGTTAAAGACATTGAAATCAACCTGTAATAAGTATCATGTAAGAAACCATTATGGTTATTGGTGTTAGCTCAAATTAACCAGAACATGTCTATTTAATATGATTGCAAAATCCAAAGATTCTAGAGAGACTACAATGTGAATCTGTACAAGCATGGTCTGAAAACATCAGACTGACAATCCAAAGTCTGTAGCATTTGTCGGATGTTTGTCTATTATCCCTATGATTCACTTGGAATAAAATCTCAGTCTCCAAATGGGATGGCTTGAACCAGTGCCGCGACTCCAGCTCATGCTGCGATAAAGTCACCTGGGTATGAGAGCCAGACATGCAATGACACACGAGCAGATGGGGGAGGAAAAGGTTTAAGGATGAATGACTCTACACCCACTCTCCTCCTACGTGACACAGACAATGAGGGAGAGAATAGAGCACTCAGATCCTGTCCCACAGTTGATGAATGAACTGAAGTTCTCAGCAGTTTGGACAACATAAAGACCAACACCGCTTATGTAAAATATAAAAGCTATACTTGTTCCATATAACCAAACAGGCTCCTACAATACACATTATCCACACACAATCCCATAAAGCTTCAAAGTCATATCGGAATAATAGCATTTATAAGATCAGCCCACGTGAACGGTATAACAATGTCATAATAACCAACTAAGATCTCTTTGAGCACTGATTGTACAAGTCTGCTTTGCATTAAAAAACTAAATAAAATATCAGGTCACAGTCTGTACTTTTTGTCTGCAGTAGTCACCCTTTGAAGTGGATCAAAACCTTTCATCAAAGTTGTCCTAAAACCAAAACAATACCTATTCTTGTCTTAGGACAACTTTTTTCATCCACTTCAAATGTTGACTACCGTATTAGAAAAAATGATCTAATTTTCAATGTGGATGTTGATCATACAAAGTATTTTAGTGTGTTTTGCCTAGAGGTGATAAAGAACAGCTATACCTAAAAGGATTAAATTGCTAAGGAAAAGCCTTATTCACTTTTTCATGAACCTTGTTTCATTCATATTATGTCAGGCTCATTAAACAATCTTGGGTTTATAGCGTACATTCGGTAATGGAGTTTGACCATCTCTCCCACAATCCTTTTTTATATTCAGTGCTCCATTTATCTCCCTGTCTTAGTTTCATAACACCATGTGAACCAGGTCAGTGTGCCACATGCCTGGAGTTGAGTCAGCCTTTCTGTCACCTGAGTAACTGATTAACTACCCACTAGAGAACCAAAAGGCACAGAAAGCAAGAAAATGTTAGTCAGGAACCCTCTGCTTAAATGTTAGCCAGGTACTCTCTGATTATTTTTTTCTAGAGACCAGAATACGTCAGAGACTTTAAAACACAAAAATGCTGTAAGCAGTCTAAATCCCAAAGTATGCTTAATTTCGAGGTGAACAGTTATGGTGTGCACACCAAAACCGAAGCAAATATTCACATCGCGTTATCAATCTGGGATGTTTTTAGTGTCACAACGCACATGCTCTCTTCCATTTTCTGATGCAACCGGATGTGTCAATAAGCTCTTCACTGATTGGCTTTCGCGACAATGTATCGTGAACTTTCCTGTTCGAGTTTATGGTTTTCGACTTATAATCTAATAAATTGCCCATCATGAATTTGCATCTATTCGTAACCTACACAAATGTAAATAATTACAGCACATTTATTAATTTAACTGAATCATAGTGTTTGGAAAATTACAATAGAATTATGCTTTATAATTTTTAAATGAGTTTAATATATTATGCAGCCTTGGAAAACGGTCTAATGATATGTCATAGATTCTCGTTTGTGGAATGCGTCACTTCCAGTATTTTGACGGTTACTAGACACGGAAAAATGCAATCGAGGAATCGTGACAACCCTAGTTATGACTGCTAAAAATGTCTTTATACTGTTTCAAAACTAGCTGTACAGTCGTGGCCAAAAGTTTTGAGAATGACACAAATATTAGTTTTCACAAAGTTTGCTGCTAATCTGCTTTTAGATCTTTGTTTCAGTTGTTTCTGTGATGTACTGAAATATAATTACAAGCACTTCATACGTTTCAAAGGCTTTTATTGACAATTACATGACGTTTATGCAAAGAGTCAGTATTTTCAGTGTTGGCCCTTCTTTTTCAGGACCTCTGCAATTCGACTGGGCATGCTCTCAATCAACTTCTGGGCCAAATCCTGACTGATAGCAACCCATTCTTTCATAATCACTTCTTGGAGTTTGTCAAAATTAGTGGGTTTTTGTTTCCAGGCCATGGACCCAAAATTTCAACGTTTTGGTCCCCGAGCCACTTAGTTATCACTTTTGCCTTATGGCACGGTGCTCCATCGTGCTGGAAAATGCATTGTTCTTCACCAAACTGTTGTTGGATTGATGGAAGAAGTTGCTGTTGGAGAGTGTTTTGGTACCACTCTTTATTCATGGCTGTGTTTTTGGGCAAAATTGTGAGTGAGCCCACTCCCTTGGATGACAAGCAACCCCACACATGAATGGTCTCAGGATGCTTTACTGTTGGCATGACACAGGACTGATGGTAGCGCTTACCTTTTCTTCTCCGGACAAGCCTTTTTCCAGATGCCCCAAACAATCGGAAAGAGGCTTCATCAGAGAATATGACTTTGCCCCAGTCCTCAGCAGTCCATTCGCCATACTTTTTGCAGAGGATCAATCTGTCCCTGATGTGTTTTTTTTTTTTTGGAGAGAAGTGGCTTCTTTGCTGCCCTTCTTGACACCAGGCCATCTTCCAAAAGTCTTGGCCTCACTGTGCGTGCAGATGCGCTCACACCTGCCTGCTGCCATTCCTGAGCAAGCTCTTCACTGGTGGCACTCCGATCCCGCAGCTGAATCCTCTTTAGGAGACGATCCTGGCGCTTGCTGGACTTTCTTGGACGCCCTGAAGCCTTCTTAACAAGAATTGAACCTCTTTCCTTGAAGTTCTTGATGATCCTATAAATTGTTGATTTAGGTGCAATCTTAGTAGCCACAATATCCTTGCCTGTGAAGCCATTTTTATGCAACGCAATAATGGCTGCACGCATTTCTTTGCAGGTCACCATGGTTAACAATGGAAGAACAATGATTTCAAGCATCACCCTCCTTTTAACATGTCAAGTCTGCCATTCTAACCCAATCAGCCTGACATAATGATCTCCAGCCTTGTGCTCGTCAACATTCTCACCTGAGTTAACAAGACGATTACTGAAATGATCTCAGCAGGTCCTTTAATGACAGCAATGAAATGCAGTGGAAAGTTTTTTTTTCGGGATTAAGTTACTTTTCATGGCAAAGAAGAACTATGCAATTCATCTGATCACTCTTCATAACATTCTGGAGTATATGCAAATTGCTATTATAAAAACTTAAGCAGCAACTTTTCCAATTTCCAATATTTATGTAATTCTCAAAGCTTTTGGCCACGACTGTAGGTATCACTTAATACCTTCACACAAGTGCTTGTCAATACGGTCATCTCTTGTTGTTGCATCTTCAGTAGGGTTGCAAAGGGGTGGAAAATTTCTGGAAACATTCCAAAAAACCCTGGAAGATTCCCAAAAAATTTCTGGAATATTTCAGAAATTTACCGAAAATTTTTCACTTTTTTGCAACCCTAATTTTCAATATTTTTTCATTGTTCAGTCTCTTTTCGGTCTGTCAAACAACAGCAGAGCCAAGCGTTACCGCCCCGTGAAACAACCGAAAGTTCAAACAGTATACACGAGCTGAGGGTTCGGAAAAATATAATCTACCAAAAACAGACTGCCAGTGTACAGTTCACACATATATTGTTGATGATGACATTTATGTCACATTCACTGTACGCACACCCTAGTTTGCTCATAAAAACCAGAGTTGAGCAGATTAACCTTGGACAGTGCCAATAGTAAAAATCAAACAGACGCTACTATCTAAATAGTGACAATTTAAGCGTTTCATTGGATTAACCCAATACAGAGCAGACAGGGGTCAACAAATCAGGCCCTGATAATTCAACACTAATCTTCAGGGCGTCTCAGGTCTGAAAGCGACTCACACTAGGCTTTTGTTGAGACTCAGAAGAGCATTTAGGATTTAATGAGACATAATGAGTTGAACAGTAAAACATCCTCACAAACCGAGGAACCAGTGGAGGGAAAGTATTTTAACATTGCCTTTACTTGCCCACTTTCTCTCGTTAACTCATGTTCCTGTCAAGAGTGCACACATTCAAGTTTGTTTGCACTTTGTTGTGACAGAAACATTTTTTTTAAGAATGATCCACAAACAGCAAGTCAAGTTTAGGCCAGTGTCATTCAGGCCAGCTATTCATTGTATAGTGTAGAAGGATTCCCAACTATGAGCAAATTCAGAGCCAAACAAGTCTGCATTTGAGAGAGTTGGGGTGTACATGCACACATCTGCTGACCCCATGTGACCCAAAGCCTTTCTTGCTTAGGGATCCTCCCACTATACATGGCATATTTTTAGCCCAGCTCTTGCTAAAAAGTTATTATATAATATAGTTTTTAAATTAGTTACAGCCTAACTAATTCTTACAATACTGCCATTTTATGAGAATTAGTTTGCGTTGACCAGCCAATGACAATGAGAGTAGCAGAGGCAAGTATTTTCGAATTGATTTTGATGTACATCTAAAAAGAAAATTAAAATTAGGGTTGGACTTGATTAGATTTAGGCAGATTTGAAGTTAATTGAAAGAAACAGGCAGAGTTTAAGCAGTCTAAATGACTGGAAACGTCTGGCAAACGTTGCCAGAGAAAAGTTAGTCATTCCACTGGAAGATCCAAGTTATGTTTGTTCATAATATATGACCCTGGACCACAAAACCAAAAAAGTAGCAGGGGTATATTTGTAGCAATATCCAAAAATACACTGTATGAGCCCAAATTACAGATTTTTCTTTTAGGCAAAAAATTATTAGGATATTAAATAAAGATCATGTTCCATGAAGATATTGGGCGAATTCCAAATGGCTTTTTAGCGCCCTTTAAGGGCACTTCTGGAAGGGGAGACGCCATTTGTAGGGACATTCTAAACAAAAGTGAGCAACTTAATCACTTCACAAAGGGCCCTTCCAGAAGTCTGTTAGTGAAGGGAACAGTCCATGGTGATCATGAATCTTTAGTTTGGAGCTCTTGCGAGGCATTTTAAAGCAAAGTTGGGGTTGATTTCGACTTCACATACAAACTTAAGTAGAATAGGCTGATTCAATTTGTCTTTATTTTAATGTAATACAAAATACTTTTCATCAGTAATATAAATATTATTTAAGACAGTAGTGTAAGCAAATTTAAACATGTTTAGTTTGAAAAATGTTTAATAGTAAATAAAATAAATATTTAAATAAAATAACAATAATGAGAAGCAATATTTATTTACAACAACTAATGGAGTGCTGAATGCTGCACGCACACGGAACATTGTCAGGGTAACATTTCGTCAGTCGTTCCCTTCGCCAAAGGAGTTCCAAAAACTTAAGAGAGACAGAAATGCCCTGGCCTATTCCCTTAAAAGAACACACTTCAAAGGGCTCTTCAGTTTGGAATTCAACCTTTTTTTAAATTTCCTATCGTTTATATACCAAAACGTAATTTTTATTAGTAATATGCATTGCTAAAAACTTCGTTTGGACAACTTTATTTTTTTGCACACTCAGAATCCAGATTTACAAATAGTTGTATCTCGGCCAAATACTATCCTATCCTAACAAACCATACATCAATTGAGAGCTTATTTATTGGCCCTTATGACTGGTTTTGTGGTCCAGGGTCACATTGTAGACAGTTTTGAGGACAAAGCTTAGGTGTACCAATGGTGAAATGCCAAGGCTAAACAAACCAATGCATTCTTGAAGTTTCCAATTGAAACTGAGTGTTAACTGACCTCTCTGATGACATTCAGGCCCCCAGAATTGGTTTACTTTCAGTCTGAAAAGGACAAAAGATGGTCTCAACCTGAGCTCTCTTTCCAAACTGCGTACTGACCTCGCAGCTCCGTCAATCAGCAGATCTGCGGCTACCTAAATTCATCCGTAACCATCAAAAAGCTAGGGTCCCTTTAAACAAATAGCGACCTACAATATTGAATCAAGTTTTTTTCACAATGCGTCATTAATCGGCCATATTGGCTGCACAGAATGTAAACAATGGCACTGAACCAAACGAAACTCAGACATTTTGCTGATTATTGCTGCTGAAAATGGTCAATTATTGTCATGTTTTGGGCTGTACTAATCAGTCAGACCGGGGGAAGGCATTTAGAGTACTATAGATGGCCAAAAGTTATAAATCAAGAAGAGTGCAAAAAACGAAGGAACAAAAAGGCGTTTGTGGTTGGCCAAACTGAACCAGGATATCCAGGGTAACATTCGGGTTTGTTCTTATTTCCAGTCAGGTAGGTGAAATATTAGGCTAATATCCTATTAACTTTAGTTTGTCAAAATATTGCGCCCTTTCCTGCTTACTAAGTCCTTCTTCTATATGATTTAGCAGCTTCAACATGTTTTTCCCATGGTTTCGACAGCATAAACTAGCAGAACAATTTATTTAGTAGTACATTAACCGTGCAATCCATGCTGTGGTTAACGGAGTACCTCCAATATGGCCGTGCATCCGTGTAACTTGTCAAATTGTGACGTAATTGCAAACCCTCTATAACTCTCTAGATGAAATGGCTTCTACAGAGAACTAAATGTACCATTGCATGCCCTCAGGGTTAGATTAACCCTGTCTTTTATAATGATTGATTCACAGGTTCAGACATTCACCTCACGTGCACTCAAGACAGACATCCGCATACTGCCACACTTTCTGGTGTCCAAATTCTACACAAGAAGTTTCACATCTCAGATTTTGGGAAAGTTTTCTCTCACCAATCTGGTGTGAAGTGACACAGAGCATGTGGTAACGCTTGTGTGCGTCACTGACGCTGCAGAATCGCAGTCGTTCCCTTCACTTCTTCTTCTGGCCTGCAAAGGCGCCAGTCTTTGTCTCGCACTCTCACAGGGTTTGGGGAATCTGGCAGCTCCACAAAGTTACGCAAGACTTAATTCTCAACACCCGCACAACCGCTCACTGTGTACTGGCGGATACTTCGCAAGACAGGAAGGGAAGCTCAGCCTTGGCTTACAGAGAAGAATCTGTCCTGAAGCTTAAAGGCAGTCACTTTTGACAATATGCCAAAAAATGTTGGCGTGCCAACATGGATATGGTTTTGTTTGTGTATCTACTTATCAGAAAATATTCTGCCAAGCAGAAATGCTCATATTGCACAACCTGTCTTGCCACATAAAACTATGTGACACATAAGAACAATATAAACATGGCATGAACAGACATGATTATCATACACATACTTGTCAAAACTCAATTAAACCAATTATATTTAATACAGATTATATTAGTTTCATTGTGGTTCAATAACATAACTATAGCTACCTTGGTAAATATTTGTAAGAAAACTCAATCAGTTGAGGCAAGTCTCAAAGCAAAGATTCAAACTTTTGGCAAATAGCCATATTTAGTCATAAAATCCTTCATTTAGCGTTAAATCTGAGTTACACATTGCGCTAAAAAAACGTTTTCTCTAAATCCAGCACAGGATGTCAAGCTCAAGCATACAGACGATTTAAATGTCTGGTTTCATAACACACATACAGATGAGCCATGTGGCTTTTGGCAGCTCACTTCTAAAGGAAACCAGCAAAATTTACGGATTGTGGGAGACTGGTTGTCTTAAAAGTTCCCGGTACACATTTATCATGAAAACGTTTGACAGAAACCGATCAATAACGATTAAATCACAAGCATGCCGAGCGTGATCTCGCACCGTCATATTTAAATACCCCCAACCCGCGTCACCAGCACTTTCACATGACACCCCTGATTTACACCCAAAATACCCCCGTGGCAAGGCAGCCTGTACATACCAACCGCCCCACATCTGTTAAGAAGAACATAATTTCCATACCTGCCGTGGAACCAGTCTTTACAAATGTCGCATTCGATCATAAACCGGTTAACATCATAGGGCTGCCGGCAGACACAGTAGAGCGGGGCAGCCGCCATCTTCCAAATGTCCCTAAACAACGCTGAGCGCTGTAGGGGCGGGATTAACGTCAGCGGAAACTCCCGAAGGGAAATAGGGGCGTGGTTAACACAAGCGGAAATTGCCGAAGGAAAATCCGACATCAGCGCCTGCCACAGCAGACATGGGCTCAATCACGAAGCACTTGGAGGTTGCACTGAATGAAGGAGGATTGTAGGCGTACGACTTGTCATTATAAAATCCAATTCACACACTAAACTGTTGTGCAAATCATTATTAGAGTCTTGACTTTTATTTGCATTTTTCTAATCCGAAAACACCATACGGGTCACTGACCTACTAACACGATGATTATGTCCAATGACATAAAGGGCAGAGCCTGAGGCGAGACAATAAAAAGTAAAGTAGGTGAATGAAATTAATCGTAATACAAACCACAGAATCGTTGTACACCATATAATAGTACCATTTCAATATCAAAACTAATACTACACGGTTTATTTATTTATTTTTAATAAATAGTCATAAAATGCAATTAAGTACGCAAATGTAGAGTATTTAAGTAAAGACGCACGGGTGACTGAAATATCTAAACAGAAGATGTTTACAGCAATCCTCTGTATATGAATTCAGAATCAGCGTGCTGCACGTGCACTACGTGATCAGCGGCGTTCTTTGACATGCGCAGATAGTAGCTGGGGGGAGGGCTACGCAAAATCCCACTGCATATAAACGCACGCACGCACGCACGCACGCACGCACGCACGCACGCACGCACACACACACACACACACACACACACACACACACACACACACACACACACACACACACACACACACACACAAACAAACAAACAAACAAACAAAATACACTCAGGCTCATATAACTGGGCAAATATTATAACTATTTTCTCCCCAATAGCGATTTATTGTCATGGCTGTACAAGCAAAACAGAAAAATACTACACATAAATATTATTGGCACATACACATTAGTGTTGTATTGCCATGGCTGTAAAAACAAAACAGGAATACATTACACATAAATATTAACACATACATATTACTAGGCCTGTTACATTTAATATAATTGAAAAATGAATAAATATGAACACTGATATAATAAATATTAAATAAACATTGACATTAAATAAAAGTAGACATACATAATTACAAATACGTACATAGATATTGATAAAAAATGTACAATGTGATGTAAAAGGTATTGCTTAATATAAAATAAAAAATCTCACATCTAAATTAAAAGGGTGAAATAATATGTCATGATGTTTTCCAAGTCTTCATGAAGTAGCTGAGTAGTTTTATTGCTTTCAGGAATCATTTGGCACGGAGGGATCCATATTAACTTCACAATTGAATTTAATTACTGTGACATTTACAGGACATGGTGACAGTGAAAGATTTGCACAATATTTTGCAGACTTGTGCGCCATCTAGTGTTGGATGAATGAATGTGACGATGTTATTTACCGATATGTCTGTATTAACTGACTTTATACACTCTTAAAAGTAAGGGTGCTTCACGGTGCCATAGAA
The DNA here is from genome assembly GCF_049309525.1 of Garra rufa. Taxonomy (NCBI): domain Eukaryota; kingdom Metazoa; phylum Chordata; class Actinopteri; order Cypriniformes; family Cyprinidae; genus Garra; species Garra rufa. The sequence continues at coordinate 24,141,106 of NC_133364.1, forward strand.
GAACCTTTTTTGTCTAAATGGTTCCATAAAGAAGCTTTAACATCTGAAGAACCTTTCTGTGTAACAAAAGGATCTTTGTGGCGAAAGAAGGTTCTTCAGATTATAAAAAGGTAAGAAAGAGATGGTTCTTTAAAGATTCTGAATGGTTGAAGACTGAATGGTTCTATGTGGAACCAAAAATAGCTCTTCTACACTCTTAAAAATGAAGGTGCTTTAAAAGGGTCTTCACAGCGATGCCATAGAAGAATCATTTTTGGTTCCAAACTTTTTGTCAAACTGATGGCGTCGCTGTGAAGAACATTTTAAATCACCTTTATTTTTAAGAGTGTATGCCATAATACTACTACTACTACTACTACTAATATTGTATGAAATGACACGACTTTTACAGTATGGTTAAATTGCTAATGTTGTAAATACTTACTGTGGCAATATTGTTCAATATTATTATTGTTATTATTATTATTATCCTAATATAGTAGCCATAATTGTAGATGTAGTGCTAGAAATAATGAATAAGGTCCATTCTACAGAATTAGTCCAAAGTCAAAGTTGGAAACATCTTGAAAAAATTTATAAAAAAAAAAAAAAGTATTCAAATTGTATAATATCCAAGGTACACATTTCTTGTAAGTGTGGAGTTAATTCTCATATTGTATTTTCAGAAAGTTTTAGAATATTTTTCCTCTCCCCAAATTTGCCACTACTGAAACACAGTAATACATAATTTAATATTAATATTTTGCTTACACCTACATTGTAAATATATATTTTTGCTATTTTATACAAAAAAAATTCCAAGGGTAAATCAATAACAATTATATTTTTTAATAATATTTCAAGTGTAATTTATAAGATTTGTTGTATTCTGAATGTTTTTTTTTTTTTTTGTAAAAGGCAAAAAGTTGATCATACTGATTTCATTTAGTTTGAATATACATGTGAACCAAACACTATCATAAAATCTTAATTAATAACCTTTATTATACTTTATTTTTGACAAAACATCCCATGTTTCAATTGTGAGAGCACATTTTCAGTGACAGTAATGCTTTGGTAGCGACCACATCACATTACAAAACTTTTTAAACCTTAAAAAAACTACACTCTAAAAAGTGCTGGGTTAAAAAATAACCCAACCATAACCCAGCTGCTGGGTAACTATGGGACAGAACACGCGTTGGGTTGTTTTGACCCAAGTGCTGGGTTAAATCATTTGACCCAAAATGCTGGGTTGTTTATTTGACCCAACCAGTGGGTCAGATTAACTGTGTTGCTGGGTTAAAAACTACCTAAATATTGGGTTATTTGTTGTCTAATTGCCTTGCTACCTTTATATTTACCAATAATAATATATAAATCACAAAAGAATGTAAAATTATTATTGTTTTTCTGTAATACAGTTACACAACACAAAAAAATGCATCTGTAAATGTCAATTTAATGAGTTTTCATATTTCTTTTTAATACAGTTTTCAAATAGGTGCAGCTGTCACACATTTTGTCCAACCCTTACAGACACAAATAACGGTTTTAGTAGATCAGTTTCTTTTAAACACAAAACTGTAAACAAGGCACACTATATTCATATTCTTTATGTCAACATTGCAGCAGCAGAACACTCAAAAATGAATTATTACCAAATTAGAATCATTCCAAACATTATGCCATTAAAACTTAGCCAAACAAAGAGTCCACCAGACAATTCTTACAATTTAAAACATGTTACAAGTGGCCAAGAAAAAAAACTTTTGCCCTCAAAAACTTCACACATGAAGACTTATGTCCATCAATATGATATACTGCAAGCTGGAGAAATTCCCAGGCAACAAGTCCGCTTCAATGGCATGGCCCGGAACAATGGCGATGGTCTAGAAATGTCGTTGTCTCATCCCAAGGCTCAAATCCACCATGTTGATCCCCACCTGTTAATTATACGGCATTTAGTCTTGCAACATAACTAACATTTTAAGTTAAGTGTATTTTATGAACATAAACATAGAGGCATGAAATAAATGCTCATTTTGCTTCTCAACTTTTCATACAGTTGTGGTCAAAATTATTAGAACACTAGTATTTTCACCAGCTAAATAAGGCTTTAAGTCAGTGATTTCTCTTTTGCTGTAGTGTGTCAGTAGGAAATATCGGTTTACATTTCCATTCATTTTGCCATTAATTGTGATAATCCAGTGACATTTTTGTTTGCACAACAGCCAGTGGTCCACACAGGATCTGATCTCATCATCATCCAGAAGAACTGTGACAGCGTCTCCAAGATGCTCCAAGAGACCTAACTGCAAAGCTACAGTACTGTTAAGAGTTTTAAGCACTTGTATAAAAATGTCATAAAATGATGCTGTCAAAAATAATGTCATAAATAAATGTTCTTTATCAGTTAACCTTGATTAACTAAATTAAATCAACATTTGGTTTGACCATCCTTTTGCGTTTAAAGCAGCTTTTGCCCTACAGTAGGTGCACTTGCACATAGTTTTTCAGGTAGCTTTGCAGGTAGGTCTCTTGAAGCATCTTGGAGACGTTGTCACAGTTCTTCTGGATTTAGTCTGTCTCAGTTTGTTCTGTTTCTTCATGTCATTCCAGACAGACTGGATGATGATGAGATCAGATCTCTGTGTGGAGGATTGGCTGTTGTGCAAACAAAAACCTCACTGGATACACAATTAAAGGCAAAATGAATGTTTGGAAATGTAAACTGATATTTCTTACTGACACACTACAGCAAAAGATAACAAACACTGACTTAAAATATTTTTTTAGCTGGTGAAAATACTACTGTTATAATAATTTTGGCCACCACTGTGTTTATATATATATACACCCTTATTAGAGCAGAAAACGTAAAACAAAACTTACAGGTTGTACGTCAATGAATGGCCTCCTGGATTCCGTGGTTGTGGGTCTGAAGACCTTTTATCCAGAGTGGGCAGGACTTTGAAAGCACTTTCCCCTTTAGCATCTAAACCATAGGAATAATATGCAAACTGTGAGACATATTTTATAATCAAAACAACAAACTGAAACACTTTCATATGAAGATTTCTTCATTCCTTTAAATAATGCAAATTAATTCCCACCCTCATTCAACTACTGCAGGTTAAGTTTAGGTATGGGGTCAGATTCAGGGATGTAGAATATGCTCATGCAGAATAAGGCATCAGTTTGTGCTTCATAAGTACTAATTGACAGCCAATATACAAGCTAATAAGCAACTAGTTAAGTGTTACTGTACCATTGTATTTACCAGTTGATGTGTGTCAAATACAGTTGCATATGTTTTTTATAGATTGACATATTATAAGAAAAAGCTTACCTTAAGTCATGTCACCTTATCCCTTGCTGAGCACTCGCAAGAATTAGGTCTGCAACTGTAGCCCAGTCTTCAAAAAGTCTGCCTCTGGATATAGCTTCCTAAAGTCTTGTGAAATCTGATAAAATCTGAAAAACAAATGTGGTTCAATAAGTTTAAGGTTTATACTGGTCTCCTAGTTTGTAATGCAACACAGGCATTCACTAAAATGTCGTTCACATGCCGCGCCTAAAAACGCGTGAAAACGCAAGACGCGTCGCTTTCTCATTCTTTCCAAAACGCAGCTTGCTCTCACATGGCGTCTGCCGTTGCTAAGCAACCATGTCCCGTGCCTGGAAACAACGAGCTTCCATTATGAGCGTATATAGGCATCTACATCTGAAATAACAAACTTCAGTGCGCAAAAAACACGACATGTGAACGTCCGCATACACCACGAGAGATTAAGTCTAACTTTACATACTGTAGCTAAGACAACATTACATTTAAGTAATAAACAATAGTACATACCAGTCATATTGTGGTTTAACATTATTAAAGTAAGGGACATAGCGTTTTAGCTAATGCAGATAAGTTACCTCAAGGAAAAAAGCGCGAAAATGCTCAACATAAAACATATGGATCTATCGTTGGATTCGGCACGTCGCAGACATTTACTTGAAAAAACATGCCCTTAAAAGATAAATTTTTGTATGGAATTATCTAATTTTGACAAAACATTACAAAGCCATACAGTATGCAGACAGTAAAGGAACTTACCCCCGTATTTCTGACCTACTCTTTCCATAAGGCGTTAAAATAAAGGCCATGTGTATACTGTAAGTTATACAAATAACACTACACACACACACACACACACACACACACACACACACACACACACACTTTATATAACAATAAAGCGATTGTTGAGGCAAAAAAGTACATCGCTAGGGCTAGGCTGCTTAAGTTACAACGTTCGTCATTCACGGAATAAAATGCCAACCCCGCACAGCGACATATCAAATATTGCATTAAACAGTGAAATCAGTGTGCTCTAAAACACAACTTATTAAAAATAAAGGTAAATAATGATATAATCATATTAATTTACCTTATAATCCTGCTTGCTGCGAGGTGCGTGACCGCCTGGCGAGGAGACGAGTGAAGAATCCAGAATGTTCGATGTAGTGAAAAAAATAAACAAACCGGTTGGGTCAAAATAACCCAACCCAGGTGTTCATAGTGAAAGAACCCCTTATAGTCCATTAGACCCAGCATGATCAACCCAACTGTGTGTTTACAGTGCTTCAAACAACCCAACATTTTGACCCAGCACAATTAACCCAGCAATGTGTTTACAAAAATAACCCAGCACTTTTTAGAGTGTACAGAAACATATTAAAATAATAAAAATTTGCATTATTGTACTCACATTTTTCTGTTTCCCCCTAATAAAGAATTATGTGTTCCCTTTCACTACTGAAACAATGATGACTTATTTTGGTCGTGACCCTGCTCAAAGATGCTAATCAGCACACAGTTAGCTAACACAATTATGAACAGTTGTACACATATACAGTTGTACAGTAATGTACAGTTACAGTTGTAACTACCTGTTATGGAACAACTCCCAAAAAGTGTGCTTAACTGCAGAAAAAAGGTGTTCGTTAGTGACTTTTGAACACATTTACCTCAGAATGATGGGTCCTATCTACTCACCATGTAGCTATGAGAGAGAGGAGAGAGGCACACAGGAATATTTCCTGATCATAAATGTATGGGCTTAGTTAAAATCAGTCTCGGCCAATAGACCAAAACATATACTGTTTCTGTAGAGACACGAAAAATGCAGGACACATCTTAACATAAAGTTTCCTATTTTACAAAGGAAATATAAAAGATATATATATCTGTAGGAGAAACTGTAGGCAAAAACTGTTTTTTTCATGCACCTGTGAAGTTTGAGATTTTGGGCTTTTTGGTGTTTCATAAAGAGTTTTTTTTTTTTCTGACTAGTGGAAAGGAAACACCCAAAAGACACTGTTAAGTGTTTCTTTTATAGCACTTTATCTATTTGTGTCAATAGATTTCAATTACAATGCACATTTTTTAAGGTTTTTTTTTCTCAAAATGTGTTTTTTCTCCTACACTGAGCCACAAATCTCCACTTCAGTAGCACTTACACACAAAAAACTTGATATTTTTTATTCCTGTCTATATCCTGAAGGTTTTTACAGAGGGATTTGATGATACAGAATTTGCTTGATTTTATACAACAGTTTATTCCCCCCAAAACGGTAAAAAATACATTGTTTTCTATCTGTTACATGTTTTTTATCTGAATTATTAAGTGATAAAGTGAGATACCCAAAATCCCCTCGGTGCAAACTTTTGATTCTAATATATCAAAAAAATTAAACAAGCATTTTGAAACTGACTTCATCCAGTGTTTAGATTTTTGTACTAGAAATGTATGCAAATTAGAGCATATTTCATTAAATAATGCCTCATTTGCATATTTAAACCTAACATTTTAGAAAACTTGTAATACAAAAAATGTTTGCAATTATCAATGAAATGAATCAACTGGGTAAATAAGGTCATTACTATTAGTTCATTTTTTACCCTATTCACCTGCAATGTCTCGCCTGTTTTTTTGTTTGTGGGACAGCAGCTTGCACCAATTCTGTAGAACAGCCTATAACGTTTTTTACACTAGAGTCTCAGTATGTTGATATTTAAAGGTCCCATATTGTCAAAATCGAAATTTCCTGGCTTTTTTCATGATAACTGAGGTCTAGGGGCTATGTAACTACCATATGAGTTTCAAAACAGTCAATCCACAGTAAACTGCACACAGCCTGCTTAAAGCAGCTGTTCATTTTCACGAGCCGCTGTGACTTCCGTACAGATGTGACGTCCGATCTACTCAGTCACCGCCTTCAGTCACCACCCCGAACACCAACCACCGTCCCACCCTCCTTTTGTCAGACCCAGACAATATAGTGTCCATAACATTGCTAAGCAACAACATCACGAAAACAAGTCAAGAAAACCCTGTTCAGTCGATAGATTTCGAAACTACATCGCTTCACAGGCTTCAGAACAACGTGAATATAAGAGACCAGTGGCACGTCAACTTCAGCCTCTTTCACACAGCGATTCCGGTAAATACACGGATAATGTGTCCCATGATTTGTTCTGGAATTGTTTAATTTGGTTCATTCACAGTTGTTTTCCAGAATCTGTGCGTGCTTTACACACAACCCATAAAGACATGGGACGTTTGGATGTGAGATGTAATGCGACGAGTACGTTTCACTAAACTGAAACTAACCTGAACAAACTGTGCTTCAGCGCTGATAGTGAGGAGCTGGCTCTGCCCGATCGCCGCTTCATTCCACTTTGCACGTATTTTTTCGTTGTGAAGAGTCGCATGATAACATGCATCATCACTACAACACTGCCTTTATGGTTCTGGCTTTTGTTCACACAGCGCTCGTTCCCGTAATTTTCCAGAATCAGCGCGCATTGTGAAAGGGGCTTTACTAAAGCAACAGTTATGTAGCTTACTGCATTCGGTGTTTGAAAAAGAAAAACATTAATGATCATTCTGAAATATCCTGTTGAGTATCAGCAGGCTAGGCTCTCTATGGCTCTGGGCTCGGCTAAAGCATACATGACCGTAGTCAACTGTGGTTGGCCTGGCTGTGCGTCACTCAGAAAACAACAGGCCAATCAGAAGAGAGGCTCATGAATATTAATTAGATGGGCCAAAATCGACCTGACAGAGCTCCTAAAAAAGGAGCTGTAAAAATATATTGAGATGGATTTTAGCACTTATACCGCAAATATATATTCTTAAGGACATCAACAACTAAAACAAACCTCCAGAAAAGTGTACAATATGGGACCTTTAAGAATGTTTGTTTATGAATAAAAGTTGTTGGCATATTAGTTGCTGGATCAGCTCACCTGAATTTTCACTGGCAATGATTTTGCCAATTATTTCTAATTTGAAATGAGTGATTACAGCAATTTCACAGAAGAGTCTGCGGCAGAGCTACAGCAGTTCATCCTTGAATTGCTTCATCTTCTTTACCAGGGTAAGAAAAATAACATCCGCATCGAGGTCCAAGTCCATCAAACACCAAATGCTCATATAGTGATGCTTGTTGGTTAGTGAAAAGTGGTAAAATAGCATTTCAATATTCTACAGATTTAGAGGACGAGGAGGGTCAAGACGACACAGAGCCTCAAAGCAGAAGACCTCGTCTGGACTCAAATGACAATCTGAGTGATTCTGAGTTTAACAGCACAATCATCATTCAGTACAGAGACACTGAGGATATCAGCGAATACTTGGATACAGTCTATATTGTACTGGCTGTGGTCATTTAGGAGCTTATTTTGTATGTAAATATCTGCCTTAGCCGCATAAAAATGAACTTCAAAAGAACATTTCATTTAACGCTTTTCTCAATGCATGTTGTTCTCTCAGTGACCACTAGATGTCGCTAACACCGTGTTTGGTTCGTGTGTATTTGAAGGTGTTTCTTCGTTTCACATTGTCCACTCCCCACCCCACTGTCTCGTGTCTTGTTTATATTTAGTTTGTGGAAATGTTATTGTAATTCATCTGGTTTTAAAAGTAAACTGCTGGATGTCTTTTGAAATTTAATTGGTCAATTTATCCCCAAAAATAGCTTATCCTTCTGTTTTACTTTATGCATTTGTCATCAAAATACATCCACCATGTAACAAATATTATTTCATTTGTTATATCCTTTCCGTGAAGTCAATTTCTATTATAGGCTACCACATAAGGACAGACATAGCCATGCCAAACAAATGCAAACGCCAACTCCAATCAAGCCACCTTTTCTACTGAACCGTCTTACATTTCTGTTTTGATGATTCACAATCACCAGAGAAAGGTTGAGAAACACATTAAACATTAGTTTGATGTACTACAGACACTGCCCTGTTGAAACAAAACAATATAAATCATCACAGAAATTCTAATGTTTTCCACTACAAATACCATTAGAAACATTACAAACCATCAACTTTGAACCTTTTAAACAACTGAAAAAGGTTTTCTGTTGTGTTTTGGGACATTTAATTAGTATACTAATTAGTATTTAGTGGCTTTAACAAGCCACCAATAGAAGGTGACCAGTTATCAGTAGAGACCACCATTACAGTTTACATTAAAACCAGTACAATTTCCATCATAACCAATAATTACCATTACACATTCTGTGATGGTTTCTATTATGTATTTTTCCCCCCAGCAGGGTGCTAGAGAAATCTGCGCACCATCACACTTGATTGTAGTTTCAGATAAAAATGTATAGCTAAAATTTTCCAAGTAAGAACATTACATGCCGTTTTTATTATTTCATTATACAGTTGAAGTCAAAAGTTTACACCCTCCTTTTAGAATCTGCCAAATTTGACTAAAGTAAGAGGGATAATACAAAATGCATGTTATTTTTTATTTAGTACTGACCTGAATAAGATATTTCACATAAAAGACGTTTACATATAGTCCACATTAGAAAATAATAGTTGAATTTATAAAAAATGACCCTGTTCAAAAGTTTACACCCCCTTGATTCTTAATACTGTGTTGTTACCTGAATGATCCACAGCTGTTTTTTTTTTTTTTTTTTCAGGAGTCCCTTGTTCATCCTGAACAGTTAAACTGCCTGCTGTTCTCCAGAAAAATTCTTCAGGTCCCACAAATTCTTTGGTTTTCCAGCATTTTTGTGTATTTGAACCTTTTCCAACAATGACTGTATGATTTCGCGATCCATCTTTTCACACTGAGAACAACTGAGGGACTCATATGCAGCTATTACAGAAGGTTCAAATGCTTACTGATGCTCCAGAAGGAAAAAATGCATTAAGAGCAGAGGGGTGAAAACAGAATGAAGATGTGTACATTTTTCTTATTTTGCCTAAATGTCTTTTTTTTTTCATTTAGTACTGCCCTTTAGAAGCTACAGAAGACACTTAAATGTTTCCCAGTAGACCAAACAAGTTAAATTGACCCTGATCTTCAACTTCAAAAGGTTTAACCCCCTGACAAACTATTAAATTCTCTTGTGGACTATATGTAAACATCTTTTAAGTGAAATATCTTATTCAAGTCGGTACTAAATAAAAAATAACATGCATTTTGTACGATCTCTCTTATTTTGGTAAAATAATTAACATTTTGCAGATTCTGAAAGGGGGATGTAAATGCTTGACCTCAACTGTACTTGTCGAAAATGTTTATCTACATTTTAGTGGCCTCTAGTGGCCTCTTTAATATGACAACCTGCACTGAAACCGATACAGCAAGCTTCTGAAATCGCAATACAGTTACATTTCTAATGCATTCACAATCATGCAGTCCATGAATATGTAGAAACTGTATATTTGAAAGAAATATTTAGTATTCAACTCAAAAACAAACAAAATCTGAGAAATATATAGTAACGTGTGAGTGAATTTACACTTGAAGTAAAAATGTGTGAACTGTCAAAATGTTTGTGGAGAGTGAGAAGTCTCACAGTGTTATACCACGTTCAAGGCCCAGAAAGACAGCAAGGACATTGTTAAAATAGTCCAAGGGACATCAGTGGTTCAACTGTAATTTTATGAAGCTACGAGAATACTTTTTGTATGCAAAGAAAACAAAAATAATGACTTTATTCAACAATTTCCTCTCAGTTATTCACTAGAATACCACAAATGACACATGGACTATTTTAACAATGTCCTCTTCAGGCCTTACGTTGGTCAGAAAGCTCTTGGATTTAATCAAAATATCTTAATTTGTGTTCTAAAGATGAACAAAGATCTTACAGGTTTAAAACAACATGAGGGTGAGTAATAAATGACAAAATTAAAATTTTTGGGTGAACCATCCCTTTAAATACATCCACACATTGAAGGCAGGTTAAACACTCTCCGTTACATCACAGGAACGGTCTATCTATAGATGTGCTGACAGGCCGTATCCCATGGCTCCACCTTGAAGTGTTTTTGTTGACTGGATACAGTCCTTAACACTCATTACTCCCATATCCATAATCAGCAAATGTGTGTAGATTAGTCTCCCATATATAAAATGCAAAGGACTTTGCTCAGTTTAACACTTAATAAAACATATTTAACCTCATTTCCTTTTCTGATGTATCTAAACAGCTAGAAAACCTAATCTGAACCACACGTCCTTGCAGGTATGTAGCACATTACTTCTAGATAAGTGTTGTATTTCTCCTCTCCAATGGCTCTCTATCTGTCTTATGGGTCTCTGTGGACAAGTGCACATATTTATCTCACAAGAAGTGTCTGGCGTCTTCCTATGAGAGTTTCCCTGACCTCAAAACTGCCTTTACTGATTATATTCATGCAATTATACCAGTTTAGGTCTATTGTACATTATTTACAGTATATCCACCTTTTTCTTCACACAAGAGTGGGCGCAGCCATTTGTAAATGTTATGGGTCTGGCTTCTGGCTATGTTTAGCTGTACAAAACAGCTCATTTTGCAGCTTGATATTGCAAATTGTGTGTCTTACCATATTATTTTAATGTATTATCTTACCATTTTACCATTTCCCTCTAGTGGCAAGCCTCACCTATTATTAAAATTAATAATACTTTCCCTTCATTGTGGATACTCTTATTTGTCACTGATCATCTAAAAAGGCTGTTTAAGGTCAGACGAAGCTGTAAAGTAAAACAGACTTTCCCGACAGCCAAAAGTCTGGCTCTGGAATACTAAAGTTCATCTGGTTAATAGTTTACAGACCGGAGCGTTAACTTTTCTGACAGATAGGGGGAGATGTCTGGCTATGGCAGAGGTCCAGGCGTGCAGCGATGCAGCATGCTGCTCTCTCAGTAATAAATCCTGTGCTGACACTACTGTTATCAGTGCTAATGTTGCGGCGTGCTGATTGTTTTTTCCATCTTGTGCTCAGTGAGTGGTGTATCACTTATACAATGACAACAGGAGCGTGGGGCCGGGAAGCACAAGAAAAAATATGTCAAGAATGAAGTAATTGCAATGCGTTCCAGATGACTATGAAGTACGGTGTGTGCGCGTCTGCGTGTGCCCCGTGCCTGAGGCCTGTAAAGTGAGGTCTTGGTTGACTCAGTGAAATAGTTGTTGTTGTAAACCCTTGGCCTGCTGATTAAATAAGTTAAGCGGCAGACAAAAAGGTCCTCAGACCCACAATCGCCAAGGTCTAGGGTTGACCAGACGTCATAATCAATTAACAGAGCGGCAAAGATGACCACTGTGCAACACGTATTCAAAATATAGTATGTTGTGTAGTAGTGTTAAATAATTGTTAATGTTAATCAAAACAAACTGAAAAAACAAGAATCTGCAGATATTTTGAGTGCATTACGATTACGACGAGTCCATTCTGTTCTGTTTCTGTATTACCTACATTTGTGCCATTTGGTCAAAAATCTGACCCTAATTGACCTTTCGCAAACTCGGACCAATCATAATGCCTGACAAACAAATCAGACAGGAGAGTAGATTAACTTTGGTGGACTTAATCTTAAAAAACTGTGTGTGTTGATGTCTTTCCGCGGTTGAAATAAAATATGTTCTGATGTTCATGTTTTTTGTGCTTTAAGTAAAGAAGAAAAGACGATCGGTGCACCTGTTGATTGATCTAATAAGGCAATACAGTGATCTGTCACTGTCAACAAATGTTTTTTTTTTTGTTTTTTTTTAATTTCTAAAAAATGACAACATTTTAAAGCTGAGACCTTGTTTCAGAAGGAACCTGCTATGTCTTGTCTGTCGGTGTGCTGTCAGTTTTCTCTTTGCTCCGCAATGTTTTTTTCAGTGCGTGACAACCTGATGTGTTGTGTGAGAGCAGCATTGTTTGTCAGACATAGCACAGTAACTAAGAAGGGCAGGTTTTTGCGAATCACACTATCCAACATTATATATAAATAATATATTTCTATAGCACTACTTACACATAACAGATAGATTAATACTTCTCACTCATCACTAACTAGTTAAATAAATGAGTAAATAAATAACGATTATAACATGATTTTTTATATAATTCATATATATATATATATATATATATATATACAGAGGTGGAAAAGCAGGTCAAAATGAAGAAAAAGATTATATGTTAACCAGTATTTCAGACAAAAATCGAAATGGGTCAATTTGACCTGCAAACTCATATAAGGGTTGAACCGTAACATAATAAAAATTCACTCTCAATGTTTTTTTTTTTTTTGAGAAGATGAAAGTAGATATTTAGTCAAATGTTCACGCTGCTCTTTTCCACACAATGAAAGTTGTTAGTGGCATTATTCATTAAAAACTATTCTTTCTGCTTTTTATTCAAATGTTTTTGCACACATTCAGACTTGTATAGACATGTCTGAACACAATGCACAAGGTTTGACGTCAGTTAAGTTTTATTATTTTTCATGTATCTTGTAACAATGCACCAAACCTGAATATGTAGAAAAGCACAAATGAAAACTACCTGATCTCATGATGAAAACGTCCCTGTGGGAACTTTTTCCTAAGACGCGAAATACACACCAATAAGTACATATCACTGCAGTTTTAAACAGAAATTTCACTTGTAATCGTTTTGGATGTTACAAGCTTGCTCAGGAGCACAGCCGGCACAGAATTGGACTTGGGATGCAGGATCCTTGGGTACGAATCCCGTGAAAAACATGACTCACAATGAAAGAGCTGAAAACTAGCTAAAACAGCATGCTTGTAATTGCATTTTACGCCACATTAATTTTTGTTTATACTATCGGGTAGGTTTAGGTGTAGTGCAGATAGTACGTAATTTTAAGTCATCACAGAGCATTAGAGATATAGCGCCACTCCACAGACATTTCAAGTCAGAAGTGCGTCAAAACCAACTTACCATAAAATAAAATGTACCATATGTATGTTCATCTGTTTCAACGAAAACTCTTTTAGCTGCACTTAATGGACATTTCACATTGAATATGTCACGAAACTTACATAGGGGTACATATTTTCGCATCTTGCGAAAAGTTCCCATAGGTACGTTTCCGTCATGAAATCAGGTTAAAATTTGAAAGAGATAGATCTCCCACAAATTCTGTCATAATTTACTCACCCTCAAGTTGTTGTACCTGTATGACTTTCTTTCTTAGGTTGAACATAAAAGAAGATACTTTAAAGAAGGGTTGCCCCTTAATAGTCGACTAAAATTTTATTAATCGCTTAGTCGCAGACAAAAAAACAAACACAGGAAGTGGCAAAGTCATGCAGTCCGCACGGCTGGTCTATTTCTGGTAATACAGTACATCAGGCAGGCATCCAAACAATCTAATGATTCGTTGACCTCAAATATGGCTTTTTATTTGAAAGATGTATGTAGTAGCAAGTTTACATGGTTAAGTTAACATTAATCTAATGTTAACCTAGTAAAATGTGCGCTATTCAAGTGTCTTTGCTGAGTTTGGAAGCTGGATAGTAGTGTACTCACTGCATGACACTTGCTCTTAAAATACTCCGTCATTTCTGGTCATACAGATAAAAATAATACATCTTTAGAATCTGTAAATACTATGTTTATTTGCGTGCAATCACAATACCAACGAAACGTTGCACCTTTGTAAAATAATGAAATCAAACAGGATGCGCTTTCTGCCGTCTCGGTCTCTGTAAACTTGAGCGCGAAACTGTGCTTACAGACATAAAAAAAATATATATCTAAAGTGAGTGAAAAGTCTACTTTTAAATGAACCAATTCGCCGACTTAATTTTCCCAGAAAACAAAGAAAGCGCTACTTTATAAAAAAAAATATTAAAACGTTAATGCAGTCTCCTTGCTGTTTTTTCCAAGACACATTCTTATTTATTACATCTGCCGGTGTGCTGTGGCAAGCATTATTTGCGTGTGCTTGAGTGCTTATTAGGCTATGTGGGCAATTAATAGCTCATTAATTATAATAATGGTCCACTAATGCTTAAAATGAATGAAAATCTTTAGACAAGGGCAGTCCTACTTTAAAGAATGTGGGAAACCAATTACTTGCTTATCTCCACTGATTTCCAAAGTATGGAAAGAAAATACTACAGAAGTCAATGGGGTCCAAAAAACTGTTTGGTTACCCATATTTACCTACATCTTCCTTTGTGTTCAGCAAAAAAAAAGAAACTTATATGGCTTTAGAACAACTTGAGGGTGAATAAATGATGACAGAATTTTCACTTGTGGGTGAACTATCCCTTTACGAGCCCCAGTGGAAGCCACGATTTTGTGAATGACTTAAATTCTGGTCTTTTTACTCACACAAAGCAATCACACGGTTTCGGGAGACTTCAGATATAGTGCATAAAGTTGTATGAACTACATTTCCAGTGGTTTTTGACTTTTTTGGAACTTGCCAGTCCCTTGTTGAGGATTTTGCTAAATATATAAAGTTTTCCACGGAAGGAGGCAAATCATATGGTTTGGAACGACACGAGGGAGTAAATGATGATTTTTGGGTGAACTATGCTTTAAGGCTGTAAAGAGGAAAACTTACTTTGTAAATCCAGACCTGGCAATGTATTCAAGCGCAGGCTTGGTAAATATGACTTTCCATTAATAAGTGAGCATTTCTCTGGAGTCAAAAGGGTTTGGAGTCGAGACTGTGGGCCAGTCATCAGTGATTCATGCACAGAGGGTGGCACGTGGCCACTCGGTTATAAATGAATGCCCTCTGTGTTGAAAGGTTGGCTGATTTCCATTACAATCTTTGCTTTGTTTACTTTATAATTAATCATTGAATTACTCGCTGACCAACAGTCAATAGGCCCCATTTCTCTTCTTGTTTGCCTGACCACCACGGCTTACATTTAATGTCCATTGTGTGCCCATGTAAACACATGGCCGAGCGAGAACGTTTAAAAGGAAATCTTAAGGGATGCTGTTAGAGAAGAGAGTTTGTTTTAGCAAAAGTGTTAGATTTACTGTCCAAGAATGTGTATGCAGAGTGAGAAAAAAGGAAATAGAGACAGGAAATGTCTTCAGGGGTGTGAAAAACCGATATAGAGTGCCTAGCATCCTAACTGACATACATTTAAGTGAATAAAATAAGTGACTAATTTTGGAACTCTATATATAAACAACAGCTGCGTACGGAAGTCTGCTTTATTTCCACCTCAGAGGAAAAAATCCAGGGTCTACAGTGTTTCACTGCTCACGACCCAAGATGAAAGGCTTCTGCCTCACTGCCACCCTACATAGAAAAAGCTGCTTGAAAAAATAGATTGATGGAGATGAACATTAGAATCAAATATTAGACAAAGTAGCACTGTGAGATATAAAGAGACAAGTTGTAATGTAAAGTTATAGTTGCAAGAAATGCAAGCATTATATCTTGTTCCTAATCTTTGCAATGCATTCTGGAATTCATCCAACATGTATACATGTTGACATTTGAGCCAAAAGAAGGTATTTTCACTAATCTATATTATGACTGGATTGCGTTCTAAACTGCCATTCGGCAATGAAGCCATTTGAAGTGTTTGAGCCGCCATTTTACTATTCCCTACTGACAGAGGGCATCATTGACTGACAGCTAAAACCTTGACCTAAAATAACCCGATTTGAATCAGACACACGATTAGTTTTTATGATATGTGTATGTAAATTAATTGTTACTTCAGATGTCATCTGCAATGTTTATGGTCTTTTCGAGCAAGATAAGCGATATATTGATATCGTTAAGGTGGGTGTGTTTGCTGCAAACTGCCGACACAGGTAACTAATCTAATACAAAATATATTTCTTTATATACTTAATTAGGCAGGAAATATTAAACATGAGCATATATCTGTTTTATTATCAGAAATCGATTCGGATAAAATATTATGTATAAATATTACAATGCAAGCCTGTGTTAATATTGCTCTATATTGTATTGAAATTCAAAGCTTACCATGCATCGGCTTAAAAATAAAGCTTCATGTCTTTACGTCTATACCATATGTAGTTTTTGAATAGATTATGATAAGTGTATTTTTTGTGTCCTGATTTTGAGAAGCATCTATTTCTATAGAAGCCAATTTCCACAACTGAATAAAAAAAAGATAAATGTGACTTTTTATCCCACGACTTTTTTTCTGCAGTTGCATGTTTTTGGACTTTTCGATCTTAGAATTGCTCGCAATTGTTAGTTATTAAGTAAATATTTAAACTCGAAATTCTGAGAACAGTCTTTTCCCTCTCAGAGTTTGACTTCATAACTTGCAATTGCGAGTTTATATCTCACAATTCTGAGAAAAAAGTCAGATTTGTGAGAAAAAAAAAGAAGAATTGCAAAAAAAAAAAGTTAGAATTGCAAGATACAAACTCACATTTGCGAAAAAAGAGTTTTTGAGCAGCATCTATTTCTATGGAAGTCTGTTTCTGCCACTAAATTTAAAAAAAAATTAAATAATTGCAACTTTTTTCTCAGAATTGCATGATACAAACTCTCAATTAAGATTTTTTTCTCAGAATTGTGACATATAAACTTGCAATTCTGAAAAATAGAGGCAGTTCAAACTTTTTTCTCAGAATAGCCTGACATAAACGCACAGCTGTGAGTTATAAAGTCAGTAGCGCGTGAAATAAACTCGCAACTCTCAGAAGGAAGCCAAAACAACTGTGAGATATAAACAAAATTATGAGATATAAACTTACAATTCTGAAAAATAAAGATATAAACTCGCAGTTCAGACTTTTTCTCAGAATTGCGTGATATAAACTCACAGCTGCGAGTTATAAAGTCAGTATTGAGTGAAATAAACTCGCAACTGTCAGATAAAAACTCAGAACTGCGAGATATAAACTCAAAATTATGAGAAAGGAAGTTGCAATTCTGAGAAATAGATACTGCAAGATATAAACTAACAGTTCTGAAAACTTGCAGTTCAGATTTTTTTCTCAGAACTGCGAGATATAAACTCACAGTTGCGAGTTATAAAATCAGTATAGTGTGATATATACTCGCAATTGGGAGAAAAAACTCACAATTTTTTGCTGCACATTTATATCTCGCAATTCTGACTTTATTACACAAAATTGCGAGTTATTAAGTCAGAATTGTGAAATATAAACTTGCAATTTTGAGAACATAGTATTTTTCCCATCAGAATTGGACTGGATAACTCACAATTGCGAGTTTATATCTCACAATTCTGAGAAAAAAACTCAGAATTGCAAGATTTAAAGTTAAAATTATGAGAAATAAAGTTGCAGTTCAGAGAAATAAAGTCAGAATTGCGAGATATAAACATAATTCTGAAAAAGAATGAGATATAAACTTGCAGTTCAGACTTTTTTCTCAGAATTGTGTGATATAAAATCACAGTTGCGAGTTATAAAGTCAGTATTGCGTGAAATAGACTTGAAATAGTAAGAAAAAACTCAAAATTATGTGAAATAAAGTTGCAATTCTGAAAAATAAAGTCAGTATTGCGAGATATAAACGTACAATTCTGAAAAATTAAGAGATAAACTCGCAGTTCAGACTTTTTTCTCAGTATTGCGTGATATATACTCGCAATTGGGAGAAAAAAAACACAATTCTGACTTTTTTTTCCTAGAACTGCACATTTATATCTCACAATTATGACTTGCGAGTTTGTTTCACAATTCTGACTTTATAACACACTATTGCGAGTTTATATCTCACTATTCTAAGAAAAAAACTCAGAATTGCAAGATATATAGTTAAAATTATGAGAAATAAAGTTGCAATTTAGAGAAATAAAGTCAGAATTGCGAGATATAAACATACAATTCTGAAAAAGAATGAGATAAACTTGCAGTTCAGACTTTTCTCAGAATTGCATGATATAAACTCAGTTGCGAGTTAAAAAAGTCAGTACTGTGTGAAATAAACTTGCAATTCTGAGATATAAAGTGAGAATTGCAAGATTTAAACGTACAATTCTGAAAAATAAAGAGATAAATTCGCAGTTCAGACTTCAATCTCAGAATTGCGTGATTTGAAGTGACAGTTGCCAGTTATAAAGTCAGTATTGCATGATATATACTCGCAATTGGGAGAAAAAACCCACAATTCTGACTTTTTTCTCAGAACTGCGTATTTATATCTCGAAATTATGAATCGCGAGTTTGTTTCGCAATTCTGACTTTAATACACACAGTTGCGAGTTTATCTCAATTCTGAGAAAAAAAAAGAATTGCGAGAAAAAAAAGTCAGAATACAACATGTCAACTCGCAATTGAGAGAAAAAAAGAGAGAATTGTGAGATAAAAAGTCAAAATGACCTTTTCTATGCCATTTTACTAGCATTACAGTTTCCATAGGAGTAAAATGTTGTGTACAGTCGTGGCCAAAAGTTTTGAGAATTACATAAATATTGGAAATTGGAAAAGTTGCTGCTTAAGTTTTTATAATAGCAATTTGCATATACTCCAGAATGTTATGAAGAGTGATCAGATGAATTGCATAGTCCTTCTTTGCCATGAAAATGAACTTAATCCCCCCCCCAAAAAAAACACTTTCCACTGCATTGTTAAGAAGGCTTCAGGGCGTCCAAGAAAGTCCAGCAAGCGCCAGGATCGTCTCCTAAAGAGGATTCAGCTGCGGGATCGGAGTGCCACCAGTGCAGAGCTTGCTCAGGAATGTCAGCAGGCAGGTGTGAGCGCATCTGCACGCACAGTGAGGCCAAGACTTTTGGAAGATGGCCTGGTGTCAAGAAGGGCAGCAAAGAAGCCACTTCTCTCCAAAACAAACATCAGGGACAGATTGATCTTCTGCAAAAAGTATGGCGAATGGACTGCTGAGGACTGGGGCAAAGTCGTATTCTCCGATGAAGCCTCTTTCCGATTGTTTGGGGCATCTGGAAAAAGGCTTGTCCGGAGAAGAAAAGGTGAGCGCTACCATCAGTCCTGTGTCATGCCAACAGTAAAGCATCCTGAGACCATTCATGTGTGGGGTTGCTTCTCATCCAAGGGAGTGGGCTCACTCACAATTTTGCCCAAAAACACAGCCATGAATAAAGAATGGTACCAAAACACCCTCCAACAGCAACTTCTTCCAACAATCCAACAACAGTTTGGTGAAGAACAATGCATTTTCCAGCACGATGGAGCACCGTGCCATAAGGCAAAAGTGATAACTAAGTGGCTCAGGGACCAAAACGTTGACATTTTGGGTCCATGGCCTGGAAACTCCCCAGATCTTAATCACATTGAGAACTTGTGGTCAATCCTCAAGAGGCGGGTGGACAAAGAAAAACCCACTAATTCTGACAAACTCCAAGAAGTGATTATGAAAGAATGGGTTGCTATCAGTCAGGATTTGGCCCAGAAGTTGATTGAGAGCATGCCCAGTCGAATTGCAGAGGCCCTGAAAAAGAAGGGCCAACACTGCAAATACTGACTCTTTGCATAAATGTCATGTTATTGTCGATAAAAGCCTTTGAAACGTATGAAGTGCTTGTAATTATATTTCAGTACATCACAGAAACAACTGAAACAAAGATCTAAAAGCAGTTGAGCAGCAAACTTTGTGAAAACTAATATTTGTGTCATTCTCAAAACTTTTGGCCACGACTGTATGTTTAATTACGTATTAAATTAACTAACAAAATGCTTCAAAATGCTGTTAATGAAATTATTATTCAAACATTTGCAGTCAACCTACTGTACGAATAAAAACAATATAAAGAGTGAATGTACAAGGCAAATTAAATAGTTTCTGTTCACTGTAGGCAAAACCCAAACATACCACACAAACAGCCTAAGAGTGGCAGGTCACCACAGGCTGTGCCATTATATATTTAGTGCTAAACTGGCTGTGAAAGGTTGGATTGGGCCCCAGGGAGCCCTACTGGCTCTATAGGCTGCAGCGCACAACCGTGCTTACCCAGCATGCCACTGAACGCCCATGTCAAGCGCCTCCACTGATTTACGATATGATCAATGGATATGCTTATAGTGATCTCATCTCTAATTGACAGTGGCCAATCTACCACTGTGATGCTGACAACAACATTTATTCAAACAAAATCGATGAAGAGGAACAGTTTAAAATCTGCAGTTTGAAATCTTCAAAGGATATTCCCAAGATGCTAAAAACAGACCTTAATGTGTCATATGACTCATGTGTGCTATAACCCGACAGAATTACATACAAACAAGCATTTTGTGTACTGATAGCTATATAAATCACATGAAAGTGCATCTGTAGAGTCAATATCCACTAACATGCTGCCATGTACATTAAGGGTCGTAAGTCATCCAATGCAGCAAAATGCTGAGGCTGTAAAAGACTAATTATATGATCAGCTGTGCATGTGTTGATGGGTCAATCGGCCTTCGCAGTACAAAAGCTGCTGTATTTTTGTATGATATATGCTAGTAGCCCAAGTGTGTTTATTTGTGTGTGGCTCAGTGAAGCAGAGCAGCAAATCAAATTCTTAATGAATACAGTTATGGTTAGATGAGAGAGATTATACAGTAGACAACTGTTGACAAATGCGCAAGACGCTAAAACAGCATTATATTGACATGGTCTGCTGGTTAATGAGCCATTCAGTGATAATCCTGTCATCCTGTAATGTTTGCTGATGAGGGATTTCGTGATTTCATTGATGATAATGAAGACAAAATATATGCATGATGAGGATAATTAGATTATTTTAATTAAATCCATACTGCAGGATTAATAATGCGTTAACAATGTTTTTAAAAGAAAACTGCAGGGGGAAAACTTAAGAAATAGTTCAAATAATCCAAGTAAAATATGCTGAAGATGGAAACTAATGAACTAATAACCTGAAATCACTTTTACAGACAATTTGCTCACTCAAATGTTTACTAGATGACATTAACCAGCTATATTCACAAAATAATCACACATACATGGTAATAAGAATATTACTGATATTACTAGTTTTACTAGAATATTACTAGTAACCGATGTTGCCTTAAAAATGTTTCTTGTAATGCACTATCCAAAATATTATAAATGAGAGGCTTGCTGTTGTTTAATCATTGTTTAATTTAATGCAAACCTTTTATCTGTTTTAAAGCAAACTAATGACAATCATCATTTGATTTCATACAAATTTTTGCAAAAAAATAAATAAAATAAAATAAATAAATAATATATATATATATATATATATATATATATATATATATATAAATTAAACAATATTTTCTAAAATTAAGAAGCTAATTGTCAACACAACAACTTCCTCACATTGTGTCAATCACATTTACACACTGCCTCCGAAGCTGGCAGACGGAAATTTTGGACCTTAAAGGTCCTTCCACACTCCAAAATTCTGGATCATTTATTTGTTTTTGCATGTTAAAAAATAAGTATGAGCTCACGTTGTGTCAATAACATTTACACACTGTTTTTGATACTTTCGTCCTTCATAAAACATTTTTTGAACAATTTTCAGCATTTTTTGGCATCCGTTGCAAGCATTTTGAGAGGCGTTTTGACAATTCTGAGCCAACGTGATGTTCTGTGCATGACAAATTTTGACGAATGTGAACCAAAATGGTTCTTCTATGGTATTGCTTGAAGAACCTTTTAAAGCACCTTTATTTTTAAGAGTGTATAGTGTGCAAGGACCTTAAAGTTCCCTAAAATTCTCATCCTAAATTTTCACACGTTAAAAAATAAACACAACCTCACATTGTGTCAATCACAAATTTACACACTGCCTCAGAAACCATTAAAAAAACTGCATTGGGTTCAATTTTCTGCTTTTTATGCATCCCTAGCAAGGATTTTGAGAGGCGATTTGACAATTCTGAGCCGCCACAATGTTCTGCGCGTGACAAATTTTGATGAATACGAAAATTTCAGACCTAGTAAGGTCCTTGCACACTGAGTCCGAAATTCTCGTCCGAAATGTTTGCACGTTAAAAAATAAATATGACCTCACGTTGTATAAATCACATTTTACACACTGTCATTTGTATTTCTGGCATCTGTAGCAAGCATTTTGCGAGGCGTTTTGACAGTTCTGAGTCACCGTGATGTTCTGTGCAAGACAAATTTGACGAATATGAAAAAGCCATACAAAAATTTCAGATTCAGGGTGCAAGGGCCTTAAAAGTCCTTTCACACAGAGTCTGGAATTCTCGTCCTACATTTTTGCATGTTAAAAAATAATTGCCACCTGACGTTGTGTCACTGCCTCTGAAACTGAGTTTACACACTGCCTCTGAAACTTTCGCCCGTCATAAAAAAAATGCATCGGGTTCAATTTCTGGCATTTTTTGCATCCGTAGCAAGCATTTTAAGAGACGTTTTGACAATTCTGTGCCACCATGACATTTTGACAAATACTAAAAAACACAAACAGAAATTTTGGACTAGTGTGCAAGGACCTTTAAGTTCTTTCCACACTGAGTCCAAAATTCTCATCCTAAACTTTCACATGTTAAAAAATAAATAGACTTCACGTTGTGTCAATAATGTTTACAAACTCCTTCCCAGACTTTTGCAATTTTTGAAACTTTTTTGCATTCGTAGTAAACATTTTGAGAGGTGTTTTGACAATTCTGAGCCACCGTGCTTCGCAAATTTTGACGAATACAAAAAAAAAAAAAAAAAAAAAAATTCAGACTCAGTAAGGTCCTAGCACAGTTAGTCTGAAATTCTTGTCCGAAATGTTTGCATGTTAAAATATAAATATGACTTCACATTGTATCAATTGTTGTATCGTACAAAAATTTCTGATTCTGTGTGCAGGGACCTTAAAAGTCCCTTCACACCGAGTTCTGATCTGAAATATTTGCATGTTAAAAAATAAATGCCACCTCACATTGTGTCAATCACAAATTTACACACTGACTCCAAAACCTTCGTCTGTCATAAAAAAAATGTGTTCAATTTTCGGCTTTTTCGACATTTTGACAATTCTGAGCCACCGTGAAATTCAGTGCGTAATGAATTTTGACAAATACGAAAAAACGTATACGAAAAATTTTGGAATAGTGTGCAAGAGTCCAAAATTCTCATCCAAAACTTTCACACGTTGTGTCAATAACGTTTACACACTGCTTCCGAAACTTTTGTCCGTCATAAATTTTTTTGAATGAGGTTCAATTTTCTGCATTTTTTGCATTCGTAGCAAACATTTTGAGAGGTGTTTTGACGTGATGTTCTGTGCTTGACAAATTTTGACGAATATGAAAAAAAACTCTGTGTGCAAGTACCTTAAAGGCAAACAGCAAAATCCAGAATTAAAACAATCCTTACTGCTTGAAGACTCCATTGTGTATTGTTTTGTGATTGTTTTCCAACTAATTAATACACATCAGACTTAGTGTGCTAGGTTTCTGTGCATGACAAATTTTTAGGAAGACAAGTATGAAAAAATGCATACAAAAAATACGGACTCAGTGTGCAAGAACCTTAAGAGTAAGAGTAAGAGTGAGAGAAAGAGATTTAAAGATTTCCTGCTTTTGTCCTGATGAATGATGTCATTTCCTCTTTTCATGAGCAACTCAATAACAGTGACGGTTATATAGCTCAGAACCTTTTAAGTAATTAAAACTGGTAAAAGTCCGGGAGAGGTAATTACGTGCCTTTAACAAATTAGCTTGAAATTAGATGAGATACACAATTGAACACAGTTGAAGAGGGATAGTTGACTAAAAATGTAAATTCTGTGGTGCATTAAGAATTAATTGAAGGAGTGTACATTTGAATGGCAAAAAAATGCATGGTTGTGATTTTTGCTTTATATCTGGGGGGAAAAAGTAACCACATTCAAGAAAAAAATGTGGACTTAAATGGGATTAATGAAAATCCATGTCCACGTCCATAGATAATACCAATTGTTTCAGCTCTGGTTTGGACTGGTCACATATGTTTGTAATTGTGTGTGGTTGATTGGCCAGCCTGTTTTGCCGTAATGAACCCATTTCCCAGGATTCTCAAAGTGGCCTTGAACACTGTTTGAACCTTTCATCAGCAAATGAGGTAATGACACAATGAGGTTTTCCAGTAAAGAACCAAAGCCTTGTGTAAATGGATACATGATCTAGTCCTTCTGCTGGCCAGAGTCTTATCTTACCAGGTCTGTACCTGGAACTCTTACAATGTGGTGTTTAGGTGAATATCTGGACTTGCTATAATCAAAGTATAAAATGTTCAAAATGCAATCAGTCATCATCAGCCTGTTTCTGAACATCTAAATCAACAGTTTCCATCCCAAAAAATGATTAGTGTGAAGTGGTGCTCTATGAGTGTGGATATTAAGTTTAATAGCACTGCTTGTACCAGTTCACTTCTGTGTTCATGGTGTTTCAGAGTATGTGATTACACAACAATTTATTCAGAAATGGGAAATTACTTCTACTTGTATCTACTCAACTACTGTATATTTTGGATGCATAAAATAGTAATTTTAGGAAATATTATTACAGTTTAAAACAACTGTTTTCTAAGTAAATATATAAAAAAAAGTGATGCAAAGCTGAATTTTCAGCATCATTACTCTAGTTTTTAGTGTCACATAATCCTTCAGAAATCATTGTAATATGCTGATTTATTATCAATGTTGGAAACAGTTGTGCTGCTTAATATTTTGTTGGAACCTCTGATACTTTTTTTTCAGGATTATTTGACAAATAAAGTTAAAAAGAACAACATTTATTCAAAATATAAATATTTTCTAATTCTTTGCTATCACTTTCAATCAATTTAACACATCCTTGATGAATAAAAGTATTAATTTCTTTCAAAAAAAGAAAGAATACAAATTTACGGACCACAAACATTTAAATGGTAGTTTATATTGTTACAAAAGATTTCTATCTTAAATAAACGCTGTTCTTTTAAACTTTTTATTAATTAAAGAATCCTGAAAAAAGTATCACAGGTTCCTGCAAAATATTAAGCAGCACAACTGTTTCTAACATTGATTATGAATCAGCATATTACAATGATTTCTGAAAGATCATGTGACACTGAAGACTGAAGAGTAATGATGCTGAAAATTCAGCTTCGCATCACAGGAATAAATTTCATTTTAAAATATATTCACATAGAAAACCGTTATTTTACATCGAAATAATATTTCACAATATTGCTTTTTTATTTTGTTGAAATTGAGTATATGAAAAACTTCTTAAAAAAAAAAAAATGCCAGTGAGTGTGCATATATACACTTTAGCATTATTTCATATATCAGAATTCTCTTTCAATGTATATCTAGGAGTTCTATATCACAAACTTTACAAAATGATAAATGTGTGAAATATTCTCCAAAGTTTAATATTTAGGGTTAGGAGTTTGCTCAAATTACTAATTGTGCTAATAATGCATATTCATCTTCCATTGTTAGTATACAGTGTATGCTACATTTAGTCACTGTGTACATATTCAGTCAAGATTCATTTATAATATATAATCATTTACTTAAACAAAGGCAAACTTACACTAGTGCTGGAATGCTGCTGCTTATTTAATGGCTTATTCAAATGCACATTTGGCAGTTTTTTCAAATCTGGAATGTGTGTTGTTAACCTTGTCCATAAAAAATTCAATTCATCAACTGAAGTCAACATGCATCCTTCTTCACTAAATTAAACGTAATTGAATTGCACTGTGTGGATGACAGGCCCCGCTCAGATCCAGATTTACATGATGATTGGTCATGCCTGTCTGCAATGACCTCTGGCCCCAGGAAGCATATAAAACAGCAGGATGTTTGGACAGGGCGGATTCAGAACAGCTTGCCCAATGTTTAGCCAATACCCTTTCATTCCGCCCAACCGGACTAATCAGAGAAATGTGCCGTCGTCCCACGTTGATTGACCTTGTATGCAAAGGAATAATGCATGCCGCTCTATTCTTACTTGTAAAAACAAAGTCGCAAGTTAAGTGCATTGTTATTGATTGTTCAATCTTAGTGGGTCTTTTTCTAGGCTGGAGGAAATTTATAGCTTTAACACAATTCAATTTTCAGATGAGGCTATCATATTATTTAGTTAAACGTTAGAGCACTTTCAGTGGGAGGCACTTCCTGATGCGCTGACTTCCTGAAGTCAGATTTTCTTCAGGGAGTGTTTATTGAATAATGATAGAGGAAACTGAAACCATAATGACTCAGAAAGTGGAAAACAAGTCTAAAATATTTGTAAGCAGAGCATCTGGCAACATTGCCCAGAGGAAGAATTTGCTCTGCTCAGCAGCTACTGGTAAAATTAGCATCATAGAGACAATCGGAAATAACAAAATGTCATGCTTTCTGAAAAAAGCCATTCCAAACCCGTAAGACCTTTGTTCATCTTCAGAACACATACTTTGATGAAAATATGTAGCTTCGGTTGAACCACTGATGTCACATGGACTATTTTAATGATGTCTATACTACCTTTCTGAACCTTGAATAACAAAATTTTATTTTTTGTGTGAACTGTTCTTTTAAGAATATATACATAGCTCACGTCTTAATGTTTTTCTATCCTTTGACAGTATTCAGTATACGTAATTAAATATTTTAAAATGCTCTAAAGTAGTTTAAAAGGTTAATTTATGGTCAAAGTAACCAAGATTGCGGTTTACCATTTAAACCAAAAAATAAAATTGGTTCATTTTAGGAAAAAAAATAATTTAAAATAATCAAAAGAGCTGAAGGAAGAAACATTTCATATATGAAAATACCACACAGTGGCACACACATTTTAAGTGACATTCAAACAAATCACTTTAACAATTCATTGATTTCAAAGAACTAACTGCAGATATTAATCACACTTTTCATTCTGATCAACATCTTGGCTAATGAGGCTGAAATTAAATTATCTTCATCTAATTGCTTTAATATATGAGTTCTTACACAAGGAGTACAAAATGGGCCTGATGTCTTGATCTTTAGCACATTAAAATCATAGCAACATTCATAATGTCGGTTACTTTATTCCTATATATATACACAGTCAAGCCCAAAATTATTCATACCCCTGGTAAATTCTGACTTAAAGTTACTTTTATTCAACCAGCAAGTTTTTTGACCATAAATGACACAGGCTTCTCCCAAAAGATAATAAGACGATGTACAAGAGGCATCATTGTGGAAAACATATTTCTAAGCTTTTATTTACATTTGAACACAAAGTGGCATGTCCAAAATTATTCATACCCTTTGCAAACTGTCACAGTCTATGGGAAAATCCACTTTCTGAAAACCATTTCTGAATGGTACAGAACTTTTTCCAAAGTTCTGTACCATTCCAAATAACCCAAGCTGTTCTAAAGCATCCTGATTACCCTGATTCATTGGGAACAGCTGTTTTAATAAACTCAACAGGTAAAAAACAGAAGCCCTCTGCTGTTGGTTTGTGGACAGTCATGGCTAAAAGGAGCTCACTGAGGACCTGTGGCTGCGCATTGTGGCTGCTCACAAGTCAGGAAAGGGCTATAAGACCATATCTAAATGTTTTGAAGTTACAGTGGCTACAGTGCAAAGTATTATTAAAAAATACAAGACTTTCCGCACTGTGAAAAATCTCAGAGGATGTGGTCGGAAGCCAAAAGTGACACCTGAGCTGGCCAGGAGGATAGTGAGAGAGGTAAAAAAAGAATCCAAGGATCACCATCAAGGACATCCTGATGAATCTGGGCTCTGCTGGTGGCAACATCTCAAGGCAGACAGTCCAACAGACACTGCACACCGCTGGGTTCCACGGACGCAAACCAAGGAGGGCACCACTTCTCCAGATAAGGCACACAAAAGCCCGCCTGTCCTTTGCAAATGCTCATCTGGACAAAGTAGAAGACTTCTGGTCTTCTGTTTTATGGTCAGATGAAACAAAAATTTAATTGTTTGGCCACAATGATGTAGCCTTCATTTGGCGTAAAAAAGGAGAAGCCTTCAACCCTAAGAACACCATCCCCACTGTCAAACATGGTGCTGGGAACCTAATGGTTTGGAGGTGTTTTTCAGCCGGTGGACCAGGGAACCTAATCACAGTAAATGGCACCATGAAAAAGGAGCAATACATTAAAATTCTCAACAACATCAGGCAGTCTGCAGAGAAACTTGGCCTTGGGCACCAGTGAACATTTCAGCACAACAACGACCCAAAACACACAGCAAAAGTGGTGAAGAAATTGTTAGCAGACAAAAACATTATCGTTTTCTAGTGGCCCAGCCAAAGTCTTGACTTAAATCCTATTGAGAATCTGTGGAGGGAGCTAAAGATCAGGGTGATGGCAAGGAGACCCTCCAACCTGAAAGAGTTGGAGCTCATCACTAAAGATGAATGGGGAAAAATACCAGTGGAGACATGCAAAAAGCTGGTCAGCAATTGTAGGAAGTGTTTGATTGCTGTAATAGACAATAAAGGCTTTTCTATTGATTATTGAGAAGGGTATGAATAATTTTGGACATGCCACTTTTTGTTCAAATGTAAATGAAAGATGAGTAATAATTTTTTCCACAGTGATGCCTCTTGTACATCGTCTTATTATCTTCTGAGAGATGTCTGTGTCATTTCTAATAAAAAAACTTGCTTATTTAAATTGATCCCCACATTGTGTAATTAATTTGATTACAAATTATCATCAATTGACAGCCCTAATATAGATAGATAGATAGATAGATAGATAGATAGATAGATAGATAGATAGATAGATAGATAGTATCACCAAATAAATAAATATATCGATTTAAAATACTGTTAAAATTAAGATAAAATAACAAAAAAGTAATGGTAAGTTATACATTTCAGTTTCACTTTTTCAAAAACAATTGTCCATAGAATGTCACAACTGACATTGTATCAGATCACAATCATCGCATTGCTTGATTAGAATCAAGCATTATGATTTCGAACAATATCTGCTTTTCATCTGTACGTCCATCTGTGCGTTTCCCAATGAAACCAATACACAGCTGGACCGGGTGAACTTCAGGCCACCGTACAATGCTGCCTTGACCTGGTCGTCCCTCAGGACAGCCAGAAGTAGCAGACATCCAACCCTGGTTTCTTAACTACAGGTGAGTGAGCTTAGTAGGTGTCAAGAGGATGCTGGGACAGGTTTTAGTAGCTACCTGGGGGATAGTTTGGGTGTAGGAACTTTCATTAAGGTCAAAAAGGTGGCTGCATGAATAGAGAGTGTGGGTTTTGTGGTATATCAATTATTCCACAAGGGATGCTTCTCTCTCCCTCAGAGCCACATGAGGTCCCAAGGATTGAATAATGTCACATCATGCATCTGCATTCAATGGCTGGAGAGGTAACTGATATGTTTTGTCCTTTGACCTCAACAGAAAGGCCAACATTCGTCACGCAGGACTGGGCTTCTGGAACATCTGTCAAAAGGCAGGTAGTCACTAGGGCAAGCTTGGTCGGCGTTCCCGCCCATGATGAATGGATGCTAATGGAAACTGACTCAAGAGCCATGAGACGGCTTGACCCCTTAGCACACCTACATAGTCTTTCACATGTTGTGAATACTTGTGTAAAATAGTGTCTCAACAGTTTTTTGAAACATAATTTTGACTTTTAGCCAGCTTTGGTGGTCATGTGGTCAAGTTTATGTGTCTAATTGGTTTTCCTAATTAATTTGCTTATTCATTCAGTTAATTTTAGACTTTCAAGCTTTAAAATGTCAATGTGATGCTCATTTTGGTATTATGAGGGTAACAATTTATAATAACTTTTATTAATAAATCATTAACAAACATTATATAATCCTTAACAGAACTTTAGTTAATATATATATTCAGACAACTAAAACATGAGATAATGTGCTTGTTAATGTTTACTAATAAACCTATTAAATATTATCTAATGATAATGAACAGATCATTATTTCATATTAACTAAAATGCTTACAAATGTCATTAAGCTTATAATTCACTATAAATGATTTTAACAGATGTTAAACAATAATGTACAAAATTTTACTGCTATTGAGGTTAAGTTTATAGGCAGGTTTGGTTATGGATAGGTTTTGGTGTCGCTGTTTCACTGTTTCCCTGCTTCCTGTTTGCCGTGCTGCAGAGTGGTCTGTGTTTGTATCTCCCTGCAGCTTTGTTTTTCTGTTGGATTCTCTATCTTATTGTTAATTCTGCCATTTTAAATTGATAGATATAGCTTAACTTAATTTCTGATCTTATCCATCAAACTAATCTGACTAATTTGATCGTTCGCCTTATTCTATAATCGCGAGTGCAGCGCGTTAACATTCCATTAGCCGTTTAATTTGCCACTCGCACTCCATTCACGCTTTTAACTCTTGTTTACTATTTTTAGCATTGCGTTAGCCGGTTAGCTTGCCATCTGCGTTCCATTCACATTTTTTCTCTCGTGTTTAATATCGTTAGTACTCCTTTAGCCGGTTCCGTTCCGTTTTTTTCTCCCCCTGATCTGTTCTTCAGGAATTCATCAAACAACATTGGTAAGTTGGAATCATTCTACAATCACGGTGAGTAATGGCTTCTTCTCCTACAATTGTTGTCTGCACTGCTTGCCACATGTATAGCTTATCTATCTCTGTCAGCAGTGAGCCTTATACATGTGATAAATTGGGGTTAAACAACACGTGTCACGTCCGAAATCATACTCTAGATTTAATACTGTCACATGGAATTGATGTTAATGGTGTTGAAATTCTGCAGCAAAGCTCAGATCATTATCTAGTCTCTTGTATACTCCAGATAGCTAAAACTGTTAATTCAACTCCTTGCTACAAGTACGGTAGAACCATCACGTCTACTACAAAAGACTGCTTTGTAAGTAATCTTCCTAACTTATCTGAATTCCTCAGCATATCCAATAGCTCAGAAAAACTTGATGATGTAATAGAAACAGTTGCTCCAGTGCACTTAAAAAAGATTAAGAAAAACAGTGTAACACCGTGGTATAACGATCACACTTGCGCCCTAAAGAGAAAAGCATGAAAAATGGAACGCAGCTGGAGGAAAACAAAACTAGAGGTTTTTTGTACTGCTTGGCGTGAATGTGACTTATCTTATAGAAAAGCATTAAAAACTGCCAGATCGGATTACTTTTCGTCTCTCTTAGAAGAAAACAAACATAACCCTAGGTATTTGTTCAATACCGTGGTTAAATTAACAAAAAAATATAGCAGCAACAGGTGCAGACATTTCTCAACAGCACAGCAGTAATGACTTTATGAACTACTTTACCTCCAAGATAGACACTAGTAGAGATAAAATTATAACCATACAGCCGCCCACTGCAGTATCGCATCAGATAATGCGCTGTAGATCTCCTGAGGAACAATTCCACTCATTCTCTATTATAGGAGAGGAAGAATTGTATAAACTTGTTAAATCATCTAAACCTACAACATGCATGTTAGACCCTATTCCGTTTAATCTACTAAAGGAGGTACTTCCAGAAGTCATAGATGCTCTTCTGAATATTATTAATTCATCACTATTGTTAGGATATGTCCCCAAAACCTTCAAACTGGCTGTTATTAAGCCACTCATTAAAAAACCACAACTTGACCCCAATGAATTAATTAATTACAGACCAATTTCAAATCTCCCTTTTCTGTCAAAGATACTAGAAAAGGTAGTATCCTCACAATTATGCTCCTTCTTAGAGAAAAATGGTATCTGTGAGGATTTCCAGTCAGGTTTTAGACCATATCATAGTACTGAGACTGCTCTTATTAGAGTTACAAATGACCTGCTCTTGTCAACCGATCGTGGTTGCATCTTTCTATTAGTGGTACTGGATCTTAGTGCTGCGTTTGATACTATTGACCACAACATTCTTTTAAATAGACTTGAAAATTATGTAGGCATTAATGGTAGTGCACTGGCTTGGTTCGAATCGTACTTATCAGACCGTCATCAGTTTGTGGCAATAAATGAAGAGGTATCATTTAAATCGCAACTGCAGTATGGAGTACCTCAAGGCTCAGTACTAGGGCCATTACTTTTTACGCTTTACATGTTACCCTTGGGAGATATTATCAGGAAACATGGTGTTAGCTTTCATTGTTACGCTGATGATACTCAGCTCTATATTTCTTCGCAGCCCGGCAAAACATATCAATTCGAAAAACTAACAGAATGCATAGCTGATATTAAAAACTGGATGGCAAATAACTTATTACTGTTAAATTCTGAAAAAAACAGAGGTGTTAATTATTGGACCTAAAACCTCCACAAGTAATAACCTAAAACACAGTCTAATACTAGATGGCTGCTCTGTAAATTCGTCGTCATCAGTTAGGAACCTAGGCGTCCTATTCAATAGCAATCTCTCCTTTGAAAGCCACATTTCTAGCATCTGCAAAACCGCATTTTTCCATCTTAAAAATATATCAAAATTACGACCGATGCTATCAATGTCAAATGCTGAAACATTAATTCATGCGTTCATGACCTCAAGGGTAGATTATTGTAATGCTTTATTGGGTGGTTGTTCTGCACGCTTAATAAACAAACTCCAGCTGGTCCAAAATGCAGCAGCTAGAGTTCTTACTAGAACTAGAAAGTATGACCATATTAGCCCGGTTCTGTCAGCACTGCATTGGCTCCCTATAAAACATTGTATAGATTTTAAAATCTTGCTAATTACTTATAAAGCCCTCAATGGTTTAGCTCCTCAGTACTTGAGTGAGCTCCTATCGCATTATAGTCCCTCACGTCCGCTGCTTTCTCAAAATTCTGGCAATTTGATAATACCTAGAATATCAAAATCAAGTGCGGGCGGCAGATCATTTTCTTATCTAGCGCCTAAACTCTGGAACAATTTAACACTGTTCGGGAGGCAGACACAATCTGTCAGTTTAAATCTAGATTAAAGACACATCTCTTTAACCTGGCTTACACATAAAAACATTAACACATTCCTATAATTCAAATCCATTAAAGGATTGTTAGGCTGCATTAATTAGGTCAACTGGAACCGAAAACACCTCCCATAACACCTGATGCACTCGTTGCATCGTAAAAAGAATGGCATCTACGCTAATATTAGTCTGTTTCATTCTTATTCCGAGGTCACCGTAGCCACCAGACCCAGCCTGTATCCAGATCAGATGGTCACTGCAGTCCCCCGGATCCAGTCCGTACCCAGCTTAGATCATGGATCACCACCTGGAGATGACTTCAATAGCCGTGGATGTCAACCAGATGAGCTCCAGAGACGGATCATCAATGAAGACCTAGACGGCCATCGGTGCTACACCACGGGATCCTGACGAGTTCTCTACAATCAGACATTGTTACAAACTGCTGGTTTCGTCTGGCCAGAGGAGAACTGGTCCCCCGACTGTTTTTTTTTCTCCATTTCTGTCACCTGTGGAGTTTTGGTTCCTTGCCGCTTAGTTGGGGACACTTTCCAGCAATATCGTATACTATTTGAACTGAACTGGATGATGATATCACTGAATTTATTGATGAACTGCCTTTAACTGAAAATTGATTATTTACAATAATGCGTTACTTACACACTATTGTGCTGTTCAAATACTGTGCAGTTGCTTTGACACAATCTGTATTGTTAAATGCGCTATATAAATAAAGGTGACTTGACTTGACTTGACTTATGGTTTGGTAAAGGGAATAACAGTGAACATGGGTCAATTTTAATACTGTTCTATTTATATTACATTGTTTTGATAAATAAACAATATTTTCTTGAGAAATCAATTTGTTTTCTATTTATTTCTCCTGTTGATGTATGAATACAGGAATACCCTACACAACAGCATACTAATATAAGTGTTGAGGCAATAAAAACATGTTTTGCAACCAAATTACAAAGTGTGTTATGTCTTCAAGCATTTAGCCTTACCTAAGCACCTTTTACACAAAAGCTGTTACAGCAGCTAAAAGTCCAATGCCCATAAAGATACTAAATGATTAGTAAATGTTTATAACATCTTAGACTGGGTACTGCAAAACATGAACAAATGAGTCAAATGAATAGTCAAAATTTGAAAATAGGGTGGATTCTAGTTATTTGGGACAATTTTGTCATTGACATTACTGCTCATAAAGGTAATAATGATTAGTCAACCTTTAAAAACATTTACAAATGATTAATTATTTCCACTTTGGAAGTCTACACAACAAACAGAGTCCAAACATATGATTTTTAGAGACTGTGATTATGAGTTCATGAATAATATGTTAACATGAAGAGTTTGTGAAGTGCTTAAAATGACTA
This sequence comes from Garra rufa, assembly GCF_049309525.1. Lineage (NCBI taxonomy): Eukaryota > Metazoa > Chordata > Actinopteri > Cypriniformes > Cyprinidae > Garra > Garra rufa. The sequence goes on from NC_133364.1 coordinate 24,175,613, forward strand.
ATTAAGCTACTTTTCATTTGTAAATGTGAAAAGAGCATCAGGTAATATATGAACTGATGTTTAATGGCATTTGTTAGTATTAAAAAGTACTTGAACGTACAAGCTTTACATCACTGTAGACTTTGTTCAAATAATTTGAGAATTTTGTAAGGGCATGAGCATATGAATTTGACACTAATGATCCATTAAGCATTATATAATGTTTGTTAATGATTTATTAATGACGAAACTTTAATGACATTTCTAAGCATTTTAGATGAAATAATGATCCCTCAATTATTCGGTAATGTTTAACAAGTTTATTAGTAAACATTAGCACATTATCTCATATTTCTAGCTATGTGAATATGATTTGATAAGCATTATATAATGTTAATGATTTATTGGTAACACTTTATAATAAGGTGTCATTTGTTAACATTAGTTAATGTATTAGCTAACATGATTAAACAATGAACATTTATTGCAGTATTTATTAATCTTTGTTAATGTTAGTTAATGAAAATACAGTAGTTCATTGTTTGTTCATGTTAGTTCACAGTGCATTAACTAATGTTAAAGGGGTCATCGGATGCCCATTTTACACAAGTTTATATGATTCTTTAGGGTAATGAGAAGTCTATAAAACACTTTGGTTAAAATTTATCAATGGTAGAGTAAAAAACACTCTTTTTACCTTGTCAAAATCAGCCCTTTTTAGAGCGTGCTATTCTGTTGCGTGTTCCTTTAAATGCTAATGAGCTGCGCTCGCCCCGCCCCTCTCTGCCATGGGATGACGAGCCGTAATGTTTACTTTAGCCGCATTTAGCCACGAAACTTGCTAACTAGCACATTATTAAGAAAGGCATTTACAAAGATGCATAAAAAACCATTATAATCACTTCTGCTGTGGGTGTGTTACGGTTACTGAGGGTGAGAAGCCAGAGGGAAACTCACAGAAGCCAGGAGTATAAACAAACATGTATTTATTAAAACAACAAACAGAAAACCAGGAATTAAACAACACGACGTAACTTTAAGACCGGACAAGGAAACTGAGGAACAAACGACTAATAAAGGCTGGCAGAGGAGTGTGGCATGTTGACAAGAACAGGTGATACAAATCAAGGTAACAAGGGGGAAGTCCAAATATGGGCAAAAGGGGAAACCAATACAAACTAAACAATAGGAGTCCATAGGGGGGAAAACCTCTAGGAAAACAACAGAACAGTCTATAATCCTGATAGGGTGAAGCGGCATCACGAATGATTCGCACAAACATAGACGCATATGTAAAATCATCAAAAATGAAAGTAACATTAATCCTCTGCATCCGACAACAGAACACTACAATTGCTCAATCGGAGACATTCTTGTCTTCCCCTGCACCTGAGTCACACAATGGCGATCAGTGTTTCAGCTCAGTGAGGGCGGGTCTAAGGTAAGGCGCTCATGTCAATCAACTGTCGTGGGAGCGGCCTCTGTTGGTGTGTTGTCACAATGACAAGAAGCTGAGAATGACCTGATTTTAAAAAGGGTATATTGCTTTTAAAGATTAAAAAATACCACTGGGTGGATTTTTATCATTGTACCCCTTTAACAAACACAACTTGTAATTTTAATAATGCATTTGTAAATGTCAACATTAAGACGAACCAATGTAGTTAACTAATGAACCTTATTGTAAAGTGTTACCGATTTATTAATGAAAGTTATTATAAAGTGTCACCAAAGGTTTAGTTTGCTTACGTTGGACTGAAAGATCCTACCTGGTCTCATGATGAAAACACACCTCTGGGAACTTTTTCGCAAGACGTGAAACGTACCAATAAGCAGCACATGTCACTGCAGTTTCTAACAGAAATGAACACTAGAGGCGGTAAAAAAGCGAGCATTTGTAATCGTTGTTGTACACAGTTAAGATTACAGCTTCATATGTTTGGCTTTCCAGACATAACTAGCTTACTCGGTAGCTCAGCCGGCACAAAATTGGACTTAGGATGTGGAATCTTTGGGTACAAATCCTGTCAAAAACATGACTCACTATGAAGGAGCTGAAACATGAGAGATCGAAAAACAAGCTAAAACGACATGCTTGCGATTGTGTTTTTTATGTCACATTCGCTTTAGTTCATACTATTGAGTAGGTTTAGGTGTAGTGCAGATGGTATGTTATTTTAAAACGTCATAGAGCATTAGAGTTCTAGTTCTAGAGTTCTGTTAAAAATTCAAATTAAATCAGATGTTTGAAGTTCAATTCACTGATCTTAACAGTTTTTAGAGTCAGAACTACAAAACTACAGTATTTTTTACAAGACTACAATGTGTAATATCTATTTCACCATTTCAGCTAATTTCGTAAGAGTTTTAGTTGAAATGATAGAGTAAGAGTAATTTGTTGAAATGATGATTTGGAGCTTTACAGTTAAGGTTATTGCACACTGAGTCTGAATTTTTTTTTTTTTTTTTTTTGTCGTATTCATCTTTCTTTCCTATCAAAATGCTTGCAACGAATGTGAAAATGCAGAAAAGCGAACCTGATCTGAATTTATGACGGATGAAAGTTTCAGCGGCAGTGTATGAACATGATTGACACGTGTGGTCGTTTTTTATTTTTTTGTTGTGCAAAATTTTCGGACAGAAAATTCTCACTCAGTGTGCAACGACCTTTACGGTTCAAAGCAGTTATTATTGTATGTATTTAATTGTATCTGCATGAAGGTCTTCAAAACATAAATTATTTTGGTTCTCAGTCAAAAGAAAACCTTAACCTTTGGACTTGTATGAACGTGGGCCACATTTGGTTGCATTTGGATTTTGGCTTGATTAGTTTCATACCATATCCTTTCTGAAACTGCCAATTGAAATCTATTTGTTATACTGTGAACAAGAGTAGGCTACTCAGTTGACCAGATGAGTATTCTTCATTACCTTATTTCCCTTGAGGTCGAGAAGGTCACCCTTGAGACTGCCACTCCAGTTTAGACGGACAGCTGACCTACGACCTTTCCAAAGGCTCAATAGGAGAACCATGACCATTCGCAGCAGTCAACACTGATGTGATTTCCTAAAAGAGAAAGACCACAGAACAAAATCTATTGACACCAGCTGCATAGATGGAGGAATTGAGCATCGAGCCACTCTCATTCAAAAAGATAGACACAATTGCACTCAGTAAGTTGTTTTCCATTAACACAAGCAAATTAAAATTCCTCTGGTGTGTCCTTTTGAGCTCTTCGAGATACTAGAAGTAACCTACAATGGCAATTAAATCAAAACACTGTACTTGTAAAAAGTAAATTCTGAATTAGTTACTCAACCTCATTGTTCTCATATTGTTCATCTTTACACAAATTAAGATATTTTTGATGAAATCCAAAATCTTTCTGAACCTGCGCAAGTACAGCTACAAGATTTTTCTTTTTTTTTTATTGTGGAAAACTATTATGTGTCATTGACCCAAGAATGTAGCTGAATCCTCAACTTTAAAATCTGACTGTTTGACAGGAATCTTGTTCCAGGACCCAAAAAATGTGAATCTAAGAACATGCCCTACTTAACAAAACCGCAGTAGGCCTGTCCAACTGAATGGAATAAGAGGAGTCATTATGATGGATGAATCCTTGAAGGGAATGTTGAACCTGGTGCACCATGTTCACAACAGGTCTAATTTATCACGCTTGTTTCAGACCTATCCACATTGAAGGAGGTCAGTGACAGTCAGAAAGTATAGAAACTAAGCCGTGACCCCTTCAAGAAAGGTCAAGCAGGTTGGTGAAAACCTGAGTTTGAGGGTAGCTTGTTTTTACTGTCTAAAAATGTTTTTAAAACTTTTTCTGTCTCAACCTTGTGTGTCCACATACACATTCTTTCGAAGGTGTTCGCTTGGTATGTTCATCTGTTTTCACTTGCTGTAGGTTCCACCTGTCTACCAGCGAGTCAAACAATACCGTGTCGATGGACCGACCCCTCTTTTTTTCTGTCCTGTCTGATTTCCTTTCAGGTGAGATTGTTGGATCTGGTCCAAGAGACATTCAGAGAGCAGACAGAGCATGAAGAAGGTGATTGTTTACAGGCGTTCGGGAGGCACCAGGGCAAAGAGCATGTTCTGCAGCATTAGTTTGATTAGTACATGGTGCTGTGCTATGTAGGGTCTTATACTCCCCCAAACCATACTCAAGTACAGGTTCAGATACAGTGTCAGGTTTAGACACTCATGTCATTCTAAATCTGTATGACTTTTTTTTTTCCAGTGGAATCTTTAAGTAGATGATTTGATGAATGCTCATGCAACTCTTTTTCATATAATTCAAGTGGTCACATAGTGACTACTATAGCTTTCAAGCTCCAATACGGAAAACATTTTAGAATGTTCCTCGCACAAAACTATCATATGATTCAAGTAAACATGGAATATATATACTGCATAATTTGCATGGACAATTTTTTTGGTAATAATAAAAAAAGAATAGAAGAAAACGTAACATAAAATAAAATAAAGCAAAATAAAATAAAATGAATAAAATGAAAAAGCTCCAATACAGAAAACATTTCAGAATTATTCTCAAAAAAAAAAAACAAAAAAAAACAAAACAAAAAAAACATAAGTTGCATGGACAATTTTATGATAATAACATAACATAACATAGTATAAAAAAGGAGAAATATAACATAAAAAAGGAAAAACATAAAATACCATAAAATAAAATAACAAAATAAAATAAAAAATAAATAACATAACATTAAATAATATAATATAATGAAATAAAATATAAAATAAAATAAAAACAGCAATGTAAAATAACAAAACATAACATAAATTAAAATAACAAAATAACATAAAATAAAAAATAATAAAATAACATAAAATAACAAAATAACAACTTAGTTGAACAAACTAAAAAACAAACCAAAATAACAAAATACATTAACATAAAATAAAATAACATGCAATAAAATAAAATAGCATGCAATAAAACAAAATAACACAACATAAAATAAAATAAAACACAAACAAAACAAAATAACATAACATAAAATAACAAAACAACATAAAGTAATAAAATAAAATTAAATATAATAACAAAATAAAAAAAACAAAAAATGACAACATAAAAAAATAAATAAATAAATAAAATAGCAATAGCAAAAATAGCAAAAATAGCAATATAAAATAACAAAACATAACATAAAATAACAAAATAAAATATAAAATAAAATAACATAACATCAAAATAGCAATATAAAATAACAAAACATAACATAAAATAACAAAATAAAATTACATAAAATAATTAAATAAACTAACATAAAATAAAATAACAAAATAAAATAAAATAACAAAACATGACATAAAATAAAATAAAATGAAATAACAAAATAAAATAAGAAACCTAACATAAAATAAAATAAAATAAGACAACTGAACATAAAATAAAATAAAAAGTCATATAATAAAATAACAAAATAACAACATAAAATAACAACTTGAATTAACAAAATAAAAACAAATTAAAATAACAGAATAACAAAAAACACATTAACATAAAATAACATACAATAAAACAAAAATAACACAACATAAAATAACAACAAAATACATTAACAAAACAACATACAATAAAACATATAAAAAATAAAATAATATAACAAAATAAAATGAGATAAAATAAAATAACAAAATAAAACAAAACTACACAACATAAAATAAAATAAAAAACTAATTAAAATAACAAAAAACAAAATGACTTAACATACAACAACAAAACAACATAAAGTAATAAAATAAAATATAATAACAAAAGAAAAAATGAAATAACTACATAAAATGACATAACAAAATAAAACAAAATAACAATATAAAAAAACACAAAATTACATAACGTTATAAAATAAAATAACATAATAAAATAAAATGAAATTAAATACAAATTTTATTTTGGTTTCCACTTAATAAAAAAAAGACATAGCTGAGGGTGAGTAAATGATAACAAAATTTCCATTAATGGATGAACTATTCCTATAGTGACAGAATGCAAATGTGAATCTGTCTACATGAAATATCTCTTTTTATATGAAATGCATAATGATCCATGTCCAATGAAGATTCAAACTTGTTAATTTGTTGACAGGAAAAAAGAGACTCACTCCAGTGGATCTTCGTGTTCCTAATTTGCATAACTCTTTTAGCAGATAATTATATCTATCTTGTGATGTCCCGCAGATGTGTCTGCTGTGAATGGGGCTCCTTTAGTGCTGGTGAGTGAGAGGAAGAGAAAAAGTGCCAAAGACTAAAAAAAAAAAAAATGAAGGGAGTCCATTGTCCCTTTCAAGTTCACATGTTGTCAAGTATGTTACATTGTGCTATGTAGGTCTGCAGCATCTGTTCCACTTTTCGCTCTTTTACTCACTGGCTATGAACAGTTCTATCAAATGCTAAAAAGAGCTTATAGGGTTGTGATATACAGTTAAAGTCAAAAGTTTACATACACCTTGCAGAACCTGTTGTTCATGAGTACTTTGTTTGTCCTGAACAGTTAAACTACCCGCTATTCTTCAGAAAAATCCTTCAAGTCCAACAATTGTTTTGGTTTTCCAGCATTTGAGATGATCCAGTATGATCTTGCGACCCATCTTTTCACACTGAGGGACTTTAATATGCAACTATTACAGAAGGTTCAAACGCTCACTGAAGCATTAAAATGTATTAAGAGTATGGGGTAAAAACTTTTGAAATTTGAAGATCAGGGTAAATTGAACTTATTTTGTCTTCTGGGAAACATGTAAGCATTTTCTGTAGCTTCTGAAGGGTAGTACTGAATGAAAAAAAAAAAGATATTTAGGCAAAATAAGAAAAATTTACACATCTTCATTCTGTTCAAAAGTTTTCACTCCCCGGCTCTTAATGCATAGTTTTTCCTTCTGGAGCATCAGTGAGTGTTTGAACCTTCTGTAATAGTTGCATATTACAGTCCCTCAGGTGTCCTCAGTTTGAAAACATGGATCTCAAAATCATACAGTCATTGTTGGAAAGGGTTTAAATACACAAAAATGCTGAAAAACCAAATAATTTGTGGGACATGCTAACAAACAAAATACCTTTAAACGCAGGAAATTAACACATTATAGTGACATCCCTACTAAAAACTAAATTACTGAGATGTTTCTATAAATTGAATTCATGCCAAAGAACAAAAGACATACTGGATAACTTCTCTGAGACTTACACCCACGCTGTCTTGCAGGCCGAATCAAGCTATGAATCAAAATAGCGGCGCTCTTTAAAGTGCAGGAAATGTGATCTGTCCAGGGGATCTTTCCATGAGCGTATTCTTTATTAGGCTCGAGCGCTGAAATGCAGGGGATATTAACTTTAATGCAAGTCTGAATTGATTTGAAATCCAGTGATTATTTAATCATGAGAGAAAGTCTTTGGCTGTCAGCTTTATGAAATATGTCAGTAATAAAATTAGCTGTAGGGGCCAAAATTAATTTAACCATATTCATACCACATTTTTTAGCCCAAATATCTGCTCCCACTGAGCACTAGAAGAATGAAGGTTATTAAATGGGCTATATTGTGTGACTACCATACATATATTTTATGGAAATAGATGGGATTTGTCTTCGATTGGTAAAACAATCCAAGAAGGATTCACAGCACTTCATAATGCTTCAGTTCGGCTACAATCAGACTGGATTACTGCGTACAGAGAAAATAAGATGTACCAGGTCAGCCAATGTACATATTTGACATATTTAGTCAATTTTAGAAGTGCCCTGCCATTGAAACATCACAACAAGCTGTCTTAAGACACAACAAAGGTTTGTTAGTAGTAAAATGCCTGTATTAGTAAAACAGTTTTATGGTTTTGTGATTCAAAAGACTCAGAAAAGTGAATTTTTTAACTGTTTTTGCAAATAATATATACACTGTAATTTGTTTTTTTTGCTACAATTAGTCATAACTTAAAATTTGAAATAACATAAATTTCCAACTAAATTTAACTAAACTTTAGTGCTGGGCAACGTTTAACCGTGATTAATCACATCCAAAATAAAAGTTTTTGTGGCCATAATATGTGTGTGTGTGTGTGTGTTGTGTATATTTATTATGTATATATACTGTTTACACACACACATGCCTGTATATATTATACATTTAAATATATTTTGTTTATATTATGTACACAAAAACTTTTATTTTTGATGTGATTAATCGCGATTAATCATTGCCCAGCACTACTAAACTTATAATTTTAAGTGAAGCATGAGTACTTACTTTAAGCTGAAGCACATTATTACTTATTTTAATGTTGAATATTACATTTTTACAGTATATTAATTAATAAAACACCAAAAACCAAAAAACTTTTAAAATGTGCACTTTGTAATAATGTCAAATTCAAAGTTTTCTTCAAAGTACATTGTTTTAAGGTGATAGTTAACCCAAAAATTTAAATTCTGCCATTCAGAATCACCCTCACGTCGTTTCAAACCTGTAAGACCTTTGTTCATCTTCAGAACACAAATTAAGATATTTTTGATGGCCTGGAAACATTTCAGTTACATTGCTGTCGTATCAAGGGTCCAAAAAGTTCTTGGATTTCATAAAAAATATCTGAATTTGTGTTCTAAGATGAACGAAGGTCTTACAGGTTTGAAACAACATGAGGGTGAGTAATTAATGATAGAATTCATTTTTTGGGTGAACTATCCCTTTAATAATCTTATTATTTATCATGCTTTACAGCAAACTTGTTTTGATATGTTGACTAGCATACTAAAGAAAATAACTTTAATTAGTTTAATTTTAACCACAGTGTGTTTTTCAATATTACATTTAAGTTTATATATTTTAAATGTAATACAATAGAACATTACAAATGTTTTAAATATTTAAATCAAACATTTTAGTTAAAATTAAATGTTTTAGTTTATCTTTCAGCAGCACAACTAACCACATTTCAAAGACAACAAAAATCATTTCAAAATTTCATAAATAATTGTGAAATCTAGGTGTACTTCTGAAATCAATGAAATACAAATGTTTAAACAAACTATAGTTAATTTCCATTCAATTTCAATTAACATGCAATTAAGAGTCTGGAAACATTACATTCAGTTTGCATTTAAGCATATTCTTTTAAACTGTATTATTTCCATAAGTATGCTTTACACTGTAAAAAGTTTTCACCAGATTCAACTTAAAAACCTTCAGCAGTTCAGCAGCTGCCTTAAGTTTTTAAGTTAAATCAGCTTAAAGCTACAAGTCATTTTATCTTATTACAATATAAATGAGTTGATATAACTTGTGAGTTTAAATGACTTAAGTTGATTTAACTTAAAATCTTAAGGCAGCTGCTAAACTTAAGTTTTGTAAGTTGAAACTGGTAAAAACTTTTTACAGTGTACAAAGGTAACTTTTTTTATCCTCTGAATATTCAAGTGTGTGCGTACTGTGCCAGTTAGTACACCTTTGATAACCCAGTTACACTTACAGCAAACTGAATTTAAAATCTAATTTAAATGTAGTAACATATAATCATTGGCACTAAAAAAAGCGGGTGTGGGAAAAAAAAAAACTTTTTTGCAAGATGCGAAATACATAGCGTCATGTATGCTTTGTGACTAATTCGATGTTAAATGTCCACTGAGTGGCGCTAAAAGAGTGTTCAGTTTTTTCCCTGGAACAGATGAACAAACATATGGCAAATTTTATGTGACGTTGGCTTTGGACATTTCAACGCAGTTCTGACTTGAAATGTCTGTTGAGTGGCGCTATAAGTCTAATGCGCCGTGATGTTTTAAAATAACGAACCATCTGCACTACACCTAAACCTATCCGATAGTATGAACGAAAGTGAATGTGACGTAAAAACACAATCGCAAGCATGTTGTTTTAGCTTGTTTTTCGATCTCTCGATCTTTCAGCTCTTGAGTCATCGTGAGTTTTTCATGGGATTTGTACCCAAGGATTCCGCATCCTAAGTCCAATTCTGTGTCAGCTGAGCTACTGAGCAAGCTTGTAACGTCTGGAAAGTGAAACATATGGAGTAATCATAGCTGCGTACGTATCTCACATCTTGCGAAAAAGTTCCCACAGAGAGCGTTTCTCATTTCGATGCTTTCACCACTTGCGCCACTTGTCTATTTTGAGGTACCGCATGGGAAAGAAACAGACCGATTCTGACACAAGGACATGCACTCAGAGAGAAATGGTTGCTGAGTGAGTCAGGATGAGCTAATCTTGTTAGATCAAGATCACGCAGCTCTGGTATAAAGCTGACTTTGTCCGTTTTCCTCCTCGTCGCTCACTTACAAACTTGCCCTCTCCCTTTGGTTCAATCCCAAAATCGTGTGCCATCGATATCACTTAGATATGGATGTACTCTCGATCCCTCTCTTGAACGCCAAGTCGTTTTCCATCAAACAACATACGAGCCTGAAATCAATAACAAAGTCTGAACGTTTCACTCTTCAAGTGTCAGTGGAAATCTCACTCAAGCTCTTAGCAGCTGAAAGAGCTAAACATACAGGTCTATGTGTTCTCCAGGGTATTAGCAAGTTGACTTTCAGAGAACAGGAACTCTTAGTACTTGAAGCATGTCTCTCACAGTCGCGAATACCGCCGTTGTCTAGTTGGTGGCCAACCAAAGCCCAGTTCTGTCATTTCTTTGATAGTGATCCAAATTTTAAACCCATTGACAAATACTTTCAGTAGCTTAGCACTTTATACTCCTTTTTAGGCCTCTCATTATTCACCTTTTCTCCTTTGTTTATCCAAGCTTTGCTTCCCAGGTTCCAGACCCGGCCGCAACTACGCTATATATGCTAAAGCTAGATCCCCTGGCCTTTCAGGGAACAATGTGTTTCTATTCAGAGTCTTCGGCTAACACGCAAGGCTATCAATCAGTGGATCTGGCGCTTAGACTTACTCATCAAAGACCCTCATTAGAACTGAAGAATTTTTACCAAGGAGAGCTACAAAGGGCCGTGCTGGGTGACTGGAGGTGAAGCTGGTGAATTTCCCTGGAGCATGCTGGGCGAAAAGGCAGCTGATGTGTTTCAGCTAAAGCTTTGAAAATCCTAGGTGTAATAAAGTGCAGGTTAACGTGGAAAGTGATATATTTAAGGGCTATTCAATGCTGGATTCAAGCTCTTTTGTCAGTGGCTGTGAGATTTTGAGGATGACGTGATTATGTGAGATAAGTAACGTGAAATGTAAAGTTGAATTTTAGATATTTCATGGAGAAAAATCCTGGAATGTTTTCCTCAAAAGCCTTAATTTCTTTTCAACTGAAGAAAGAAAGACATGAACATCTTGGATGACATCGTGGTGAGTAAATTATCAGGAAATTTTAATTCTGGAGTAAACTAATCCTTTAATGGTCACATGACATGCAGGTAAACAAATAAAATACTTCAGAGTACAGGTTCAAGTCTAATCTTTCATATTCTGATCTCAATAAAAATGTCCTACTTTCCTACTTGTTCTATTCATATAGAGGACTTACAAATATTGCTTTTGACTTCATTCTCAAAATATTTAGACTTTATTCTCACATTTCAACTTCATTCTCTTAATTACGGCTTTATTCTCAAAATATTTAGACTTTATTCTCGTATTTCAACTTTGTCAAAATATTTCAACTTTAATCTTGTAATTTTGACTTTATTCTTAAAATATTTAAACTTTATTCTTGTATTGCTACAACTTTATTCTCACAATTTAGATTTTTTTCAAAACATTTAGACTTTATTTTCGTATTTCTACGACTTTATTCTCAAAATATTTCGACTTCATTCTCGTATTTCAACTTTATTCTCGAAATATTTCAACTTTATGCTTGTAATTTAGACTTCATTCTTAAAAAATTTCGACTTTATTCTCGTATTGCTACAACTTCAATTTCGCAATTTTGACTTATTTTTCTTAAAACATTTTGACTTTATTCTCATAATTTCGACTTTATTCTCAAAATATTTCATGTTTCATGACTTTATTTTTGAAATATTTAGATTTTATTCTGGTATTGCTACGACTTTATTCTTGTAATTTGGACTTTTTTCTCAAAATACTTTAACTTTATTCTCTTAATTTTAACTTTATTCTCGTAATTTGGACTTTATTTTTTTTTTAAATATTCAGACTTTATTTTCATATTGAACAACTTTATTCTCATAATTTTTACTTTTTTTCTAAAAAATTTCGACTTTATTCTCGTATTGCTATTCCTTTATTCTAATAATTTCGACTTTATTCTTAAAATATTTCAACTTTATTCGTGAATTTTGACTTTATTCTCAAAATATTTCGCAGTTATTTTTGTATTTCAACTTTATTTTCGTAATTACAACTTTGTTCTCAAAATATTGACTTTATTCTTGTATTGCTACTTTATTCAGGTAATATCGACTTTATTCTCAAAATGTTTTGACTTTTCTTGTACTTCAACTTTATTCTCGTAATTACAACTTTATTCTCAAAATGTTTTGACTTTTCTTGTATTTCAACTTTATTCTCGTAATTACAACTTTATTCTCAAAATATTTTGACTTTTCTTGTACTTCAACTTTATTCTCGTAATTACAACTTTATTCTCAAAATATTTTGACTTTTCTTGTATTTCAACTTTATTCTCGTAATTACAACTTTATTCTCAAAATATTTTGACTTTTCTTGTACTTCAACTTTATTCTCGTATTTACAACTTTATTCTCAAAATATTTTGACTTTTCTTGTACTTCAACTTTATTCTCGTAATTACAACTTTATTCTCAAAATGTTTTGACTTTTCTTGTATTTCAACTTTATTCTCGTAATTACAACTTTATTCTCAAAATATTTTGACTTTTCTTGTACTTCAACTTTATTCTCGTAATTACAACTTTATTCTCAAAATATTTTGACTTTTCTTGTACTTCAACTTTATTCTCGTAATTACAACTTTATTCTCAAAATATTTGGACTTTTCTTGTATTTCAACTTTATTCTCGTAATTACAACTTTATTCTCAAAATATTTTGACTTTTCTTGTACTTCAACTTTATTCTTGTAATTACAACTTTATTCTCAAAATATTTTGACTTTTCTTGTACTTCAACTTTATTCTCGTAATTACAACTTTATTCTCAAAATGTTTTGACTTTTCTTGTATTTCAACTTTATTCTCGTAATTACAACTTTATTCTCAAAATATTTTGACTTTTCTTGTACTTCAACTTTATTCTCGTAATTACAACTTTATTCTCAAAATATTTTGACTTTTCTTGTACTTCAACTTTATTCTCGTAATTACAACTTTATTCTCAAAATATTTGGACTTTTCTTGTATTTCAACTTTATTCTCGTAATTACAACTTTATTCTCAAAATATTTTGACTTTTCTTGTACTTCAACTTTATTCTTGTAATTACAACTTTATTCTCAAAATATTTTGACTTTTCTTGTACTTCAACTTTATTCTCGTAATTACAACTTTATTCTCAAAATATTTCGACTTTTCTTGTACTTCAACTTTATTCTCGTAATTACAACTTTATTCTCAAAATATTTCGACTTTTCTTGTACTTCAACTTTCTCGTAATTACAACTTTATTCTCAAAATATTTTGACTTTTCTTGTATTTCAACTTTATTCTCGTAATTACAACTTTATTCTCAAAATATTTCAACTTCTTAAAATACTTTTTAAACTTAAAATATTTCAACTTTATTCTCGTATTGCTACAACTTTATTTTCATAATTTTGACTTTTTTTCTCAAAACATTTAAACTTTATTCTCGTATTGCTACAACTTTATTCTCATAATTTCAACTTCATTCTCAAAATAATGCAATTTTATTCTCATATTGCTACAACTTTATTCACACAATTTAGATTTTATTTTCGTGTTTCAACTTTATTCTCAAAATATTTCAACTTTATTCTCGTAATTTTTACTTTATTTTTTAAAATATTTAGACTTTATTCTCATATTGCTACAACTTTATTCTCGTAACTTTTACTTTTTTCTCAAAACATTTTGACTATTATTGTTTTGCTACAACTTTATTCTTAGAATTTCTACATTATTCTCAAAATATTTAAACTTTATTCTCGTAATTTTGACTTTATTCTTAAAATATTTCAACTCTATTCTTGTAATTTCAACTTTATTCCCAAAATATTTCAACTTTATCCTCTACTTTTGTTTATATAAAGAAAACACAAATACAATTTTGCAACAGTGAAAGGGTGGTCTGTGTGTCTTTACATTAGTATGTGTGTCTGTTTGTGATGACCATTACTAATGCAGAGTTTAAGCCACCTCTGACCCCAGATTATGTATGAGCCACTTAACATCAGTGTGACAAATACTAAACATCTGTAAGGATGTAAAGCGCACACACATTAGTACAACTGGATGAAAGCAAACGCGGCACTTCTCCGCTGTGTGGCTCAGATTGTATCTCCATTTGCTATGTATTACTTTCCTTTCATTAAAATAATCACCTTAATATTCCAGAAACATTTCCTTCAGGCAAAGTGGTATTTTGGCAGCCAAACCAACCATTTTAGGCAAAAGTTTTTCAACATTACACAGTAATGCTTCCCAAAGCAGATAAAGTCTTTATAATTACAAGTCAAGTTTTCATTATTAAACATTTCAGCAAGTCGTTTGTGTGTTTTTGTTGATTTAGGCCTGATATATCTCCCAAGACATTTTGTAATTTATGGTTTCTGATTTGTGCTTTTGTTTCTTTGCTCAAGTAAGTAATGCAGTGTGTGTGTGGTTTTACAGCCCAACGAGCAACACTTCACTTTGACCATTTCACTGAAAAGCTGTAAATCTCTTCAAGAGAGAAGAGCTAATTATTTCCTGCTGTCCCAAAACATGTACTAATACACACACACACATTCACTTACACACAATTGGTTTCGGCTAGTCTTATTGTCAAGGCACTGCAAGCCGGCAGACTGCTTACGTATTAAATTTGAAGCTATAAATTGGCAGCAACCTGAGAGCTGTTGAGAGTATTTAACTTGAGACTGTAATTACAACTCAGGAATATAGTAACCTCTAATTACAACTCACAACCACAGGAAACCCTTTCACACATCAGTGATCTCACAACAGCTGAACAATGCAGATATTTTACAACTGAGGTTTGCTTACTGAAATTTATCCTTTTCCCTACAAAAAAATAAATAATGAAATTAGGTTACTGTATATATGAAATATGGAACGTATGGCAGCGTTTTAGTGCCACCTTAAAAACAAAATCTAGGATTATGAGATTAAAGTCGTAATATTCTGAGAAAAAAAATATAAATCACGAGAATAAAGTTGTAGCAATATGAGAATAAAGTTGAAATATTTTGAGAAGAAGTGTAAATTACGAGAAAAAAGTCGTAGCAATACAAGAATAAAGTCAAAATATTTTGAGAATAAAGTCAAAATATTTTGAAAATAGTCAATTAATTAAAATTTAATTAAACCAATGTTTCATTGTGAATGAAAAGACAATTTTGATTTTTTTCTACAAATATTTAGACTTCATTCTCATAATTTCGACTTTATTCTCAAAATATTTTGACTTTCCTCTTGTAATTTTTATCTCGTTCTTAAAATATTTTGACTTTATTCTTGTAATTTCGACTTTATTCTCAAAATATTTTGACTTTATTCTCATAATACTTTAACTTTATTCTTGTAATTTCAACTTTATTTTCAAAATACTTTGACTTTATTCTCATAATTTTGATCTTATTCTCAAAATATTTTGACTTTTTTCTCGTTATTTTGACCTTATTCTCAAAATATTTCCACTTTATTCTTGTAATTTCGACTTTATTCTCATAATTTTGACTTTATTCTAAAAATATTTTGACTTTATTCTCATAATTTTGATCTTATTCTAAAAATATTTTGACTATTCTGGTCATTTCTACCTTATTCTCAAAATATTTCAACCTCATTCTTGTAATTTCGACTTTATTCCCAAAATATTTTGACTCTTTTCTCGTTATTTTGACCTTATTCTGAAAATACTTTGACTTTATTCTCATAATTTTGATCTTATTCTCAAAATATTTTGACTTTATTCTGGTAATTTCAACCTTATTCTCAAATTATTTCAACTTTATTCTCGTAATTTCAACCTTATTCTCAAAATATTTTTAACTTTATTCTCGTAATTTTGATCTTATTCTCAGAATATTTTGACTTTATTCTGGTAATTTCAAACTTATTCTCAAAATATTTTGACATTATTATCATAATTTTGGCCTTATTCTCTAAATATTTGACATTATTGTTGTAATTTCGACTTCACTCGTAATTTCGAATTTATTTTCACAATATTTTAAATTCATTCTCGTATTGCTACTTGTAATTATTCTTGTAATTTCGACTGTTCTCAAAATATTTTTATTTATTACATTCACTTTCAGAAAATAAAATAGAAAATATTTTTCCTAATTTTTTCTTTGTGTCCTTTGTATATTATATCTGTACAATAGCCTTATTTATTTATGTATTTATTTTATTTTATCCAAATTGGTTTTTATACTTGATTAGGTTATCCATTAAAAAGGCAATTACACTTTCCAACTAATCTAAAGATGTTCCTTATGTGTCCCCAAGGGACAATTGATTTTTTGTATGGTTAAAGGATTACCAGATATCTTTATAGGTCATGTCACAACATCAGTGAGCAAATTGTCTTCTCTAATCAATTGGCAATTTGCACCCAGTGTGTGCTTTATTTTCAGGCAAACTCAGCATCTATTTGTTTGTTTTGCCTGGTACATGCACCATATTTGCTTTTATATCTACTAAAGTTTAAAAGTCAAGTTATTGTACTTCAGTGCTTGAAACCTAACTCGCACAAAAATGCATGAAAGTCACTGCATTAGACACACAATTCGAAACCAAGTGGCATTTGTGAGCAAAGCAAATCACAATTTTAGGAGACTTAAGTGTCCAAATTCTTTCTGGGGCCACTGTAGCTGTCATGCATTTCATTTAGAGTACTTTATACAGGCTCTTTGTAATTCCATTGAACATTTGGCTATCATTCACATGATACAGATCCAGCTTTCACCATCTGTAATTAATAACTTGGCAGTGGAATTGCGGTAGTGAGGGCAATTCTGACTTTCCTTGCTGAAGTCTGCACAATGTGGTTTGAAAATTGGCTCCAGTGTGTCCAGCTCTCTACACTCCCTTTGCAACTGGAATCTTGGACAGAAATAACATTTAATCTGGGATGTGGATGTGTGCATGGAGACATTTTACTGCTGATTTATGGTGCTTTTTATTAATGGCAGGATGATAGTTTAATCCGGTGGTTCTGAACTAGGGGGCTGTGACTCAAAAATGGGCCACAGGGCTGTTCTGATAGCCACACATACTGTAGCAGGGATGTTAAATGATAAATAATAAAAGGCTACTAACCATATAATTGGATAGCAAAATATGAGGCTTCCTATTTCTGATCACCCTGTTGGGGTTCATTTTGTTAACTTGTAAATTATTTTGAACATAAATTTTAAACAGGAGAAAAAAAAAAACTTCAAGATGGACGCAAGGTTCGTTTGGTGGCACAGAAATAGTGTCAGAAATCATTTTGATGCCTTTGGGTATTAAACTCATCTGTTTTTTTCTGTATATTGCTACCTGATCTCATGATGAAAATGTGCCTGTGAGAACTTTTTCGCAAGATGCGAAATAAGTACCAAATTCTCACCAGAAATTAACACTAGGAGTGGTAAAACAGCGAGTACTTGTAATCATTTTCGTACACAGTTATGATTACAGCTCCATATGTTTCGCTTACCGGATGTAATAATATTGTTTAGGAGCTCAGTCGGTATGAAATTGGACTTAGGATGCGGAATCCTTGGGTACAAATCCTGTGAAAAACATTATGAGAAATTATTTTATTACCTTATAATGTGAAAAAAATGCTTTTCAAAAGTTAAAATGGCTTAAATTTATTGATAAATCTGTTCTTAGCCCATTGACAATTTATATTTGTTTTCATTTCTTAATTTCATTTATATTAACTAATTTTTTATATAACTAATTAAAATGATTTTTTTTATGTAAAGTGTGCTTTGTTTCAAAGGCTGCATTTTTTTGCTGTTGATGGCAAAATATATAGAAAAATAGTCATTATAAGAATTTATTTTATTACCTGATAATGCGACAAAAATGCTTCTCAAAAGTAAATCTGTTCTCAACCCAATGGCAATTTATATTTATTTTAATACTTAACCAATTTAATTTCAAATTTCATTTATATGAACTAATTTTGTTAATTTGTTAAAGTGTGCTTTGTTTGTTTGAAAATACGCTTTTTTTGCTGTTACTGGCAAAATATATAGAAAAAATAATATGTTTATTTAGAAGAAAACAATTAAATGTAAAATACTGTTTTTACATACAATGTTTTACATTGCTACAAAAGATTTCTATTGTTTCATTTGTTTCTAATATTTGTATTATTTTAAATACATTTTATTCTGAACTTCATTTATGAAATAATCCTGGGGCGAAATACATTGTTTCCACAAAAACAGACATAATCATTTTTTATGGAAGCCTGTTTCAGCCACTGAATAAACAAAAAGGTAATTGTGACTTTTTATCTCAAAATTCTGACTTTATAACACCAGTTGCGTGAGATTGTGAGATACAAACTTGTAATATTTTTCCTCAGAATCACAATTCTGATTTTAAAAGACGGAGTCAGAGTTGTGAGATATAAACTCACAGTTGTAAGAAAATAGCATTTTTTCCCTCAAAATTGAACTTTATAACTTGCAATTGTTAATTTATATCTCACAATTTTAAGAAAAAAAGTTGGAATTGCAAGTTTATATAACACAATTCTGAGAAAGAAATTCAGAATTGCAAGATGTAAAATAAAAATAAAAATAAAGAGTTGTGAGGAGCTATGTCGCAATTATCTCACAATTGAGAGAATAAGTCAGAATTGCGTGCTTTTATCTCGCAATTCTGACTTTATTTTTTGCGATTGTGAGTTTATAACTTGCAATTCTGCAACTGATTTTAAAACTCACAATTGTTAGTTTGTCGTGCAATTGTGAGAAAAAAAGTCAGAATTGTGAATAGATATTTTGCATTATCTCACAATTCTGGGAAGAAAATCAGAATTACAAGATGTATAATCACACTTGCGAGAAACAGTCAGAAATGTGTTTGTATCTCGCAATTCTGACTTTATTTCTCGAAATTGCCAGTTTATATCCTGCAATTCTGATTTTATAACACACAGTTGTGAGTTTGTCATGCAATTTTGAGAAAAAAAGTCAGAATTTCAAGTTTAGATCATGCAATTCTGAGAAAGTCAGAATGTGAAGATGTAAATTGGTAAATACGAGAAAAAAAGTCAGAATTGCGTGCTTGTATCTCACAATTCTGACTTTATTTCCTGCAATTGCAAATTCATCTCCTGCAATTCAGAATTTAGAACTCACAATTGTGCATTTGTCATGCAATTCTGAGAAAAAAGATGTGTTGAAATTATCTCACAATTCTGAGAAAGAAAGTCAGAATTGCAAGATGTAAATCACAATTGCGAGAAAGAGTCAGAAATGTGTTTGTATCTCGCAATTCTGACTTTATTTCTCGCAATTGCCAGTTTATATCCTGCAATTCTGATTTTATAACACACAGTTGTGAGTTTGTCATGCAATTTTGAGAAAAAAAGTCAGAATTTCAAGTTTAGATCATGCAATTCTGAGAAAGTCAGAATGTTAAGATGTAAATTGGTAAATACGAGAAAAAAAGTCAGAATTGCGTGCTTGTATCTCACAATTCTGACTTTATTTCCCGCAATTGCAAATTCATCTCCTGCAATTCAGAATTTACAACTCACAATTGTGCATTTGTCATGCAATTCTGAGAAAAAAGATGTGTTGAAATTATCTCACAATTCTGAGAAAGAAAGTCAGAATTGCAAGATGTAAATCACAATTGCGAGAAAGAGTCAGAAATGTGTTTGTATCTCGCAATTCTGACTTTATTTCTCGCAATTGCCAGTTTATATCCTGCAATTCTGATTTTATAACTTGCAATTGTGAGTTTGTCATGCAATTGTGAGATAAAAAAGTCAGAATTGTGAGGAGATATGTCGCATTATATCACAAATCTGAGAAAGAAAGTCAGAATTGTGAGATAAAAAGTCAAAATTATCTCAATTCTGAGAAAAAAAGTCTGAATTTCAAGTTTAGATTACGCAATTCTGAGAAAGTCAGAATTTTAAAATGCAAACTCGTAATTGCGAGGAAAAAAGTCAGAATTGCCTGCTTGTATCTCGCAATTATGACTTATTTCTTGCAATTGCGAGTTTATATACCGCAATTGATTTTAAAACTCGCAATTGTGAGTTTGTCATGAAATTGCAAGAAAAAAAAAAAACAGAATTGTGAGGAGATATGTCGCATTATATCACAATTCTGAGAAAGAAAATCAGAATTACAAGATGTAAACTCACAATTGCAATTGCAAATGTATCTCCTGCAATTCAGAATTTACAACTCACAATTGTGCATTTGTCATACAATTCTGAAAAAGTAAAAGTCAGAACTATAAGGATAATTCTGAGAAAGAAAGTCAGAATTGCAAGATGTAAATCACAATTGCGAGAAAACGTTTGCATGTTTGTATATCGTAATTCTGACTTTATGTCTCGCAATTGCCAGTTTATATCCTTTAATTCTGATTTGCAATTGTGAGTTTGTCATGCAATTCTGAGAAAAAAAAGTCAAAATCGTGAGATAAAAAGTTGCAATTACTTTTTTTTAAATTCTGTGGCAGAAACATGCTTTCCATAGTTTTCAGTTTCGATACAAATAAATATTTTTTTAATGGTCATATTAGAAAGATTTCTATAGGGTCATGTGACAATGCAGACTAAAGTAATGATGCTGATCATCACAGAACTAAATTCCATTTTAAAATATATTTAAATAGAAAAAAGTTCAAGTAATAATCATAATAAAAAAAAAAATCAACATTATTTCTTTTTTTCCCCTGCTAAATTGTGTTGTAATTTTTATGTAAATGAAGTCAATTCTGCATCCATTGTGAGATCCAAAGTGGCTTCAATTATCAGAATGTGACTCTGGAGCTCTGGCACCGTCTTCCTAGACTGCTGCTGCTCACTGTGCAGTCAGAATCAGACTCAGAGGTCTGGAATATCTGTTTTGTGACTTGTAGAGAGAGAGAGAGAGAGAGAGAGAGAGAGAGAGGAGAGGAGGGGAAAGAAAAGAGGAGGGGGGCTCAAGAGGAGAGGAGTGTAATAGGAAACCAGTCCACCCTTCTCTCTCTCTCTCTCTCTCACTTTACCTCTCTCAATTTTCTCAACCTCTCTCTTCCCTGTCCCGCAGTCAGCCGGTTGGAATAACACCTCTCTTCACTCTCGCTGGGGAAGTCCACGCAACACTGTATTTCTACTCTACGTCTGGGACTACAGCACTCACCCACTCTCTGCTCAGTGAGGACAGTACAGCTGGGAAGCCTCAGAAGGTGAGTCCCGTTAGGGGCAGATGGGCTCCTGTGTGGACCGAAAGGGACAGATTTAGGGGAGGGGGCACTACTCCAGGCTCAGGCTAACAGGTGCAGACGCCCACCAGAGACAGGAAATCATAAGACCTCATGCTTTAGCCACTGAGAGAAGAGTCTATAATAAAAAAAAGATGGTTATTTTAGAAATAGACACTTAAATATATATATATTGTTATTTCTGACCTTTGTTAATATGCCTCCTGCTTTTTTTTCTTCAAAATGTATTGAGCAATATTTTCAATACCTGATAATATGGCAAAAATGTTTCTCAGAAGTTAAAACAGCTTAATTTTAGTTTAGCTTTCAGATTCATTAATTCGAATTACACTTTATTGATTTTTTTTTATTTTTTATTAATTGATTTTGATTAATTTTAGGGAAATTCAATTCATTTTTAAAGTGTATTACATTCCAAAAAAGTGCATTCAACCATATTTCATAGACCTATGAAACAAAATCTGATTTCATATCTAGAATTTTCTCTTCATTTTCTTTATTATTAGGCATTGTAAAAAGAGCTTTTGTCAAGTTGTCACAAATTGATGAATGGTAAGCATTTTATGCGTCCTGAGCGATTTTTTTGTTGGTATAGACGTTGGGGAATGTATGCTGTGTGTCTCACAGACAGGACAGCAGTGAGTGTGAATGAGTCTGGGGAGTTTGAGACTTACGACAGTGATGTTATTATTTTATAAGTGTGTCCTAAAGATAGTATCTGGGATTTGGTCCAATATAAAATGCAATATTGAATGGGGACTTTTATTGTTGTCACATTGGGGTAGTGTATGCATGCCTGGCTTTGTGTGTGTGTGTGTGTGTGTGTGTGTGTGTGTGTGAGCTGGTGGATGACAGGGTGTGGTATGGTGACGGGCATCTCTCCAAAAAAGCCCCCAAAAAATAAATAATTACATAAATACACTTCCAGAATGCATTAAGAATGTCTCTGCATAAAGTTAGGGCAGCACTTATAATATTTAACTAAAAATAACTAATTACAACGAAAATGTGTCCCTGGACCACAAAACCAGTCTTAAGTAGGATGGGTATATTTGTAGAAAGAGCCAAAAAATACATTGCATGGGTCAAAATTATCGATTTTCCTTTTATATCAGTAAAGATCATGTTCCATGAAGATATTTTGTAAATTTCCTACTGTAAATATATCAAAACTTAATTTTTGATTAGTAATATGCATTGCTAAGAACTTCATTTGGACAACTTTAAAGGCGATTTTCTCAATATTTAGATTTTTTTTCCACCCTCAGATACCAGATTTACCATTTCAATGTAAAGCTTATTTATTCAGCTTTCAGAGAATGTATAAATCTCAAAAGAAAAAAAAAAACTTATGACTGGCTTTGTGGTCCAGGGTCACAAATATGATATTTTCTATTTTTCTTAAAGATTTGAATCTCAAACTTTAAACTTCAGCACATTACTTCTCCAGTACATCTCAGTTTGTGCTACCGAACACATTAGCAAAATGCAAAAATCACAAAAAATATATTGTTAATAGTGTAGGAAGTGTGTATGAAGCACAGCTTACACAGAAGTCACTTGCAAACCAAGCAGCTTTCTGTTGGTAAACGCAGTAAATTTGTGTGACCAACTTGAACCTGTTGTGAAATCCTAACTGGAAAATCTGTCGCTCTCACTCAGAACTCAAGATAGCATGGATTCCTATTGAAATTACTGAAAAATCCAATGAATAAAGGTCAATGTGAGTTGCAAGTAAGCGAGTGGACAAATTTCACCTGACGGATGATAATTGACAACCTTCTATTAAAGGAGAGACCAGGAATCAAGACCAAGAACACCTTAGCATCATATTAGTTTTGCAAAGGCATGTACCACTACAATTCTAGCAATATTCATACTGTACTGTATTATGCAGTTTCCACAGCATTGTTTTAGAACATCACAAAAGACACTTAATTTCCTTCCATCTGTTTAACCTATTTTAGATGAGCTAGTTAAGTTGGCTGTTATATTTCTAGTGAGCAATGATTGGTTTTGACTGACACTTTCATAAGGAGCAAGATGGAAAACTCATTACACAGATAGCCATGACAAACACAAGACGATAAGCTTGAAGATAAACCGCTCGTAATAGGTTTCCAGGCTGCTGTGCGCCGAGCCGAAGCCGTATGAATGCGCATTATGACAGCTTTGATAGACGTTCAAGTTTCTCAGATGACGCTGTTGAGCTTGCTTGGATCGTGTTGTGGTTAAAAGCCAGTCAGAAATCACCTCCTGACAGAATTCATTAGGAAACTGGAAATGTCAGTGAAATAGCTTTAAACAATTGATCTCATAGACTTAACATTTCCTCCAGAAATGTGAAAATGTGCAGTTCTAAAGTTTAATAGGACTATTTGTCATAATACAATAAAGCATGCCCAGTCCAAAATCTTACCTATAACTCAAATTATTAACAATAAATGTGACCCTGAACCACAAAACCAGTCATTAGGGTCAGTTATTTACAATTGAGATTTACACATCATCTGAAAGCTGTATGGTTTTGGCCGAGATACAACTATTTCAGAGGGTGCAAAACAATCTGAATACTGAGAAAATCAGCTTTAAAGTTGTCTAAATGAGATTCTTAGCAATGCATATTACTAATAAAAAATTAAGTTTTGATATATTTATGGTAGTAAATTTGCTAAATATCTTCTGGGAACATGATCTTTACTTTATATCCTAAAGATTTTTGGCATAAAACAAAAATATATAATTTTGACCCATACAATGTAATTTTGGCTATTGCTACAAATATACCCGTAGTACTTAAGACTGGTTTTGTGGTCCAGGGTCACAAAAAAAATCTCATTAAAACATATTACAGTACAATGAAACAAATCCATTCACTCCTTTTTTTAAAACAAAACCTAAAAACCTAAACAGTCTGAATTATCAAGCCGTTTTGATTTTCTGAGCAGTATGATGTCACACTGCTCAGGCCCCGCCCACAACCGCTGACGGACACTCTCGTATTAGCATAATATTAGCATATAATGTCTCGTAACCAATGCAGGTGTTTTGTACTTGGATGTAAAAGTGAACATAAGAGTCTTCATTTTCTCTCGACATCAGAGCCACTGAGGACGCAGAAGATTAGTTTTGATTTTGATGGTAACATGCCACCGAATACACAAAACAAAGAAGAAAGGGGCGGGGTGAGCAGAGCTCATTAACATTTAAAGAGACATACACTGAAACGGCATGCTGTGAACAGAGCTGTTTTTGACAAGTTAAAAAGTTGTTGTTTTACATGACCATTGAGGAATTTCAGCCAAAGTATGTTGCTGACATTTCACAAAAGACCCTAAAAAATCATACCAACTTGGTAAATTAAAAATGGGCATCCTACTTCCCCTTTAACTGGAGCCTCAATATATTCTACTAATCGGTAGCTTAGCATTTTAAGTCATAAGACGTCAGCAAGTAGCTATTACTAGAATCAGCAGCATTTTAGAGAGCCATATAAAACATTGTTAGGTTTATATTAAAGTCCTGATGGAACTTGGTCATTAGACACATGATTAATGAGGGATTGTCTCATTTAAGGTTTGTGATCTTAGAAGCTTAAACATCAGCTCATGCTCAGTGTCGGCCCATGATAGATCCATGATGGCCTATGATGACTTTAGCAGCTGTATATATGTCTGGCAAGCTTTGACCAGTACTAGAAAGCCATTACTGTCCAGAGAGCAGTAGCCTCCACCCAGCTTAAGAGCTTCTCTCCAATATACGCTGCCAAACACATTTCAGCTCACTGCAGTTTATCATATGCTCAAACAAACACATGCACATGTATACACATACGTGCCCCTGTAAGTATGCATTGACTCATACAAAACAACAGTGAAACTTATTTCTTCTCCCCATTACAAACATCAGGCAATCACACTCTCACTCATAAACATGTTCTACACAAGCATACAAACTAGTCAGTACTAAGAGGGGGGCAATAAAGTTTTCATCGAATTACTAAAATGTATGCATGAGGGTGAGTAAATGACAGGATTTTAATTTTTTGGGTTAACTTTCTCTTTAAATGAAAAGGAACAAGACTTTTGATATGACACAGCTTCCTAAAACCCACCTGATCTCATGACGAAAGCGTACCTGTGGGAACTTTTTTGCAAGACACGAAATACGTATGAATTAGTACATATCACTGGAGTTACATAACACTACACTCTTAAAAATAAAGGTGCTTCATGATGCCATAGAAGTAGAGTTGCTTTCGTCAATGAAAATTATGACTAAATATCGTAGTCAACAAACCTTTATCACGTGACGAAACGTAAATGCTGTTCATGTGACGACTATAATTAAATGTATAATGCAATATTGTTGACGAATTGAAATGAGACTAAATGTGGTTTACAAAATAAAAACTATGCTAAAATGTCTCTTCATTTTCGTTGACCAAAACGAGACGAAACAAAATGCTATAACGTTATTTAGTTTTGTTTAGTCGCGTTATTATTATTATTTTGCAGTATTTCTGTTTCCTGTGTCTCACTTCAGGGGCTGCATCAGGTAGCACTGCGCAGACGCAGGCGTCATCACTTCCTCAAGCCCCACTCGCGGCATTATTTAGAAGACAACAACAAAGTTAAGCCTGACACAGAGAAAGAGACTGATGGCCAGCCAGCTGGGGTTCGTCTTTGGGAGAAAAAGAAGAAACGACACAGATTTTATTTTCACTTTTATAGTAGTGATGGGAAAATGAAGCTTTTGAAAGCACAGAGGTGTTCCCCTCAACTGTATTGTAAAAAGGTTCATTACTCGAAGCTTTTCAACATGATGCACACTAATGACATCTTGTGGTCAAAGGTGGAAAAAGTTGCTTTTGCGTCCCAGATGTCCAAGCCATTTTTGGACAGTTTCATAAACTAAATCAATTTGTGTTGGGTGAAATAGAATTGCATTACTAAAAAGAGACTAAAATACAATTTTCATTTACTAAAACTAGACTAAATGTCATCAGTTTTCGTTGACTAACTAGACTAAATGTCATCAGTTTTCGTCGACTAACTAGACTAAATGTCATCAGTTTTCGTCGACTAACTAGATTAAATGTCATCAGTTTTCGTCGACTAACTAGTCTAAAATGTCATCAGTTTTCGTCGACTAACTAGAGTAAATGTCATCAGTTTTCGTCGACTAACTAGACTAAAATGTCATCAGTTTTCGTTGACTAAAGCTAGAATAAATGTCATCAGTTTTCGTCAACTAACTAGACAAAATGTCATCAGTTTTCGTCGACTAACTAGACAAAATGTCATCAGTTTTCGTCAACTAACTAGACAAAATGTCATCAGTTTTCGTCGACTAACTAGACAAAATGTCATCAGTTTTCGTTGACTAAAACTAGACTAAATGTCATCAGTTTTCGTCGACTAACTAGACTAAAATGTCATCAGTTTTCGTCGACTAACTAGACTAAAATGTCATCAGTTTTCGTTGACTAAAACTAGACTAAATGTCATCAGTTTTCGTCGACTAAAACTAGACTAAAATGTCATCAGTTTTCGTCGACTAAAACTAGACTAAAATGTCATCAGTTTTCGTCGACTAACTAGACTAAATGTCATCAGTTTTCGTTGACTAAAACTAGACTAAATGTCATCAGTTTTCGTTGACTAACTAGACAAAATGTCATCAGTTTTCGTTGACTAAAACTAGACTAAATGTCATCAGTTTTCATCGACTAACTAGACAAAATGTCATCAGTTTTTGTCAACTAACTAGACTAAATGTCATCAGTTTTTGTTGACTAAAACTAGACTAAATGTCATCAGTTTTCGTTGACTAACTAGACAAAATGTCATCAGTTTTCGTTGACTAAAACTAGACTAAATGTCATCAGTTTTCATCGACTAACTAGACAAAATGTCATCAGTTTTCGTCGACTAACTAGACAAAATGTCATCAGTTTTCGTTGACTAAAACTAGACTAAATGTCATCAGTTTTCGTCGACTAACTAGACTAAATGTCATCAGTTTTCGTCGACTAACTAGACAAAATGTCATCAGTTTTCGTTGACTAAAACTAGACTAAATGTCATCAGTTTTCATCGACTAACTAGACAAAATGTCATCAGTTTTCGTCGACTAACTAGACTAAATGTCATCAGTTTTCGTTGACTAAAACTAGACTAAATGTCATCAGTTTTCATCGACTAACTAGACAAAATGTCATCAGTTTTCGTCGACTAACTAGACTAAATGTCATCAGTTTTCGTCGACTAACTAGACAAAATGTCATCAGTTTTCGTTGACTAAAACTAGACTAAATGTCATCAGTTTTCATCGACTAACTAGACAAAATGTCATCAGTTTTCGTCGACTAACTAGACAAAATGTCATCAGTTTTCGTTGACTAAAACTAGACTAAATGTCATCAGTTTTCATCGACTAACTAGACAAAATGTCATCAGTTTTTGTCAACTAACTAGACTAAATGTCATCAGTTTTCGTTGACTAAAACTAGACTAAATGTCATCAGTTTTCGTCGACTAACTAGACTAAATGTCATCAGTTTTCGTTGACTAAAACTAGACTAAATGTCATCAGTTTTCATCGACTAACTAGACAAAATGTCATCAGTTTTCGTCGACTAACTAGACAAAATGTCATCAGTTTTCGTTGACTAAAACTAGACTAAATGTCATCAGTTTTCGTCGACTAACTAGACAAAATGTCATCAGTTTTTGTCAACTAACTAGACTAAATGTCATCAGTTTTCGTTGACTAAAACTAGACTAAATGTCATCAGTTTTCGTCGACTAACTAGACAAAATGTCATCAGTTTTCGTTGACTAAAACTAGACTAAATGTCATCAGTTTTCGTCGACTAACTAGACTAAATGTCATCAGTTTTCGTCGACTAACTAGACAAAATGTCATCAGTTTTCGTTGACTAAAACTAGACTAAATGTCATCAGTTTTCATCGACTAACTAGACAAAATGTCATCAGTTTTCGTTGACTAAAACTAGACTAAATGTCATCAGTTTTCGTCGACTAACTAGACAAAATGTCATCAGTTTTCGTTGACTAAAACTAGACTAAATGTCATCAGTTTTCATCGACTAACTAGACAAAATGTCATCAGTTTTCGTCGACTAACTAGACTAAATGTTATCAGTTTTCGTCGACTAAAACTAGACAAAATGTCATCAGTTTTCATCGACTAACTAGACTAAATGTCATCAGTTTTTGTTGACTAAAACTAGACTAAAATGTCATCAGTTTTTGTCGACTGAAACTAGACGAAACTTGACTAAACTTGACTAGACTAAAAAAAAAAAAAAAGAGTATGAACATGACTAAAACTAATAAAAACTAAAATGACAGCTTTACACAAAGACTAGACTAAAACTAAAGTTAAAACAGGCCACCGAAAACAACACTACATAGAATAACCTTTTTTGTTTAAATGGTTCCATAAAGAACCTTAAACATCTGAAGAACCTGTTTCACAAAAGGTTCTTTGTAGTGAAAGAAGGTTCTTCAGATTATAAAAAGGTAAGAAAGAGATGATCCTTTAAAGAACCTTTGACTGAATGGTTTTTTGTGGAACCAAAAATGGTTCTTCTATGGCACCGCTGTGAACCTTTTAAAGCACCTTTATTTTTTAAGAGTGTAGAGGCGGTAAAACAGCGAGCACTTTTAATCATTTTCGTACAAAGTTATGATTACAGCTCCACATGTTTCACTTTCCAGACGTAACAAGCTTGTTCGGTTGCTCAGCTGGCACAGAATTGGACTTAGGATGCAGAATCCTTGGGTACAAATCCTGTGACAAAAAAACATGACTCAAGGTGAAAGAGCTCGAAAAACAAGCTAAAACGGCATGTTTGCAATTGCGTTTTCACGTCACA
Organism: Garra rufa; assembly: GCF_049309525.1. NCBI lineage: Eukaryota > Metazoa > Chordata > Actinopteri > Cypriniformes > Cyprinidae > Garra > Garra rufa. The sequence continues at coordinate 24,205,079 of NC_133364.1, forward strand.
TTAGCTTTTGTTCATACTATTGGACAGTTGGTACGTTATTTTAAAATGTCACGGAGCATTAGAGTTCTAGCGCCACTCAACGGACATTTCAAATCAGAACTGCCGTGACGTACAGAGAAGAGGCTCTTCAGATTATAAAAAGGTAGGAAAGATATGGTTCTTTAAAGAACCTTTGACTGAATGGTTCTTTGTGGAACCAAAAATGGTTCTTCTATGGCATCGCTTGAAGAACCTTTTGAAGCACCTTTATTTTTAAGTGTGGCGCTCATGGCGTAAGATGCTGAAAAAACAATTAAACATGTTAAAGATCATCCATATAATGAATGATTACATATAAAACAACTTAAAAACTGCATTTGAACTTTGCGAACATCACCCTAAGTGATGTTCTCCTGCATTCAGGCATTGCTGTTCACTGTGAACACACCCTGCGCTCATACCTCAGCAATTCAGACATGCACTGTAGATGTCTTGTACAAAGTTCCTATCAATCTTTCACATGATTCATGTATAAGACATGAGCATTGAGACTGTGCTATTCTTACCCTGTTCTTTGTCCTTCTGCACTCTCTCTGGTACGAAACAAACACATTATTAATATATAATTACGAACAGCATGTATTCTTATTTTCAGAGAGTGTCCTGGTCGAAGAAGGCTGTCTGTTCTCCCTGGAGCACGAAGCTGGAGTTCTTCCACAGGAAATCAAACTTTTTCCCCATTTATTATTGAACTTTTGTTGTTCCATAATAGAACAGATAGGAAAGATTTTTTTTTTTGTTAGAAATAAAAGCATCCACTTCTTTGAGCTCTCCCAACACTGACATTCCTTTTACACTGTACACGCCTTCCTCGTGTAAAGGTAAAATATTGACTCTGGTTGGAAAGGAGCCATTGTTTATACAGTATTGGCTGATATCATGAGTGCATCAATGTCATGACACTTTCTCAGCAGTATTTACACATACAGAAGGCCTTTAAGGAAAAAGCTTTCATGGATAGCAAAACATATCTGTTATGATATAAGCATTAAAATATGTATTTTAACTGGCTGGTTTTGATACACTGTTGATTTAGCACTTTATCAAAGCTTTTTTTACACAGAAAGTGGCTTATGTCTCAAAGGCAAAAAATGTTGAACTTTTAAAGGAATGTTGTGGGTTCAATAAGAGTTGAGCTTTATCAAAATCTGCAGCATGATGTCAATTACAACACATTTCAAATCATTCCTTAGTTGCATGTGCTGTAATGCATTTATAATGGAAGTCTAAGGGGAAAGACATTAAAGTTAAATGAAGCTTGCATATTTGCTACATTATTTTTTTCATGCAAAGATGTGCATTATTTGAGGTTGTACAAATTGACCTTTTAATAGCTACACTATTAGTCAAAAGTTTTTGAACAGTAAGATTTTTGCTCACCAAGCCTTCATTTATTTGATCTAAAATACAGCAAAAGCACTAATATTGTGTAGTATTTTTACTATTTAAAATAACTGTTTTCTATTTGCATATATAAAAAAGTGTTTATTAAAAATAGAAACGTTGTGTTACAATATATACCACTATTCAAAAGTTCTGGGTCAGTAAATTGTTTCTTTGTAATATTTTTATTCAGCAAGAATTATTAATATTATTCAGAACAAAGAAGTGTTAAATGGAAAAAAGTGATATTAAAGACTTTTAATATTGTTAATATTGATATTGTTAGAAAATATTTCTATTTTAAATAAATGTTGTTCTTTTTTACTTTTTTTATTCATTAAAGAATCAAAGAAAAAAATATCACAGGCTCCAAAAAATATTAAGCAGCATAACAATTTCAACACTGATAATAAATCAGTATATTTGAATGATTTCTGAAGGATCATTACCACTGAATACTGGAGTAATGGGCTGATGAAAATTCAGTGCTGCATCACAGAAATAAATTATATTTTAAATTATATTAAAATAGGAAACCAATATTAGAAATTGCAATAATATTTATTTTTTTTTCTGTATTTTTGGTCAAATAAATACAGCTTGATAAGCATAAGAGACTCTATTACGAACATTAAAATGGCAGTGAACATTTGGAACAATGTGAATTTTTGTGTTTATCTAGGTGTTATTTCTTAACTTACATTATTATGGAATTATTGTAAATTCCATATATTTTTTTAGTTTGTTAACGTGGTAATCCAGTGTTACAGATGCATTTTTCTCAAGTAAAGTGATTTTTTGATGTTTTTATAAAGTGTATCTTGAATATAACCACTCGCATAATTTTTATTAAACTTGTTTTTAACCTGTATTTAAAGACAAAATCTTGTACTAAGAACCATTCTTTGAAAACTAATCTTAGAATCTTTTGTAATGTTGCTCCTCAAGAAAATGTATCTCCAAGAATGATTAGATATCTAACACTAAAATATATTTCAATTATATATTTTAAATAATTTAACTGAAAAACAGGGCATACATACTTCTTAACATTCGTATTTTAAGTGTCTTAGTCCTTTATGTAATCTGCCACTGTAAACTGCATCTATTATTTTCACTCCATATACTCTTATAAATTCTGAAGTCTTCAAATTCTATTTTTCCTTCAGCACAACTCTTTCGACCTTAACAGTTCCTTCACCTTGTCTTCGCAGGTGGGCTGGTCTGGGTGTCTCTCCTCAGCAGCCATGGGGAGGTCAGGAGTGCTCCGGGTTTGGCCGTTTGGGACGAACATGCAGTTGTTACTTCCCCTTGTCCTTTGCGTCACCTGCATCCATGGTCTTTTCCCACCACAGCCACGGGTCTTCCTGCCATTTCAGGGTAAGAATGGTTAATGTCAGACTCAAATCAAGGCATTTCCTTCAGATGGGGGTTACTTTAATTACAAGAACCTATTCTGATGACATCATTTTCTTAAGTGAGGTCACTTCCCTTGATAAAACATTCTCATCATGCTCTAAACCAGACTGAGGGGTCTATTTGTCCTTCATTATGTCCCTTTGCCACTGTCATGAGCTGTGAATATGCTACTTTGGTGTTCAACATTGCTAAGATGTTAAGGATTGACTGAAATGAACATTTTAGTATATTACATTAAGATTTGCTGCGTTTTTATCCATTGGCACCTGGTCTTTCGTTCAATGATTTGCTGAGGAAAGCTTCACATTCATTCACATCACTTTTAAACCTTGTTTTAACAATGTGGACATTTTCTGAAAGACTCCGAAAGACTTGTAATTTTTGATTAGTACCTATGTGGTCGAGTTACATATAATTTGGGAAACAGTCAAACACTTTTCTGATTAAACTAAAATGTGGCCAGGAAAGTAGAGTAAACAGTTTTTAGGTACACACTGTACTGTTATTAAAAATATGACATTAGATTACTAGTTGAAATACACACCAGACTTGCACAATACTGATTTAGCATTTTAATTCCAGTTTAATTTTAATGCGTCACTACTGCTGATAAACTTGCTTTGATCTGAAGTGCTAAACATTAAAGTGACATTTAATACATGTTTTTATTGTTGTTAATATATCCACAGTATGGCATAAAGCGTGCTTGAAACATTATCTCCGGGTGCTAACTCAAGAATAATGTTTCCATGAGTTTGATCATTCTAATGGAAATGGCTGAGCTGGCCTCATATCAGATGTCAAGGGTGATCTTTCCTCTTATCTGCTGCAGCAAACATTTAATATAGTTGAGTAAGGGAATAAGTGGTGTGTCAGTGCATAGGGAATCTGGACGGTCATGGTGCAGAATACCAGTTGTTCTGCTTTCTGGGAAAACATATTCACTCTAAGACGATTTTCCAATCTGAAGTTATTGGTGTTAAATGGCCAAGTATATGTTCACAGGTGGGTTCAGTTATAAAACAAGTTCTATAATGACAACTCTCAGAAGATTTTAGCATGGTAATGGATATAACAATGTTAATGTATTTGGTATTGGCCTGTTGAACTGCTGCTGCTGTTGGTTACTGCTGTTGTTGTGAGTAATTAAGACATACTGCTGCTGCACAAGTAGCACATAAAATAGCACAAAGCAGATCTATACAGGTGGAGCTGGGGAGGTGGAGGGTTTCAGAGGAACTCTAAAAGCATGCTGTGAAATGCTCTAGTGAATGCTAACCAGACATTTAAATGTAAAGCAGCGAGTGCTTTTTTTGTAAAAAAAAAAAAAAAAAAAAACATCTACAAAATATTTTATAATATTAGTATTATAATATAACTAATACAGTAGTATAACTAATTTGTAAAGAATCACAAAATAACTTGATTATTTTAAGATAAGTTAGGTTACAAAAAAAGTTAACATATTTAACCTGAATATTTTATAGTAAAAATATGAAATATTAGTAAATATTAGTAGATTATGTAAGACTTGTGCCTTTTTTTCTTTTATGTATGGTGCACATTGCATATTGCATGAACACTTGTAGAATATTAGCCATTTATTAGTTCTAATTAAGCACATATTAATGCCTTATTCTACATGATTAATAAGCAGCTAATTAGGAATTTATTTAGAGAAAAGTCGTAGGTAATAGTCAATTGTTCCTTATTCTAAAGTGTTACCATTTTTATTTATCGACAGTTATACAAACAGACAATTTTGACGAAACAAAAATGTACTTTTGTATTAAAGTTATATGGAAGCCTGTTTTTGTAAATGTTATTATGACTTATCTCACAATTCAGACTTTTTTCTCAGAATTGCATGATTCAAACTCGCAATTTTGATTGTTTTTTCAGAACTGTGAGATATAAACTCACAACTGCAAGTTCTAAAGTCAGAATTACAAGATGTAAACTCGCAATTCTGCGAAAAAAGTCAGAATTGAGAGTTTATATCTCGCAATTATGACCACCCATTGATGTTCATGTCTTTCTTTCTTTAGTCGAAAATAAATTAAGGTTTTTGAGGAAAACATTCCCGGATTTTACTCCATATAGTGGACTTCAATGGGGTTCTGGGGGTGACTACATAATGCGTGAAGTCGAGCTAGTGCAAGAGAAGTATGTGGTTAAAAAAGTCAAGAAAAAGTTTCACTACATAAGACCCTTATTCCTTGATTGGGATTGTGTAGAGCCCTTTGAAGCTGCACTGAAACTGAAATTTGGACCTTAAACCCATTGGCTCCCATTGAAGTCCACCATATGGAGAAAAATCCTGGAATGTTTTCTCTGAAAATTGAACTTCTTGGAAGACATGAGGGTGAGTAAATTATCAGGAAATTTTAATTCTGAAAGTGAATTAACCCTTTTAGCATTTGACATAGTCTGGTTTTGTCAGTAGTGGAAATTTGTTTCTTGTTCTTAGCATCACACACTGTTTTTATTTGCTTTCCAGCTCTCCTGTTCCCTTCAATCCATGTTTTTGGCCTAATTTGTCATCCCATTCTTTCTCCTCGTCTTTCCAGCACATTCCCTAGTGTAGTCATCCGTCTATGTCTTATGTGCTGAAAAGAAGCAGTGGGACGCTTTGGTAATAGTGTCAGAGTGGATCGTGCCATGGAAAATCTCCGCTCAGACTCAAAGCATTCTGGAACGGTTTTGTGGCTTTCCGAAGAATGCCACGTAACACGCTCTGTTTGACATTAATAAGAACATCCTAAACAGCCTCCTGTCACTGTGCTAAAAACAAATTAAAGCCAGATTAGTTAGAAATAATCAAGCCAGCTTTATTTTAGACTATGTGTCTTCACCAGTCTTCTGAGAGTGCAGGTGTGGATTTGTGAGGTTGAGGCCTCTGGAGAAGTCTACATATAATAATTTTTGTTTGAGAAAAGGTGATACACCATATACTGAAGCATCTTGATCATTGGAAAATCAGATGTGTTTGTATTTTGCTGAGCATTTCGCAGTAAACGAACAGTGTAATGTATAGCCTGGGAATGTATCAACAGAAACAATTTATGAGGTCCCGGTTTGTCATCTATATGATTTAGACATCCCTTTAGTCCTTCAGAACTTCTGGATTTTTTTTGTAGAAGACAGATGTACAGGTTTAAAAATGTGAGTATTATAGCGAGCAGGGTCTGAATATGTCAGCTGGATTGGACTAGGAACGCTCCAGATGTTCTGGGGTGTTTGAGGAGATCTAGTAAAGTCACGTCTGAAAGCATCTTTATGGAGAGAGCTGGGAGCTTTGGGAGTCCCTCAGCATCCATTATGAGAGAAGAGGAAGACAAAAAATGAACGAAGAAGGGAAAACCTCAGCAGTATGGAAGATAATTGAACAAATTAAGAAAAGCTAAATGCTTTCCAAAGTCAATTCATAAGCACATTTGACTCAAATCTGTGCACAAATCTCCAATTCATTCTTATGAGATGTTCTATAAAGCTTGTCTTTGCCAGTAACCAGCAGCAGAAGAACTTCGCAAAGGGGCAGTTACTCTATGTGATTTGAACCAAACTAACACCTTGTGAAAAAATAAACCTGAGGAATGAAGTCCGCGTTAGAATGTTTTAACTGTTTGCCGGTAAGTCTGGCATGAGCTCTTTTGAAATTCGAGTCGGAGGGTATCTTTGCGTAAGTCAAGACGTTGAGAGTTTGTGTCGTGTCGAGAGGAAAGTTGCTGTCTCTGAAATTCTTCCTGTCGCTGCCAAATAATCTATTCATCCAATGCAAGGGCCTGGCAAAAGATAATCAGTTATAAACCATGATGAAGTTGAACCATGTGGTCCAGATGAATAATAATAATAAACATCTGTAATATACAACAATAAATAAGGGATTATGCATGATAATAAATCTCACGAAAAGTAGTCACGAAAGTATCCAACAAGTACTTAAATAGTAATTTAGGAGTAAACATTTAGTTCAATAATAGAAATAATGTCAAAATTTATTTAAAAAAAACCTCTTATATAACAAAATTCACTGGAAAAAAAATCTGTTAAGCAAAAATGCAATTTGCTTTTCAGATGAAATATGATGAGGATATGTTCTGGAAATTTCAGGAGAATTTTTTTCTCCTTCCAGACAATGCATTAATGTTTGGGAGGGGACAGCCAGACATTTGCCAATTTCATGAAGTCAGCCTGATTAATAATGCATTTGCTTCAATTAGGACACAATCGCAAACAGTTGGGTGTTAACTTGGCTGATCCCCTTTGTAGGGATAATGTGTTTATCAGTTCTGAGCCGAATCCACCCGATCTAAAATTTGGTTTAAGCCACATATGAACTTGAGCCAGGTAACACAAGGCAACACCCTTTGCAAATAACGGAGATCGTGCATGCTTTTATCTGTCCATGGGTGGGCTGTTGCGGTTTTCAGTTAACCTTCAGATATGGTTTTTCAACATCCACATCTGCCCTATAACGCAGCTTTTTCATGTGATTCCCAACACGAGTAGTTTGACCTTCTGGTTGTTTTACTAGCTGTGTCTAACTCTGTTTATATCAGCTGACAGTTCTGTTCTTTGTTATTTATAAACTGATATTTAACTGTGTATCAACTGAGGCAAGAAATGCATTTCATAATATAATCTGTGCTTTTAAAAAAAAAGCTTTTGCCATGTTGTGATGGGAAGTCATTTTTGACGAATTCATGCCAGTTTGCGTGCATGCACGAAATTTCTGTTTCCACAATAACACGCACCACACATTTTTGTCCTCGGATTGTTATAGTCATATGCAATTATGCAGTATTAAAACTCTTTTATCCTCCAGCAGGCCACAGCATTTAATAGTGTATGTGCGCCATATACTAGCAGTGATGCTATAATTTGAGACTGTTAAGCCTTCAAACATTTATGAAAATACAAAAAGCCCCATCTGATTTTTATCATAATTATAGTCTTTTAATGCAGAAAGTCAAGACTAACGTTTGCTCAAACCCAGTCATGGCTAGGGTAAAACATTCTCTGAATTTTCTACCCCAGATATCACTTTAGAATTAAACAACGTTGACCTAAGCCAACATCACATTCATCAGCAATAAGGTAACGTCTTGGGCATAAATCACTTCTGAGCTGTGGCTGAAGCCCAGATGTGTGATGTTGAACAATCCATTCAAAAGATTGAAAGTTTTACTTTGGTAAAACTTTAGAGTGTTTTTGATGTTTCTGCCATGATAAATGTGATATCTTACACTAAGACATTCAAAATAAAAACAAAAAAATTAGTGGTGTTCTCAGTGGTGGTTATATCATTGATAGGGTCTTGCAATGGTTTTATAGGTGGTTACTAGGGTGTTTGTAGGCAAAAAAACAAAAAACAAAATAAAAACTAAACAACAACAACAAAAATAACCAAACAAAAACATAACATAAACAAAACCAAACAAACACAAAAGAAAACAAAATCAAATCAGAATGAAACAAAATAAAAACAAACCAAAGCACAAAAAACACAACACAAAACAAAAATAATAGAAAATAAAACAAATCCAAAACAAAAATAATAGAAAATAAAACAAACTAAAAAAAGAAACAAAAAAACAAAAAACAAAAACAAAAAAAACAAAGCAAAAGAAAACCAAACAAAAACAACAAACCAAACACAAACACAAAATATAAGCAAATAAAAAACAAAGAAAACAAACTAAAAAAAAAAAAAAAAAACACAAAAAAACAACAAACCAAACAAAACACAAAACAAAAAAGTATGAAAAACCAAAAGACACCATACAAATAAAACAAAAGAAAACCAAAACAAAAGGAAATGAAACAACAAACCAAACAATACAAAAGTAAAGAATACAAAAGTAAATGAAAACAAAACAAACCAAACCAAAACACAAAAGAAAACCAAAACAAAATAAATGAAAAGAATGAAATAATGAAATAAATGAAAAACAAAACAAACCAAAACAAAAATCAAAAGAAAGAACAGAAAACTAAACCAAACAAAAAAACAACTAAACAAAGAAAATAAGAAATGAAAACAAAACAACAAAACAAACAAAAAACAAACCAAACAAAAACACAAAAATAAAGAATACAAAAGAAAATGAGAACCAAACCAAACCTCACAAAACAAAACAAAAAAGATAACTAAATCAAAAGAAAAAAAAACTAAAAAAAAAAAAAAAAAAAAAACCAAACAAAGCACAAAAGAAAAACAATCCAAACAAAACCACAAAGCAAGTACAAAACACAAAACAGAAAACCAAACCAAACAAAAAAACAACCGCCCCAACACAAAAGAAAAGAAAAACAAATCAAACAAAAACACAAAAACAAAACTAAATGGAACAAAACTATAAACACAGAAACACAGCACTTTTCATAAAATCTAATCATAATCGTTAGCAAGTTACTGTACATGGAGAAGTCTAATAATGTACTACAAGTTGTGTTTGAGGTTAAGAGGCCGTGGTTAGTCAGGTTAGGGTTAGAATGAGGTCAGATAAAGTATAAATAAAGTGTCAGCCTGTTTCAAGTTGAGATCTACAGTCCAAGTTCTTTGGAGTGGTAAAACTGATTATTTTGGCTGATTATAAGGATAATAGCTATGAACATCGAACACATGTCAAATATTAAGCAATGAACACAGACAAACACAGTGCAGAATGGTTGGGGAATTCCATTCTACACAAAACACGGCTTGTCGAAGCTGTCAGCAGAGGCACATTAAGGCCAACAAATGTGTTTATCTGCAGGCTATGTCTAGGTTAACCGTACTGATCGAGTTAGAGCTTGGACCGCAGTGCTCAAGGCAGACAATATCTGTCCTCTTTCTCGCCCCCATTTGACCTCTGTCTCTGGCTGAAGGTCTTTTGCTCACCTTTTTAACCTGGGTAAATATCGCTGTTTACTCTGTTTGCCTGCAGACACCATGATCAATCCATGTCTGTCAATATTGAGAACAGCCGGTCATAACGGTGGAGTTAACATGCATGTTCTGTCCTATTGATTCATGCTAATGCATTCAAAGGCTGTTCCATGTTTTCAGCCTCCAAGACTTTCTAAGCCCTTTATGCTATCTGTTTACTCAAACTGTGCAAGTCTATGGCTTTGAAATGAATGTTTAAAGCCAAATATGGTTTATGGTTTGAATATTCTTAAAGCTTTAACAGCTGAGTGGCCAAAACTCTAAATTGTAAAAAGGAAAGGGTTGGTTAGAAAGAAAAAGAAAGGAAGCATCGGTGTAATGGAATAGACAGGTCCTTCCTGTGTTCGTTTATATACAAATGTGAATTTCATTTTCAAAATAAGGCTTAATTTAGTCTACATGTTTGTATTCACTTGGATGCCTCCAAATTGCAGTACTTTTTTTGTTTGTTTTTTGGCTTTTCTACATTAAGTCTGCATGGTTAGAGAACGACTGTACAAAAACCGAATACAAACAACTTAAAACTATACTGTAGCTGAGTTTAGTTCCCTAGGGTATATATCATGAATGAATCCAAAGTCATATTTAACTGCAAAATCAACAGAGATAAATAAGCATTTTTTGGTAACACTTTACAATAAGGTTTCATTAGTAATGTTATTTAATGTATTAACTGTCAGTTAATGAAAATAATAATTCATTGTTAGTTCACATTAATTCACAGTGCATTAAGTAATGTTAACAAACACAACTTGTGATTTTAATAATGCCTTAGTAAATGCTGACATTAACATTAACTAAGATTGATAATGCTGAAGAATTATTTTTCATTATTAGTTCATGATAAGTAAAGTAGTCAGCTAATGTTAACTAATGAACCTTATTGCACAGTGTTACCCTTTTTGTTCCTTAGCTAAATATATTCTTGATTGTCATGGGGGAAAATAGGATCCTAAAAATAGACTTTGTTTTCTGTTTGTAAAATCAATAATAATAATAATAATAATAATAATAATAATAATAATAATAATAATAATAATAATATAATCTCAGAATGTTTTTGGGGAAAATTTTGGGTTAAAACAAACAAACAAACAAACAAACAAACAAACAAAAACAGACCAAATAAAACACAAAAGAAAACCAAATATAACAAAACAAAATCAAAAGAGCTTTAAAGTCCCCCTGAAATCAAAATTAAAGTTTTTTGGCTTTTAGTATGAATATATTAGCCTTAAGATTATCTATAAGCTAGTGTGCTTCAAAACAAAGACAAAATTTGCATTTACAAGATATGAGCATTCAAAACTTACAGTCTCGTCACTTCCGCCAATATGAATCAAGGATTTGGATGATATCACCGTGCACTTCAGTTTCTAATCAAACGTTCTGTCCAATCAAATGCTCTCTAGAATCCGTAGTGTCCCGTCCCCTACACAGAGACGCAATACACGGAGCAGATCATATGTGCGATCGGCATGTATTAAACTACACAGCCTCAGCATGATTATGATCACTATTTCGTTTTAGCAAGAGTTTCATATTGAATCTGTGGGTGATTTATTAGTCTGTGGCTGTCATAAGCTTACAAATGCGGCTTTACTGAGCTCAACGGCTCTGGCCCGAGCAGATATAAATGGAACGCTATTGGCTATTCAAAATAAGTGGGCGGGGCTGGGCGATATGTTTTTGTTTCAGTTAAAAGTACGTCACCACATAGAATAACGCTGCGTGTTTCAAGGCACTTCAGTGGACCTTTAAATAAGTTTAAAAAAAGCTTTTTTTTTTTTGCAAATTTTTTTTAATTGCCATGCAAAAAAATGAAAACGTATTAACCCTAAAAATAGGCTTTTTTTTCTGTTTGCATAATAGTAATAACAATAATATCATCTCAGAATGTTTTAAGGCGACATTTTGGGATTAAAACACTAAAACACAAAACTAAACAAAAAACAGACCAAACAAAACAATACAAAACAAAACACAAAAGAAAAACAAACGAAACAAAACAAAAACAGACCAAACAAAACAAAACACAAAAGAAAATCATACGAAACAAAACTAAACAAAGAACAGACCAAACAAAACAAAACAAAACACAAAAGAAAATCATACGAAACAAAACTAAACAAAGAACAGACCAAACAAAACAAAACAAAACACAAAAGAAAATCAAACGAAACGAAAAAAAAAAAATAGATCAAACAAAACAAAACACAAAAGAAAATCAAACGAAACGAAAAAAAAAGATCAAACAAAACAAAACATAAAAGAAAATAAAATCAAATGAAACAAAACAAAAAACAGACCAAACAAAACAAAACAAAATCAAACAAAACTAAACAAAACAAAAGATAACCAAAAGAAAACCAAAACAAGAAACAAGAAATAAATAATATAATAATAAGCAAAATATGTTCTTAATTAGCATGCAAAAAAACAACAACTTATGATAAAAATAAGCTTTGTTTTCTGTTTGCAAAACCAATAATAATAATAATAATAAACTACAACTACTACAATACAAACTACAATAATAAACTACAAAAGAAAACAAAACAAAAACTGAACAAAAACAAAAAAACTAACCAAACAAAAACACAAAACTAAAACAAAAAACCCCAAACCAAACAAAACAGAAGAAAACCAAACAAAACAACAAACTAAACACAAACCAAAAGAAAACAAAACCACATCAAAACAAAACAAAAAAATAAACCAAACTAAACACAAAAGAAAAAAGAAAACCAAACCAAAACACAAAATAAAAGAAAACCAAACGAAAATAACAATTTTCATGAGATTAACCCCAGTCTTTCCATTGTTACTGTTTTAGGCAAATCAGCAAGCAACACTCTTGTGTGTGCATGTTTATGCATAAGCGAGGGGTGCCTCGTGTTAAGGTGAAAGGTCGCGGGGGGCCCAGGGGGATCGGTGACAGGTGAAGATGTGGCCATGTGCTAATTGGGGCAAAGCAGCCATTAGCATGATGGGTAGGTTAACGTGTAAAGTTACAGCTCCTGTGGGGAACCCTGTGCGGTGCCAGAGAAATACAGCACTGTAACCGAGTCCGATCTGACGCAGAGAGATACGGAGGATTTAAGACTGCTGATAAACTTCAATGCTGCCAAGAAAGCAACCCCAACTGAACTCTGGGCTAATATTATGCTATCTGCAGCAGAAATCTGACAGAACTGGAAAATCTATTACCAATAAATATGAATTAATGCCCAATAATTTCTAATTGTGTTTACACAGGAAGCACTCATTTTCCTTGCAGACTTCCTAAATGACCTGCTCTGTCTGTGTTTTATAAGAATCTTGCTTTAAAGGTACTATATAATTTTTCGTTAAAGTTTAGTAGTAAAGTAATAGTAGTATTAAATTATATATTTTTAAGGAATTTAATTTGGCTCAGTGCTAACACTCAAAGTATCCCACAAATAAAGGCTGTATTATCAATTTTATGCCACTTTTATGCACTCAAACATATGGACTGCCATAAAGCTTTTTTCCATTATGTATAAGAGAACCATTGTAATAGAGTAGCAGAAAAAGCTCTTCTCTGACTGGCGACCCCAGAGGACAGATGTGTTGAAGGATTTAGGGGCAAAATGGCAGCCCGGCTAATGCAAATTGACGCAGTCAGTTGCTAACAGTGCTGTCAGTGTGAAATGCAATGTATGCAGGTCTTCTTCCTCTCTGCCAGTATTTATAAACGTTTAGTGAATGAGAGAGCTAGTGTATTTGTGTATGTGCGAGTGTGTATGTGTGCATTCTAGAGGCCATTGGAATGTGGCTAATGTCAAGAGGACAGACTGTCTGACGACTCTGTCGCATGTTACCCTACAGTCTGGGTGGTCGAGATGCGTTGAGCGCATCCCTACCTGCTTCCTGGGTTCACCTGATCACCCGAAATCAGAGTTTCTAAAAGATGTGTGACATTAGACCACAAAAACAGTCATAAGGATCAATTTTGCTGACTAAATAAGCTTTCCATTGATGTGAGGTTTGTTATTATAGGACAACATTTGGCTGAGATACGATCTAAATATTGAGAAAATTGCATTTAAAGTTGTCCAAATGATGTACTTAGCAATGCACATTACTAATCAAAAGATAAGTTTTGATATATTTACAGTAGGAAATTTACAAAATATCTTCACAGAACATGATCTTTACTTAATATCCTGATGATTTTTGATGCAAAAAAACAAAAACAAATATACCTGTGCTAATTAAAGGAGTAGTGCCCTTTCAGAACAAAAAATTACAGATAATACTCATCCCCTTGTCATCCAAGATGTTCATATCTTTCTTTCTTCAGTCATAAAGAAATGGTGTTTTTGGAGGAAAACATTTCAGGATTTCTCTTACATATAATGGACTTTTATGGTGCCCCGTTGTTTGTACTTCCAAAATGCAGTTTAAATGAAGCTTCAAAGAGCTCTAAATGATCACAGCCGAGGAAGAAGGGTCTTATCTAGCGAAACGATCGGTTATTTTCTAAAAACATTTACCATTTATATACTTTTTAATCTCAAACGCTCGGCTTGCCGAGCTAGACAAGATAAGCATTTGAGGTTAAAAGGTATATTTAAAATTGTAATTTCTTTTAGAAAATAACCCATAGTTTTGCTAGAAAAGACCCTTCTTTCCTCGACTGTGATCGTTTAGAGTCCCTTGAAGCTGCATTTTGGAAGTTCAAACTCAGGGGCACCATAGAAGTCCATTATATGGAGAAAAATCCTGAAATGTTTTCCTCAAAAAACAATTTCCTTACAACTGAAGAAAGAAAGACATGAACATCTTGGATGAGAAGGGAGTTGAGTACATAATCTGTAAATATTTGTTCTGAAAGTGAACTACTCCTTTAAGACTGGTTTAGTGGTCCAGGGTCACATATAAAAGAAAGTCAAAGCCATGATGGTTGGCAAGGAGTTTTGTTTGATTTTTAAGCAGTGTTTTTTTTTTTTTGTATAATTTGCACTATTATAGTATTTATTAATATTTGTAATTAGCTTTTATTCTGATGTTTTTGGTTTTCATTTAAAATTTCGATTTTTAGTATTTGTATGTGCTTTTGTCATTTTTATCATTTAGTATTTATATTGCATTTTTATATCAGATTTAGATTATATCATTGTAGTACTTCAAATTATTTCATTATTTCAGTTGTTTTTCCAATATTGTTAATAGTTTCAGTTCAGGTAGTTGACAGGTTGTCTTTTCTTTCATGAGTGTCTAAAGCACATAGCAGTGATTCTTTGATATGATCAACCCGAACGTTCTTCTCCCTTTCACAACACATATCACATCTAAACTACATGATCTCATAACAAAAACGTACCTATGCGAACTTTTTCGCAATGCGTGGAATATGTAGCACCCTGTATATTTAGTGACATACTGAGTGGTGCTAAAAGAGTGTTATGTTGGAATGTGTTATGTTGGAATGTTTTAAAATAATACATCTGCACTACACCTAAATCTACCCGATATTAAAAGGAACACTTCCTATTTTTTTTGGAAATAGGATAATTCTCCAACTCCCCCTGAGTTAATAAGTTGATTTTTACCGTTTTGAAATCCATTCAGCCGTTCTCCTGTTCTGGCGATATCACTTTTAGCAGCTTAGCATAGATCATTGAATCCTATTAGACCAATATAGCATCGCATTCAAAAATGACCAACCAGTTTCGATATTTGTCCTATTTAAAACTTGACTCTTCTGCAGGTATATAGTGTACTAAGACTGGCGGAAAATGTAAAGCTGCAATTTTCTAGGCCGATAAGATTAGGAACTTCGCAGCAAACTTCCTTGACTATTACGCCGGAATGGGAGTGTAGTTCCTAATCTTATCGGCCTAGAAAATCGCATCTTTACATTTTCCACCGGTATTTGTACACGATATAACGGCAGAAGAGTCAAGTTTTAAATAGGAAAAATAACGAAACTCGTTGGTCATTTTTGAACGCGATGCTATTGGTCTAATAGGATTCAATGATCTATGCTAAGCTATGCTAAAAGTGATATCGCCAGAACAGGAGAACGGCTGAATGGATTTCAAAAAAAGGGTAAAAATCAACTTATTAACTCGGGGGGAGTTGGAGAATAAGCCTATTTACAAAAAAAAGTGAAGTGTTCCTTTAAGAACAAAAGTCAAATGTGACCTAAAAATGCAATCGCAAGCCTGCCGTTTTAGCTTGCTTTTCGATCTCAAATCCTGACGAAAACTTACCTGTCGAAACTTTTTTGCAACATGTGAAATAATTACCAATAAGTACATCTCTCTAGCCTGACAAGCCAGACCCACATAAATGTAGGGTCTGGGCACTCTCCATAGACAGAGCTCAACCAGAGGGGTGGGATAAACGGTTGTCTTTCAAACTCCCTCTCCACGCAATAGGATAGCGCTACAACCAATCAGAGCAACGAAGAAGGTGACGTACTACGCAGTCAGAGCGACGGAAAAGCGAGTTCCTTGCATGTGTGTTGTGGAAAAGCTAGCGGCAGCCATCGCTCTATCTCTCACGCGTAATTCACAGAACCAGAGAATGTCTGACGCCTGTTTCACACATACTCTGTCTACAGTGCGTCTGCAGTCCGTGTGCGTTATGTATGCGGTGCAAAAGCAGCACGGACTCGTTTTGCTTTCACACAGCGTCCGTAACTGAACCGCGGCTCTTTACCACAAACACAACATTTATCCGTTATTTTGATTTAAAATCCAAACATGCTTTTTCAGCATTGTGATCCTCTTTAATCACAGTACACTAATACAATAATACTAGACATTTTCACGTTTAAACTCAATAAATATAAACAACGTATTATTCATCCATTCATCCTCAATAGAGCCATCGCTCTATTTCTCAGGCATAATTCACAGAACCAGAGAATGTCTGACGGAACTTATGGTCGCACGTCAGTCGTCATCATGTTAAACCCGCCCACCGACTCGTGATTGGCCCGGTCGATTTTGGATTTTTAGAAATCTCAAGTGAACGGAGAGTAACTAGACTGCCCTTGGAAGCAAAAGTTTAATAATGTCTGCGGTGACACCAACAAAACCAATGTTACATAAAACATACCATATGTACGTTCATCTTTACAAAAATAACATCTTTTTAACATCACTCACATCGAACATGTCGCAAAATGTACATAACACTAAATATTTTGCATCTTGTGAAAAAGTTCTCACAGGTATGTTTTCGTCATGAAATCAGGTTGTCAAAATATACTACAGAAACTTACAGGTGTGAAAAACTCTACTATAATCATAAACCACTAATTGTTATTATAAAAATAATGGAACTTTAGTCAATATCAACCTTTTTAATCACTTACAGCATGATAGATGATGCCACTAAACCAGGGCCAAAGATACTGTGAGCTAATGAGGATGACGTATGCGGTTGCCTGGATTGAGGCTTTGAGTCCACGAGTATGTGTGAAATCACTTACAGATCACATTATGTGAGTTTAACCATGCAGAACCAAACCAAAGAACCATGTTATTGTCTACACAGCGTCAGCTTTTGAAATGGGTCTAAGGTCATGTCGTGAAGGCCCGAGGCACTCGATCTTCATAAGGAACATGAGTTCTGGGTATTTGTTTCCTGAGCAACACTGGCACCAGTAGCGTTCTGAATGAATGGGACATTGCCTGTATATTTGCATACAGTTAATTTATACACACCAGGTTTTAGCTTTTAGGCAGTGAGGGGAAAGTTAACAAAAGCTATGGCTGTAATTGGAGCTCAAGCCGGTAAAGCAAAGTTAATGGAGGCTGGAAAACTTTGGCTCGGGTTGTGAACTGTAATTAGTGTCTCTCAGCAGGTTCATGCAATCGTTTGTCCACATGGTGTTATAGGCATGGAATCCTTTGACATTCTGAGAGTAGTCCATGTGACATTAGTGGTTCAACCGTAATTTTACGAAAGCTTTCAGACCCTGAATAGACAACAGCACAACCTTCAAGGCTGAGAAAGGTAGTAAGGACATCATTAAAGTAGTCCATAACATCAGTGGTTCAACCTTAACTTTATTAAGCTACGAGAATGCTTTTTGTGCACAAAGAAAACAAAAATAATTACTTTATTCAACAATTTTATTTAAAAAGTATATTTGTAGCTTCATAATATTACGCTTAAACCTGAACCACTGATGTCACATGGACTATTTTAATGATGTTCTTACTACATTTCTAGGTCTAGGAACATTTCAGTTACATTGCTGTCTATGAAGGGTCTGAAAGCTTTCAAATTTCATCAGAATATCTTAATTTGTGTTTGAACCAAGGTGAACCAAGGTCTTACATTTTTGGAACGGCATAAGGATGAGTAATTAATGATTGAGTTTTTATTTTTGGGTGAACTATCCCTTTAATGCTGAAACACCTCAGTCGTTCAAATGTATTTTTAAGCATACAGCCTGGTTAAATATGTTACGGCTGCCACTTCGATTGATTAATCTTTGTTTTACTTTCAAATTACATGGAAAAGCTGAGCTCAGGTCTGAAATCAGTTGTAGTGATTGTAATCTGAAAGGCGGCTGATTTTTGGTTAAATATTGGCAGTCGAGACAAAGGCGCACGCAGCACTTCAGAGTCACATTAGTGGGCAACCAAAACCAGACACTTGGCATGATGACTTTAAAATCAATCCAGGTTCCCTTGTAAAAGAGCTAAGCTGATATGAATCTGTTTATGTGATCACTCCAAGAGCAAGCATGTTCCTTGTAAGGCTAACAGACTGGTGTTATTCTGTTAGCCAGGCTCTAAGAACCTGATGATATTCTAATCAGGTGAGTTTACATTACATTTAATGCATTTTACATTTACTTATATTTAAAGGGATAGTTCACCCAAAAATGAAAATACTGCCTTTAATTACTCACCCTCATGTTGTTCAAAACCTGTAAGACCTTCGTTCATCTTCGGAATACAAAGATATTTCTGATGAAATCCGAAAGCTTTCTGTCCCTGCATAGACAGCAACACAACTGACACTTTCAAGGCTGAGAAAAGTAGTAAGGACATCATTAAAATAGTCCTTGTAACGTCAGTAGTTCAACCTCAAATTCATGAAGCTACGAGAATACTTTTTGTGCACAAAAAAACAAAAATAATGAGTTTATTCAACCGTTTCTTCTCTTCTGTGTCTCAGTTTAAGCATCCATCAAGTTTTGTCATAGTATTGTGGCTTCACAAAGATAATATGAACAAAGAAAAGATAGTATTGACAACATTGGGCTGGTAGCTAGGCAAAAAATGTCAAGGTGAATGTGTACATTAATGTGTATATTCATTAAACTCTTAAAGGAGAAGTTCACTTCCAGAACAAACAATTACAGATATTGTACTCACTCCATTGTCATCCAAGATATTCATGTCTTTCTTTCTTCAGTCGGAAAGAAATTATGCTTTTTGAGGATAACATTTTAGGATTTTTCTCCATATAGTGGACTTTAATAGTGCCCAATTTTGAAATTCCGATTCCAAAAGATTCCAAATGCGGTTGTAAACGATCCCAGCCAAGGAAGAAGGGTCTTATCTAGCAAAACGATTGGTTGTTTTCATTTAAAAAATACAATTGATATACTTTTGAAAGTCAAACGCTCGCAGTTTAAGACATTAACTTGTAAGCACGAAACACAAGATACTTATCTCTTCTAATAAAAATATGATTTTATTGGATAAACCTAAGACATACAAACTAATCTAGCACATAAACACACGCTCATGTTGTCTTGCTCTCCCTGAAATCTTTGTTCACTTAGCACTTGAGTCAGTACTTCTGTAGAGATGTTGAAATGATTTTTGAAGTTGAGGGAGAAAATACGATGGGATTTTTTTGACATACACTCTTAAAAATAAAGGTGCTTTAAAAGGTATTTAAAGTAATGCCATAGAGGAACCTTTTTTGGTTCCACAAAGAACCATTCAGTCAAAGGTTCTTTAAAGAACCATCTCTTTCTTTTTAAATTCTGAGGAATGTTCTTTCGCCACAAGAACCTTTTGTGAAACAGAAAGATTCTTCAAATGTTTAAGTTAAGTTGAATGTTTAACTATTTAGACAAAAATGGTTCTTCTATGGCATCGTGAAGAACCTCTATTTTTAAGAGTGTACCCTAATTGCTTAACCCAGAATACACAGAGAGGAAGAGCAGGACAAGACGAGCATTTGAGATTAAAAAGTATTTAAACTGTAGTTTTTTTAAATGAAAATAACCAAGGTTTTGCTAGATAAGACCCTTCTTACAGAAGTGAACTTCTCCTTTAAACCTGCCAGAGTTTCTCTAATCTTGTAACCTTGTGCCCTGTACATCCAATATGGATTTTTCTGGAAGCTTCTCTTGTATGATCAAACATGTGGTCTTGCATGTCTTGATGGTCTCCTCTGAGCAGATCGAGACTCATGCTGTTTAATAATGAATGTTTAAGACGTTTCTTAGCACAAAAGAGCTTTGTTCTAGTTCTGCTCGACTGCTCTGTAAAAATGAAAACAAAAAGGTTGTGAGTGGAATGAGGAAGAGGTAACTCCTCTATAACCAGCTAGCATGGTTGAGGTTCTTAGTTCATCTTATGGTTGGCTGCTCAAAGCTTGCTCATATTAAAGGTCTGAAGATCATCTTGTTCACATCACTAACGAAACAAGCTACTTTGTGTCTTATACTGTTGACTACAACTTTGAGTTGGTATTACTACAAGCAAACTGTAGTATAAGGAGAATCAATGGGAACTTTCCGGTTTTGACTACATAAGCTTATAAGTGACTTCTAGTCACATATATCAAATATCAATCCACTGAGGAGCTCAGGAAAAGGCCTAGACATAACACTTCTGAGGAAAACCTTCCCAGCATTTCTCCGCAACACATCCCTTCCAGAAAACCACACCATTGCCAGTTTAAAGAGCACCCTGCTGGGCAAACAACACTTCACATGTCACGGTCAATCTTATCTACAAAGCAACACCCAGAATGTCTCTTCCAGGACCAATCCTACTGGGACGTTTGACGAGCATCTCTGGGTTGATCTTCCTGATTTAACCATGCAGGAATGTGGTCAAGCCCATGACTAATACAGCATGTATGTTGGGGAATGTCACAAACAAAATGTATTATCAAAAGCCCTCTTGACGTGATTTAGCCTGGGGTTTAAAGTTACATATTGAAATATGAAATATGGTTTTAATTTGTGTGACGTTGATACATATTCATCATGTGTGCCGCTTTTGACCGCTGACAGTGAGTATGATAGCTGGAAGCGTTCAAACTCTGAGTTTCTCTCAGAAGTCGTCGTCTGGTTTGACGTCTGCCAACTTTCCTAAATGTAGCATAAGTGTGCTTTCTTTACCTTTTATCCGCACTGAAATCAGGACCCTCATCAATAGTTTTTTTGACTGTGGTCATGATTGGACTAAATGATGTTTTTAAATTAATAACATGCTTTAAATTCTGGTTTACCTTTAGCGAAATGCTTATGTGGTTTAGAATTCCCTTTCACTGATGACTGGGTTCTCCAAACATTCACAAGCTGTGTGTAGATGATGGATGCTTATTTTTGTGTGTCCAATTCTTGCTATTAACAAACCATTAACTTGCATTTGGCCCCAATAGACTCCTAATTTGCTGCTTATTAATAGTTAATTAATTAGGGATGTAGAATATGGTCATGTATGGTCAATATGTTAAAAGAGCAGGTCACTTTCAGAACAACAATTTACAGAAAATGTACTCACCCCCTTGTCATCCAAGATGTTCATGTCTTTCTTTCTTCAGTCGTAAAGAAATGGTGTTTTTTGAGGAAAACATTTCAGGATTTCTCTCCATATAATGGACTGCTATGGTGCCCCCGAGTTTGAACTTCCAAAATGCAGTTTAAATGCAGCTTCAAATGGCTCTAAATGATCCCAGCCGAGGAAGAAGGGTCTTATCTAGCAAAATGATGGGTTTCAATTTTCTAAAAACATTTACAACTTATATACTTTATAAGCTAGACAAAACGAGCATTTGAGGTTAAAAAGTAAATTATTTGTAATTTTATAAGCCATCATTTTGCTAGATAAGACACTTCTTTCCTCGGCTGTGATCGTTTAGAACCATTTGAAGCTGCATTTTGGAATTTCAAACTCGGGGGCACCATGAAAGTCCATTATATGGAGAGAAATCCTCAAATGTTATCCTCAAAAAACATAATTTCCTTACGACTGAAGAAAGAAAGACATGAACATCTTGGATGACAAGGGAGTGAGTACATTATCTGTCAATTCTTGTTCTGCAAGTGAACTACTCCTTTAATAATAGGCATGCTAATAAACAATTAGTTAATAGTAAGAAATTGGTCCCTACACTAAAGTGTTATCATGTGTCTAAAATCTGGACCCATTAAGCCATTCACAAAACAAAAAATACTCAGTTTTGAGTGTTGAAAATGTACAGTAGGCCTGTTCGTCAACAGTGAAGCTTCTCAAAAAACAAATGAAAATGATCAGCAGCATTGAACTATACTTCAATATGAGGTGAAAAAGACAAAAAAATATGAATTTTCAATTCCATCATCCAAATAAACCAGTCGTTCCAATGAAAGAAATAACATAACACATGTGAGAAATATATACACTGCCGTTTAAAAGTTTAGGATCAGTAAGATGTGTCTTTTTTTTTTTTGAAGAACAACTCTTTTGAACACTGATAATAAATCAGCCTACTAGAATGATTTTTGAAGGATCATGTGACACTGAAGACTGAAGTAATGATGCTGAAAATTCAGCTTTGATCACAGGAATAAATTAGATTTTAATGTTTATTTTAAAAATTGGAAAAAAAAATTGCATCATAATAATATTCACATTATGACATTTTTTTTGTGTATTTTTGATCAAATAAACAGCTTTGATGAGCATAAGAAACTTCTTATCTGATCTTACTGATCCCAAACTTTTGAATGGCAGTGTAGTTACTACAAGTCACTACAAGTGTAAAAGTGAAAGTGGGTGTGAAGTTGGCTTTATACTAAAGTTAATCTCGAGTAACTTTTTTTTTTATAGACGCAGTGTTGCCAATTATTATCTGAATGAACCGTTATGCCTCTCTGAGAATAAAAAACATGGTCAAATTAGTGACATTTCAGACAAATTTCAGGGCAAAAATGGTGTATTGCCCATTGTTAATTAGTGTAGCAATGTATGAAGCATGGCTCACACAAAATTCAATTTTAAACCAAACAACTTTCTGTTGTGGTCAGTGCTGCAAATTCACATGACTAAATTATACTTTTTTGTCTTTGCAAAACTTTCACCTACAGAGTGTTGACTGGATTTTGCCCACTAAATTGGGTAAAAATTACCTTACCCTAACAATGAACTTGAGATAATTCCATAAATCACTCATATGCTTTTTGACCCAGAATGAATCAGTATTTTCCAACAAACCATTTGAGTGAATGATTCAATGACTCATTAATAATGGCAGTCACTTGTTGCCAACTACTGAAGTATTGATGTAAACCTATAAAAGAATAAGAATGTGGCCCATCATTTTAAAAAGGATTTTTCTTTTTTGTGATCTTAAACATTCTTATTAGTCATTGACCCAAATATATTATGTAATCCTATTTGTCATACCGCAATATCACATGGCATATGACAACACTTCCTTTTCAAAAGCATTCAAACCCTAATCAAGTCTAATTTTGATGAAGCTGCCAAGCTTCTCTTGCAGCACGATGCAAACAGTGTTTCTCTGAGAGGTGCACCCTTTAGTTTTGGAGAAGGTTCATGATCCCAAACACAGGGCCAAATTAATACTGCAGTGTCTCATCAACAAAAAAGATGAATGTTCTCCATTGATGCAGTGTCACAGTCAAAGCTTTGATCAAATTCAAAAGGCCTGGCACAATTTGAAAAATTGCAAAATGTTGCAAAAGCGCCATCCAACAAATTCAAACTACCTGAAGTGAATCTATTTAAAATGGGGTTTAATGAAAATTATTAAAATGTGAGTTTGTACAAAAAGCATTTTTTAGTTTTGATATTTGTTAATTATTACAATTTCAGTGTAGGATTAGTAATTGTTAGAATGAATAGAATACAACACTAGAATTGCTATCCTTTCTATGTTAGTCACTTAGAAGTATGTACCCCCTGTTTGCCCTCACTGGAAAAAATGTGCTACGAGACATTTGACCTCAAGTCAAATGTTGTTTTACATTTAGCGTAAATTAGATAATCGTTCTGTTGTATCCCCTTGTGAAAACCCAAATATGAAATGAACTACATCATTTTCTCAAATCGCATTATTAGCAGGTGTGATAGCACCTGTCAATTGGGAATGCTGACTTAGATAGTAACTCTACGTATGATTCATGTTTTCAGGGCTCAGGGGTCAGACACAAAACACCACTGAATCCTCCTGAGAGGGGGAACGTGTGTCCGTTTATCTGTGGGGTGGGAAGGACTTGTGAACGTTTCCCACTGTGCTGTCTTTTACTTTCCCACATGAAGACTAATAAACACTGCCTCAAATTCTCAAAAAGGAATTCTGTCAGAAAGACAGAAAATATGAAAGTCAGATTAAACACAAAGGCACAAAAATAAACAGTTTGAGGTTTATCATTGTTTAACCTAATGAGCTTAAACTAAACTTTTATTTACATTACTGTTCAAAATTGGGTAAGTAAACATTATTTTTTGAATAGAAATTTTGATTTTATTCAGCAAGGATGCATGACATTGATCAAAAGTGAGAGTGAAGACATTTATAATGTTATAAAAACTTTATATTTCTAAAAAAACGCTGTTTGTTTCACAAAAATAGTTGGCAGCACAACTGTGTTCAACATTGATAATAATAAAATTCTTTCTTGAGCAAATCAGCATTTTAGAATGATTTCTGAAAGATCATTAGACACTGAATACGAGGGCTGCTGCTTTGCTTAAAGGAACACCATCCCCACTGTCAAACATGGTGGCAGGAACCTAATATTTTGGGGGTGTTTTTCAGCCGGTGGACCAGGGAACCTAATCACAGTAAACGGCACCATGAAAAAGGAGCAATACATCAAAATTCTCAACAACAACATCAGGCAGTCTGCAGAGAAACTTGGCCTTGGGCACCAGTGGACATTTCAGCATGACAACGACCCAAAACACACACCAAATGTAGTGAAGAAATGGTTAGCAGACAAAAACATTCATGTTTTCCAGTGGCCCAGCCAGAGTCCTGACTTAAATCCAATTGAGAATTTGCAGAGGGAGCTAAAGATCAGGGTGATGGCAAGAAGACCCTCCAACCTGAAAGAGTTGGAGCTCTTCGCTAAAGATGAATAGGCAAAAATACCAGTGGAGACATGCAAAAGCTGGTCAGCAATTATAGGAAGCATTTGATTGCTGTAATACCCAATAAAGGCTTTTCTATTGATTATTAAGAAGGGTATGAATAATTTTGGACATGCCACTTTTTGTTCAAATGTAAATAAAAGACTGTATGTACTTTAGAATTTAACATCTGGGAAATATTTTGTGGCATGGCAAAGTTACTTTTAAACTTTTAAGCAACACAGCATTTTTATATTATACAGAACTTGAAACTAAAATGTGCTGAAATTAAAGGCTCACCTAACAGCGCAATTTCCCTTTATGAAAGTCTTTAAATGGCATGAGTCTGCTGAATGGGGTGAAATAGGATTTTGTGATTTCTGTCTGAGGTTACAGAAGCTGCATGTTTCTAATTAGCCTCCTGAAACCTCTCCAGAAGCGGGATTTCTCTCTTTCGCTCCCGTTTTTGAGGTATTACATTTAAATTGCCTCACATCTGCCTCCTTTTGCAACGTCATGTCTTCATTCCCCTCCATCTAGTTCTCATGCACTCATTGCAGTCTTGCCCTGATGAGTTATTTAAGCAGTAATAATGCCACTCTTATCTCACTGAGATGCTATCTGTGGACTTTGAAGCCTGGCTGATGTAATCTGTTGCCCTCTGCACATCTCTTTATTAAACCTATGCTAGAATGACGAGTTTGACAAGGCCCTTTCCACTAATATAATCCTATAATAGACTGGTGAGACATGCTGTCTACTGTCAATGTTGTTCAGAGAGCCTGGGGTGATCTTCACCTCATCCTATGTGCTAGTTCACCTCCAAAAAATGAAAATTCTGTCACTAATTACTCACCCTCATGTCGTTCCAAACCCGTAAGACTTTTGTTTATCTTTGGAAAACAAATTAAGATATTTCTGATGAAATCCGAGAGCTTTCTGACCCTGCATAGACATCAACGCAACTGACATGTTCAAGGCCCAGAAACAAGAGAGGACTTCAGTAAAATAGTCCATGTGACTCCAGTGATTCAACCTTAATTTTATGAAGTTGCAACTTTTTGCGCACAAAGAAAACTAAAATAATGAGTTTATTCAAAAATTTCTTTTCTTCCATGTCTTTCTTTAATACATGTTCACAAAAGTACCACATTTTATGGGTTTAGAACAACATGAGGGTGAGTAAATAATGACAGGGATGCAAGGGATGGAGTTATTTGTCCTGGGATCCATTAAAAAAGGTGGGAACTGCACAGGTTTTGTGAATGTACAAACCTATTTGGCAGGTACTTCACACAGACATCTCTTTATTCGAGGATGAAAAGCAGAAACGTGAAAAGAAAGTGGTTGTAGATCAGAGAAATGTGACTTTCATTGGGACTAGAGGGAGTTATCCAGTCATTGAAGAGAAAAATAAAGAGGGAGGGTTTTAGAATGAGTGTTAGAAAGAAATAAAGACAA
Organism: Garra rufa; assembly: GCF_049309525.1. NCBI lineage: Eukaryota > Metazoa > Chordata > Actinopteri > Cypriniformes > Cyprinidae > Garra > Garra rufa. Next base: position 24,231,641 of record NC_133364.1, read on the forward strand.
AGAGGAGGGTATCAACGCGGGTTCCACTTCGCTATACATTAGTGAATGACTAATGAGAAAGAACGATGAATATTCATGAGTTTGGCCTTCATTAGAGAGACTTTGATGGTATGGTAAAGGGTTGTTCGTCTTTGTAAACGTATGAGAGCATGAGTGAGTGTTTTGGAGTAAGATTGGGGTTCACCAAGTAAACATTAAAACTTCACATACAAATGCAAAGATGTTTGTGTTTGCATTGCAGAATTACAGAAAACCCAGTCCTTTGAGCACTACACTTTGTCTGAGAAGGAAATGGACTATAGGATTCTGTTCATGGATGAGGATCAGGACCGTATGTACGTGGGATGCAAGGACCATGTACTCTCGATGGACATCAACAACATCAGCCAGACCACGCTGAAGGTGAGAAAGCAGTCAAAACCTCTCTATATCGACATGAAATGTAGCACAACAGTTCTGCTGCTGTAGAAACCACATTTTTCCCCTTCTCATTTGACTAATAGGCGAGTTGCAGTTTGGTTAAACAGTGGTGGCTTTTGAGGAGAACACAACTGGCAAAAATTATGGAAGTTTATCTTTCCTCTTCCAGCTAAGGCTGGCAAAACTTCAGAGATTCATTGCATTCCAGTGCATTGTGCTGGTCTACAGTATGTTGCCTGTCTATCCTGCAGGGATTAAGCCCAATCACAAGTTTACCAGTAAAAAGCCTCACCCTCCAAAATTGGAGTACAATACAGCATGGTCTGTGTCTACTTTAACAGTTTGTGATTGCTAAATAACTACTAGGCTTTAAAGTGGATATTTATTGTAACTTCTTTGAAAAACATGAACAACAAATGAAGACTGAATGTCCAGGCTGTTAAGTGCTTATAATGAACCATGACTGGGGCTATTGATGAAGATGAAAAAATGTAATTAAAAAATGCACGAGAGGACAGGATAATGCAGAGACTCTAAATGGGGAGTCGCTTCAACACTGCAACTTGAATTGCTTGCAATTTTAAGCAATTTAATAGATCCTTGCTAAATAGTAATATGGACCATTCTACAGATTTGGTGCAAACTGCTGTCCCACAACCAAAAACACATTTTAAAAGCATAAAAGGGTTAGTCCACCCCAAAATGTTTTCATTAATCACTTAGTCCCATGTCGTTCCAAACCCATTAAAGCTTTGTGCGTCTTCAGAACACAATTCAAGATATTTGGGATGAAAAATGAGAGCTTTTAGGGCTGTCCCATTGACTGACAAGTAAATAACACTGTAAAGGCCCAGAAAAGTATGAAAGACATCGTCAAAATAACCATAATTTTATGAAGCTACGACAATACGTGTACGCGTGTATGTCATCATTGTTTCGGTAGTGACAAAAGGGAACAAATAATCCTTTATTTGGCAGAAAAACACAAAATTTTGGCACTTTTGTGCAAATTTTTTGTATTTTAGTATGTTTTAGAAGTGTTTTATGTGGGTTAAAATTCTGTAATACGATGTGGTCACTACCAAACTATTATTGTCAATACTGAAACATGGTCTATTTTGTCAAAAAAAATAAGTATATTGAATTATCAACTGAGATGTTATGCTAGAGTTTTTTTTAATGTATATTCAAACCAACAAATTTCAAATCAGTATGATCGATTTTGTCTTTTACAAAGATTAAAAATACAACAAATATCATAAATCACAATTGAAATATTGTTAAAATGGTAATTGTCATTGATTTACCTCTGAAAACTTTTTTCATAAAATAGAAATAATATATATTTACAAGAAAGATGTAAGCAATATCTTAATAGGTCAATATAGCCTTTCTTATTAAATTATACATTACTGTGTTTCAGTAGTGACAAATTTGGTGAGAGGACAAATTCCAAAACTTTCTAAAAATACAATATGAGAATTAACTTTTTAAATCTCTAAATTCTGTAGAATGGCCCATATACATATAAAATGGCTTTTTACATTCACACTTGTTTAGTAGTACCATCATACATGCATACAGAAAATCTGTCAAATGTCTAATGTTCTTTTGCATTTTTTTGCAATTTTCTCATTGCTCTTCTCTTATTTTTCTCCTCAGATCTTCTGGCCGGCATCCACTAGCAAGGTTGAGGAGTGTCAGATGGCTGGCAAAGACCCCACAGTAAGAACATTGACACTTTTAGACTCCTGGCATGTTATGGTTGGCCTGATCTTTTATGCCTCTTATTCACTTTGAAAGCAGCAGCATTCTTGATTCGACTCGTATTTGTCTGTTGCTTGGTGAAGTGATCATCCAGTGGGCTGTTTTCACATGCATTATTCTCCCTACAATCGCAGCAATTAATTAAACTTGTCCCAAATCGATCAAAAGAGCACCAAGCATGAGCTGATTTTAAATCAGTGTTTAGTCCTCGAATTGTAACCGTCATGGCTGGATCAGGAAGAGATAGACGAGTTTATTCAAAATAAAGTTGTATTATTCCAATTTCTAACAGTCATGGCTGGATCAGAAACAGATGGGTCTTGCCCCAGTGCCCATGAGCAAAAGCTGGGTCTAGATGTTGTCTGCAGCGCAGTGGGAGGTCACACCTTCTCTTTGTCATCAACTACATGTGTTAAAACAAAGGCTCACTTAAAAACTCCCACATATCATGTTTTCAGACCATTTTAAGTCTTATTTTGATGTAACAAAGTGGTTATATCCAAATGTCTGACTTGTTTACTTAGTTTTTTACATTAGTCTTCCCATTATTGCCATTATATTGTTCATTCAGACTGATTTGCGATCGAGCACGAACACAAGAGGCGAAATTTATCGCATGAACCAATCACAGGCGAATATAACCAGTCATATCCAATCATATTGCCTCCTCTCACGTGACTTCCAGGGATCTACGCTTACTTTTCCTTTTAGGAGCACTTGTGCTTACTAAATTAGGAGCACAGTCAAAATTTTAGGAGCACCTTCTAATCAATAATCCAAAAATCTGATCAAAAATTAGCCTTCCCATTATGAAGTGATATTTGATTTCCTTAAAAGTGATTTACAGGAAGATTTTTTGGCATTTTTCTAACTTAGAAAAGAAAATTAAAAAGTTAGAAAAGTTTTTAAATTAAAACAACAGAATAAGAATAAGTAGAATAAGTTACCAATCAAATGAAAATAAGTATTAACAAAATTATTTAGTACTACAGAGGTGGCACAGAATAACACAAAAGTGGCTTGTAGGTGTATTTTCATGTCTAATGAGGCTCAGAAGTGGCATGAGTGCAATCAAATTAATAAATTAATCTTGAGATTAATGTTTTAAATATAACATTTTGAATACAGCAATATTAAATGATTTAAACAACGGAAAAGATACTTTAAAAATAAAACTATATCTGCCAGCAGGTGGCGGCAAGACACTGATTTAATTACTGAATCATATCATTCATTTGATTCTTTCGAATGGCTGATTCATTCAGGAATAAAGCAAGTGGCTGTCTTTATGAAAGGGAAATTGAATCATTGACTCACTAGATTCGTTTAAAAATGCACATTCATTCATAAATGTGCAGCGGCTCAGTTGCGACTTGTTTCAGACAATTTTTGACGACGAAATAGAGCAAAATCAGGCAATAGTGTTATAATCAGACAATATAAGTTACTTAATATTAACTTCTTGTTTAAGAACTGTATTAAATCAATATCTATATCAATATGTTTACAAACTCCCTTAAAAATCATTAAAAGCTGTCACTTATCTTAATATCCGAAGTGTTACTCGTCGTAATTGCATTTTTACTAGTAACAATTCAATTAGAGAGCTCTATAATTAAATTTTTACTAGTAACAATGCCAAATAGAGAGCTGTCTAATTAAATTCTTACTAGTAACAATTATACTTAGAGAGCTTTCTAATTCAATTATTACTAGTAACAATTCCAATTAGAGAGCTCTACAAATTAATTTTTACTAGTCATATGTCTCCATTGACTTCCGTTCATTTTTAATTACAGAGCTCTACAACTGAATTATTACTAATAAGAATTACAATTAGAGAGCTCTCTAAATCAATTTTTACTAGTAATAATTTCAATTACAGAGCTCTGTAATTTAGTTTTTACTGCACTGTAAAAAGTTTTCACCAGTTTCAACTGTAAAATTAAGTTAAATCAACTTAAGTCATTTTAACTCACAAGTTAAATCAACTTACTTTGTTGTAATAAATTAAAATGACTTAAAATTTTAAGTTAAATCAACTTAAGTCATTTTAACTCACAAGTTAAATCAACTTACTTTGTTGTAATAAATTAAAATGACTTAAAATTTTAAGTTAAATCAGCTTAAAACTAAAAGGCAGCTACTGGACTTAGGTTTTTAAGTTGAATCTGGTGAATTTTTTTTTACAGTGTTCCGATTAGAGAGCTTTTTAATCTAATTATTACTAGAAAAATGCAATTACAGAGCTCTACAATTCCATTTTTACTAGTAAAAAACTACATTAAAGATATGTTTAATTTCAGAGCTCTGTAACTGAATTAAAGAGCTCTCTAATTCAGTTCTTACTAGTAACAATTGAATCAGAGAGCTGTCTAAACGGAACTGTTATTAGTAAAAATTGATTTAGAGAGCTCTCTAATTGTAATTGTTACTAGTAAGAATTTAATTAGAGAGCTCTCTAATTGTCATTGTTACTATATATTATATATAATATTTTAGGCTAAAATGGCTTGCCATATTCATTGCAATCTCACAAAGTCCATTATAATCAATGAAGCTCTCTATACTGCACAATGAATCTCTTATTTACACTCTCTCTACACTTCGTTTATGAAAGGATTCGTGAGATATGTGTGTGACACATTACTCAATGTTGCAAAAACACGTAGAACACTGCTTTCCCCCATTCATTCTCAATTACCCCCCAACAAACCCACTGTACGCTTTAGGAGGTCTGTTAAAACTCAATTGGCTCAGAGGAGGCAAGAGAGACATGGACTCCCGCTGTAACTTCACCTTTATTTATTTCTTTTTTTGCTGAATTCCAAGGTGAAAATGCCACAGAAATGTCTTTGGAAGTTTTCATAAAAATCACCCAGCCCTAAATTGTAGTGCTACAGTGGTCTAATAACTTTACCAGTGGGGGTACAAAGCCACATGTCACATAGTGATATATGCAGCTTTTGCAGAGTTCGCAGATCAGCCTTCCCGCACTGCTTCTGACAAATATTTGTGTTTGAGCTTTACAGTCTGTTTCCTCCCTCTGTGTGTGCCTGTGTTTAAACCATAGGGTTTATGTCACAGATTTCCTCTGACGTTTTATTTGCATCTATGAATCTGTAGCACAGCCCCTTGTCAGGTTGTTAGGTTTCCTCCTCTCACAGGGATATACCCCATCCTTCTCCCCCCTGACAGGACCAACAGCCATCGGAGCGGCAGCGCGTGACCTCACATCATCCGAATCCATCTGCATCATTTGGGAAACACTGAGGCGTTTCTTTAACAGAGCTGTAAATGATATTAAGACGTGTTTATGGAGCTCTTTCTTGTTAATTCTAGCTGATCTGTACGTGAACCATAAGCTGTCAAGACATCTCTTTGCCTTTACGGAAGAAAAAGGTTATATACCATAAATCAGAAGTGAATACAAGCCAGAAGAGGATAATGTTAATATGTGCAACAAAAAAAGAAATATTAATGACAAACACATGAAAGTGGAGATGGGAGGAGTGGATGGTCGGGTGTGTGCTATTGGAAGTGCTGTTATTTTTCTGGAGTTGCTCTTGAAGGACCCGTGTGTGCACATGCTAACCGAGAGCTCATGCAGCTGCTGTTTTGACACACTTCGCCAAGTTCCTAACTGCTCCCCTGGCGCTTCTTTTCTTTCTCTACTCATCCCTCTCTCACTCTTTCTTTGGGCTGGATCATGTGCAGTTGGTTTGGCATGACTTTAGTTTGGGATTCCTGTATTCTAAGACAGGCCTTGAATTCCTGACCTATATAAACTTCTACTTCCTCAATTACAGGTTTGGATCAAAATGAAATGTTTTCATTTTAATTGGCATTGTCAGTTTTCAAAACAAAAGAACTGAGCGTATCGTCTTGGTAATAGAATTATAGCACTAAATGGCTTAAAATGACCTCAAAAGAGATTTTAGTAAAATCTTTAGGAACAATAACAATGATCTCTATCTTTTATGTTCTCCTCAGCATGGATGTGGAAACTTCTTACGAGTGATCCAGCCTTATAACAGGACGCATCTATTCATCTGCGGCAGTGGAGCCTACAGTCCAGTGTGTGCATATGTTAACCGTGGCAGGCGTCCGGAGGTCAGTTTACACTCACTAATGAAAAGCAGACAAATCATCTGATTTAATTCAGTTTTACCTTCATTGTACTACATTTGCTTTAGATTTCTAAAATGTTGGATTGGGAAATAGACAGTAGGCATATAGTCTACTAATTTCCTGGTAAAAAGAAGTGTTTATGTAATCTAAAATTTAACATCCTTTAAAAAGCACATGTCAGTTTAGACCAGCAAGGAAATGAGGGTAGTTAGAGGTTAAAAGACAGAAAGAAAACCAAAAAAGAGACCACGATGAGACAAGACAAGATTAGATCAACTGAGAAAAAAAAAAAAAAAAAAATTTAAATTAAATGAGATGAGGCTAGATGTGGCAATCGAGAGAGGAGAACAAATAAAGCAACAGATGCCCACATTGACAAACGCTTGTGCGAGATGGTTATGAGTACAAACATGTTTTCATTGATCATAACTTCTGGAGAAAATTAGCGCAGGCACTTAACAAAAATGAAACTTTTGAGAGCACATATGTTGACCGCCTGTGTTCATGCAAACTACCAACTAGAGTATATTTTGAGCTGTGCATTTTACTGTATGCTTACACTACCATACACATACAAATCAAGGTACTCTTTAAGTTTAAGATGAATGTAATGAGATTAAGCAAGAGAAGATAGAAGAGCAGATGACAAAATAAACTAGAAGAGACGAGTCGAAACAAGACAAAACGAGAACCAGATGAGACGAGAGAAGACACAGTTGTGAATACACAGTTGAACGTTAAAACAAGAAATGAGACAAGATGAGATTAAAATGAAAACAGATGAGAAGAACAAAAAGTAATAGGAAGAGAGAAGCTGAGACAAATTGAGGGAAGATGAAACAAAACAAGACACAAGATGAGGACAGGCGAGATGAGACAAATAAAAAATGAGAACCATGTGGGATAAGATGAGAGGAGGCAAGACGTGACATTAGATGGGAGTACATACAAAAATAAAAGGAGAATGAGACTAAATGAGATGAGATCAGACAAAAGAATGAACAGAATGAGAAGATGTGAGACAAGAAGATAAGCAATAAAAAGTGAAGAGACAAAAAGCAGCAAGATGAAACGAAACAAGGCAAGACAAGAGATGAGATAAGGACAGGCGATTAGATGAGACAAGAAAAAATGAGGGCCAGATGGGATAAGATGAGAGCTGACAAGCTGTCACACGAGATGGGAATACATAAAGTTTAAAAGAGAAGAAATTAGATGAGATGAGAGAAGTAAAGATTAAACAAAATGAGAAGAGTTACAAGATAAGATTAGGCAATGAATGAGAATCGAGAGGAGATGAGGTGAGGTTAGATAAGAAAAGACTAGACAAAAACGAGACAAAACTAAATGAGATGAGACGAGACAAGACAAAAGTAGATGAGATGTAGATGAGATGAGATGAAATGAGACAATACTACATGAGATGAGACAAGACAAAACTACAATAGACGAGATGAGACAAGACAAAATTACGAGATGAGACCAGACAAAATAAGATGAGATGAGACAAGAGAAAACTACATGAGATGAGATAAGACAAAATTACATGAGATGAGACGAGGCAAGACAAAACTACATTAGACGAGATGAGACAAGACAAAACTACAAGATGAGACCAGACAAAATAAGATGAGATGAGACGAGACAAAACAAACATGAGATGAGATGAGATAAGACAAAACTACATGAGATGAGACGAGGCAAGAGAAAACTACATGAGACAAGACAAAACTACATGAGACGAGACTAGACAAACTAAATGAGATGAGAAGAGAAGAGACAAGACAAAATTACAAGAGATGAGACAAGGCAAGACAAAACTACATGAGACAAGACAAAACTACATGAGACGAGACTAGACAAACTAAATGAGATGAGAATAGAAAAGACAAAACTACATGAGATTAGATAACAAGACAAAACTACATGAACGAGACAAGACAAAACTACATGAGATGAGATGAGAAGAGACAAGACAAAACTACATGAACGAGACAAGACAAAACTACATGAGATGAGATGAGAAGAGACAAGACAAAACTACATGAGATGAGACAAGGCAAAACTACATGAGATGAGATGAGAAGAGACAAGACAAAACTACATGAACGAGACAAGACAAAACTACATGAGATGAGATGAGAAGAGACAAGACAAAACTACATGAGATGAGATGAGAAGAGACAAGACAAAACTACATGAGATGAGACAAGGCAAAACAAAACTACATGAGATGAGACAAGGCAAAACAAAACTACATGAGATGAGACAAGGCAAAACAAAACTACATGAGACAAGACAAAACTACATGAGACAAGACTAGACAAACTAAATGAGATGAGAATAGAAAAGACAAAACTACATGAGTTGAGATGAGGCAAGACAAAACTACATGAACGAGACAAGACAAAACTGCATGAGATGAGACAAGGCAAGACAAAACTACATGAGACGAGACAAAACTACATTAGACGAGATGAGACAAGACAAAACTACAAGATGAGACCAGACAAAATAAGATGAGATGAGACAAGACAAAACTACATGAGATGAGAAGAGAAGAGAAAAGGCAAAACTACATGAGATGAGACGAGGCAGGACAAAACTACATGAACGAGACAAGACAGAACTACGTGAGATGAGACAAGGCAAGACAAAACTACATGAGACGAGACAAAACTACATGAACGAGACAAAACAAAACTACATGAGACGAGATGAGAAGAGAAGAGAAAAGACAAAACTACATGAGACGAGATGAGAAGAGAAGAGAAAAGACAAAACTACATGAGATGATACGAGGCAAGACAAAACTACATGAACGAGACAAAACAAAACTACATGAGATGATACGAGGCAAGATAAAACTACATGAACGAGACGAGACAAAACTACATGAGATGAGATGAGAGGAGACAAGTCACAACATGAGTCATAAATGCATAGAGTATTTAAAGGTTTAAGAAAGATGTGATAAGATGAGAAAAGACTAAATGAATTGAGAAGAGATGAGACAAGATACGATTAAACAAAATTAAACGAGGAAACCAAAAGTGATAAGAATAGACCAGTTGAGACTAGATGAGGCAACCAGAAACACAATAAGACAAGAAATAAGAAGAGATGAGTAGAGGCAACAAGAGACAAAGATCAGATGGGACTGAATGAGACAATACTAAAAATGAGTAGAGACGAAAAAAGACAAGGTGAGATAAGATGCGGCAAAAATTAGTTTAGAAAAAGGATTGGGAAATAAGAAGAGACCAGATGAGATGAGATGAGAATCCTTAGTTAAAAGAAAAGTGATGAGACCATGAGATAAGAGGGAATGAAATTATACAAAAATAGTAGAAGAGCGAAGACACCAGATGAGATGAGATGAGATGAGATGAGATGAGATGAAACGAGAATCCCTAGAGGTAGAACAAAAAAAGATTGTAAAGAAGAGACGAGGCGAGACCAGATGAGACTAGAAGCAGTCCTGCTAGCCAAGTTCAAAAGCTTGTTTTCTATCATTCTTTTTTGTTTAAAAAGCATTTTCTCTTGGCTAGACACCAGCTGGACTATTACAGAATAAGAAAACTCTGCAATAGGGTGACCTGTAACCTTTAAAAGTGTGCGGAGTAGCTTTGTGACATAACAATGACTGGGCCACCCTCACGTGACTCACATCTTTGCCTAAAGTTGCGTGTGATGTAAAGACCCAATACATTAGTTAATGAATACACGAGTCCCCGTGACAAATTAGAAGCTCTACCACCAGCAGTTCTACACCCTGACGGAGGCTCTGTAAGTCTCTGGTTTCTCTCACTTAACATAACTGGCCAACATCATGACACCAAAGGAGAGGATAGACTGGCCTGGCAGTCGGAAACCTGGAAGCCTCTGGGCAAGTCTGTCCAACCAATCAGAAGAAAGCCAGAACCACTACACTAATGAGTGCTAGGAAACTCCTCAGAAATCTTTTTATATAGACTGGCTGTGAAACATTTCAGATCAAACTGAAAGTTGAGAATAGATTTGATGATGGTAAATAGGATGAAATGATAACCAGATTTCATTATTTGATCACAAAGGTCAAATTTGCAACTTATTCTAGGCAAGAACGTCCCACTTAAACAGGGAAAGACCAACATATAAGGACTAAGCACTGTCTGTTTTGTTTTTGTGTGCTATTTAGGAACGGGTTTATTTAAAATAGTTGATACCACAGTATTAGATTGAGTTAAATGAGATTTTTTATTTATTTTTTGGTGTCATTGGCAGGAGCAAGTCTTCCAAATCTCTTCCCGAGCAGAATCAGGAAAAGGGAGATGCTCATTTAACCCACAAGTCAACACCGTCTCAGTCATGTTCAGTAAGTGCTGCCGTCTTTTGTGTCTTTTTCCACAGGTGCCGTTTTGTCTCGGACACGTACGCTAAAACACTTTCTCTATGATCTCTTTGTTCATGACCCCATAGTGTCATAAAAACACCCACATTTTGTGGCTGTCTGCCCCCTTCCGATATAACAACTTTGGGTCACTCAGTGCCGCCCCATTAATCCTTTGATCTGTAATTGGCTAGTTGGTGTTGGGTTGCTGTTGACACAGCCAATGGGCTAAATTACACACACATTCATGCTTTCACACACCAGAGAGCCATTACAACTGCAACATAAACCAACCAGTGTTATTTTAGTATAATTTAAACACTATTATAGTTTTTATTAATATTTTAAATTAGATATTTTTACATATTTTACATTTTTAGCTTTAGTTTTAGTAATGTTGTTGTGTTTTTGTCATTATTATTATTATTATTTTTTTTAATGTCTATACAGTTTTTATGCATTTTTATTTCATTTTTAGGTTTGGGCTTTAAGAAAATCAAGTTAAACTGAATTAAATATATACAGTTGAGGTCAAAAGTTAATATACACCTTGCAAAATGTATTTATTTTACCAAAATAAGAGTGATCATACAAAATGCATGTTATTTTTTATTTAGTACTGACCTGAATACGATATTTACATATGTGACCCTGGACCACAAAACCAGTCATAAGGTTAAATTTGACAAAACTGAGATTTATACATCATATGAAAGCTCAATAAATAAGCTTTCTATTGATGTATGGTTTGTTAGGATAGGACAATATTTGGCCGAGATACATCTATTTGAAATCAGGAATCTGAGGATGCAAAAAAATCAAAATACTGAGAAAATCACCTTTAAATTTGTCCAAATTAAGTTCTTAACAATGCATATTACTAATCAAAAATTACATTTTGATATGTTTACAGTAGGACTTTTACAAAAAATCTTCATGGAACATGAACTTTACTTAATTTCTTAATGATTTTTGGCATAAAAGAAAAATCTAAAATTTTGACCCATGCAATGTATTTTTGGCTATTGCTACAAATATACCCCAGCGACTTAAGACTGGTTTTGTGGTCCAGGGTCACATATAGTCAACAAGAGAAAATAATAGTTGAACTGATTAAAGGTATACATAAGCTTGATTCTTAATACTGTGTTGTTACCTGAATGATCCACAGCTGTGATTTTGTTTAGTGATAGTTGTTCACAAGTCTTGTTTGTCCTGAAAAGTTAAACTGCCCGCTGTTCTTCAGAAAAGTCCTTCAGGTCCCGCACATTCTGTGGTTTTTCAGCATTTTTGTGTATTTGAACCCTTTCCAACAATGACTGTATGATTTTGAGATCCATCTTTTCACAATGAGGACAACTGAAACACTCATATGCAACTATTACAGAAGTTTCAAACACTCCCTGATGCTCCAGATAGGCAAAATTATGCATTAAGAGCCAGGGTTGTAAACTTTTGAACAGAATGAAGATGTGTACATTTTTCTTATTTTGCCTAAATATCATATTGTTTTCATTTAGTACCACCCTTCAAATGCTACAGAAGATACGTACATGGTTCCTAGAAGACAAAATAAGTTAAATTTAACCTGATCTTCAATTTCAAAAAGTTTTCACCCCCAACTCTTAATGCATTGTGTTTTCTTCTGGAGCATCAGTGAGTGTTTGAACCTTTATAATAGTTGCATATGAGTCCCTCAGTTGCCCTCAGTGTGAAAAGATGGATCTCAAAATCATACAGTCATTGTTGGAAAGGGTTCAAATACACAGAAATGCTGAAAAACCAAAGAATTTGTGGGACCTGAAGGATTTTCCAGAAGAACAGCGAGTAGTTTAACTGTTCAGGAAAAGCAAGGGACTGTGGATAATTCAGGTAACAACACAGTATTAAAATCAAGTGTATGTAAACTTTTGAACGAGGTCATTTTTTTAAAATTCAACTATTATTTTCTCTTGTGGACTATGTAAACGTCTCTTACGTGAAATATCTTATTCAGGTCAGTACTAAATAAAAAAATAACATGCATTTTGTACAGTCAGTGTATGTTAACTTTTGACCTTAACTGTAAATGTTGTCTTGGAAACTAGCTTTTCAGTTAACATTTGTTTATTTTTTTCAAGCTTTTTTATCGCTTTAATTTTAATAAAATTATAAAATTTTAATTATAATAACCCTGAAACACACACACACACACTCATCTTCCAGTTTACACCGCATGAGAACTAACTGCATGTGTCACACATATTCGCCTACAAAAATCACACACGCACACCCTATAAATATAATATGTTATAGGTCATAATTGAGTCATGTGTATATGAGAGAAAGTTTAAAGTGGTTATTCCATTAAGTAGAACAGTTCCTAACTGTCTAGACGGCATCAAAGTCTGACGGTCCTTGACATGACAGCCTACAGCTCTCTGTCTGACATCCGTCGGACAATTTCCATCTTACACTTGGCCCTTTGCCGTACATATCAACCACAGGCCCCAGCAATATGGGGTGATGAAGTGATAGAGTAGTGGACTGACGAAAGCAAGGAGAGATTTGGGGAATGGAGACTTGAGCAGGTCATTAGTAGAGCACACCGCAGAGAAATGTAGAGCCACAATAAATCTAAAGGTCTCATATTCAACAGACAGATGCGCTCAGCCAGTAGCAGAAAAGACACTTTATGCATTTGGGTTTACAAAATAAATGTATTTTAAACAGGGCTGTCAAAGTTAATGTGTTAACACATGTTAATTAAATTAGTTTTAAATTACATTAACAAATTTATTAGATTTGACATCTTAACTGTTTCAATCTGTTTTGTGTGATTAAAAAGATTAAAAATTATGTCATTAATTACTCACCCTCATGTCGTTCCAAACCCGTAAGACCTTCGTTCATCTTCAGTACACAAATGTATCCCTTTAAAAGAAAGAAATTGAATGTATTAAAACTTAGATGAAAATATATAACATATAATAACTATAAAATTGATCAGGATTAATTTTATAATCTATTTTCTTCCTTAGTCATCCAAGAAGAATCAATGAAAAAGGCTAAACTACTGCTTTCACAGATGTTCGTGAAAGATTTTCACTAAACATGCAAAATCTGTTTAAAGCAACTGTGGGACACATTTCTGTTTCTGTCTTTGGTTAGATCAGGAGCTGTTTTCTGGCATGTACATTGACTTTATGGGGACAGACGCAGCCATCTTCAGGAGCCTGACCACAAGGAACGCAGTGAGGACGGACCAACATAACTCCAAATGGCTGAGCGGTACAAACCATACGTCTTATTTTATCTGTCTACATTATTATGAGTGTTCTGTCAGAAAATTGTGCATTTTTTCCCCTTATAGCTACAAATAATTATTTATGTGGAGCATTAAATTACATGTTCACATTCCATGCCATTTCGGTAAAATAATACACAAACCACAAAGTAAAAACCATCTTTGCCCACGTCAAAGGAAATAGCTCAAACAGGATAGACTCAATATCTGTTTACAATGATTCCAGCAGAAAAAGGAAAACATATTGTACATGCGTGGTTTTCTCAAGAGGTCACATTATCTTTTGTGCGATACAATCCAAATATACACAATGAGACGCATATTTGGTCAGGATCTGTGAGATACATTTTCTTAACGCAGTTCGCCAGCAGCGATATTATGTTTCATATAAACTTAGGCATTAGCACCATGCAGAGATGTTTGATTCTTTAGGCAAGAAAAGATACAGTACAAACTTCTTATTTCTACTTTGTGGTTGATGTGGAGCAAATTGAGTGTTTAAGCTGTAGTTATTCTTCTCTTTGACTAGAGCCAGTGTTCATTGATGCCCACTTGATTCCTGATGGCTCGGATCCAAACGACGCCAAGCTTTACTTTTTCCTACGTGAGAGACTGACAGACAGTAGTGGAAACACTAAGAACATCCATGCTATGGTGGCTCGAGTGTGCCCTGTAAGTCAATTTACAACAGTTTGCAAGTTTTTATTTTAATGATAATGTAGTATCATTAAATGAACTGTATAATATATAAATGTATTAATAATTGATTTTAAGTTATTGTAAATTCTATTCAGAATGACGCTGGTGGTCAACGCAGTTTGGTGAACAAGTGGACCACGTTTCTGAAGGCTCGACTGGTATGTTCGGTTCTAGAGGAGGATGGTACAGAGACCCACTTTGATGAGCTTGGTGAGAAAACACATACTCATGTTGTGTTTCCATGTTCCATGATGATATTCCATAGTGCAATGGTTTTATACTGTACAAACTATATTTTCCAACCTCTTTACCTTAACCCTACCCCTCAAACAAAACTTTCTGTTTTTTTAGATTTCATTCTGTATGAGTTACAAGCCGTTTTCCTCATAGGGGAACCAAAAAATGTCCTTACAAGGTTAAAATTTACTTGTATTTCTATCCTTGTTTGTTTTTTTTCTGAAAAAAAAAAACAGGTACATACACACACACATTAGGGCTGGCTATCGAGTTTGGTACTTTTAAGGCACCGACCAAATTGCCTCAATACCATTGAGTAGCAAAAAATGTCTTGTCATTCGGTACCAAATTTCGATACCTAATAGGTTAATCTTGTCTACGCCAGTGAGCCAATAAGAATGCAGCATGCTTGATGTGCCTAAATCAAGTGGTTGTGATTGGCTCTGGTGAGGCATCAAGGGAAAACACTAGTTTACGCTGGCTAGTGTATCGGTATCAAAGTCAAGGCATCGGTATCAGTTTTCTTAAAATTTATATTGAAAAAAAAGTAGTGTTCAGGAACCATTAGCAAGTCAAGGAATTCATATTGGTTTTTATAAAATTGTTATAAAAAAAAAATGCCATTCAGGAACCGGTATCGAAATGAAGGTATCAGTTTTCATAAAATTGGTACCGGAAAAAGTATTATTCAGGAACCGTTATCAAAGTCAATATCGGTATCAGCTTTCATAAAATTGGAATTGAAAAATTTATTGTTTATAAACTGGTATCGAAGTCAAGATTTTATTATAGGTTTCCATAACAATATAATTGTTATGGAAAAAAGTGTTGTTCAGGAACTGTTATCGAAGTCAAGATATCGGTATCGTTTTTCATAAAAATGGTCCCAAAAAATGATACCAATACCTTGACTTGATAACGGTTGCTTAATGATACTTTTTTTCAATACCAATTTTATGAAAACTGATACTGATACTGACTTTGATAACAGTTCCTGAATGATATTTTTGAAGTCAAGGTATCGGTATTCAAAAAATTGGTTTAGAAAAAAGTATTGTTCAGGAATTGGTATCGAAGTTAAGGTATATGTATAGGTTTTCATAAAATTGGTATTGAAAAAAAAAGTGTTGTTCGGGAACCGTTATCGAAATCAAGATATCGGTATCGGTTTTTTATAAAAATAGTCCCAGAAAAAGTGGTTCCTGAGCGATACATTTTCTGGGACCAATTTTATGAAAAGCGATACTGATATCTTGACTTCGATAACGGTTCCCGAATGATAGTTTTTTCCAATACCAATTTTATGAAAACCGATACTGATACTGACTTTGATAACAGTTCCTGAATGATTTTTTCGAAGTCAAGGTATCGGTATTCAAAAGATTGGTTTAGAAAAAAGTAGGGATTCACCGATACGAATCGGCTGATAATGCTTGCGCGTTTTGTCAGTAAAGCCGGTTCTGTAATCAGCGGTAAATGCCAATGGTGCGTGATTTCACGTTGAGCCGTATATACTACACACAGCCGTTGTTTACCGACGAGCTGCGTAAATCAATGTTCATTATCAGTGTGAAAGTGCGCAGCTCGTCAGTGAACAACGGCTGTGTGTAGTATATACGGCTCAACGTGAAATCACGCACCTGATGGCATTTACTGCTGATTACAGAACCGGCTTTACTGACAAAACGCGCAAGTGATCGGCCGATACGGATTGGTGTATCCCTAGAAAAAAGTATTGTTCAGGAACTGGTATCGAAGTTGAGGTATATGTAAAGGTTTTCATAAAATTGGTATTGAAAAAAAGTGTTGTTCAGGAACCGTTATCGAAGTCAAGATATCGGTATAGTTTTTCATAAAATTGTTATTGAAAAAAAAGTATTGTTTGGGAACTGGTATCGAAGTCAAGGTTTCATAAAATTGTTATATAAAAAAAAAACGTCATTCAGGAACCGGTATCAAAATGAAGGTATCGGTTTTCATAAAATTGGTAGTGAAAAAAGTATCATTCAGGAACCATTATCGAAGCCAAGGTATTGGTATTTATAAAATTTAATTAGAAAAATGTATCGTTTAGCAACTGTTATCAAAGTAAAGGTATCAGTTTTTATAAAACTGATATAAAAAAGTATCATTCAGGAACCATTATCAAAGTCAAAGTACCTGTATTCATAAAATTGATATAGAAAAAAATGATCGTTTAGCAACCGTTACCGAAGTCAAAATGTTGTTTTATTTTTATTTTTTTATGAAAATTTATATAAAAAAGGTTTAATTCAGGAACTGTTATCAAAGTCAAGGTAACTGTATCGGTATCGTTTTTAATAAAATTAGTATATAAAAAAAGACTTGTTCAGGAACCATCGTCGAAGTCAAGTTATCGGTATCGGTTTTCAGGTTATAAAAAAAAAAAAAAATGTATCGGTCAGTAACCCTTAGCAAAGTCAAGGTATTGGTATCGGTTTTCATAAAAATGGTATTGAAAAAAGAACCGTTTAGGAACTAGTATCAAAGTCATTTGACACCAAATTGTTATAAAAAAAAAGGTGTAGTTTAGGAACCGGTATCGAAGTCGAGGTATCGATTTTCATCAAATTATAAAAATGATAAAATGATAAGACAAGTATATTTGACTATCATATATAAAACATACCGTTGGTAAAGTCGAGGTATCGGTATCGATTTTGACAACTTTTGAACGATACCCAGCCCTAAATGCTTTGGTTTTAATAAAGTTAAGATGTATGGACAACATCTGGGATGTGCTGTTGATTACCACAGACGATAAGTTATAATTTATGTAACAAACAAACAAAAAAGAAAGTTTACTTAAAAAAATAAATGTCATAGAACTATAAATGCATAAAAATCTTATATTAATACGATCATAAAAAGAAAGAATTTAAATATTTTGACAATGTTTAGTGATATTGTATGCAGCTGTGATATTGTAAAGTCCCCTAGCTGTCGATATAAAGGCTGCCTTAATATTTTAATTGTTTAAATAAAAACAAATTTCTTTCAAACAAATGTTCATTTCTACGAACTGTATTTTTTATGTATTTATATTCAGTAACAAGATTTGATTGCCATACCTTTAGGTACTAGAAAACAAATCCTAAGGGGGTCTTTAACGCCATTATACCCAAATTAGATACGGTTTTGTTAGCTCTTAACCTGTATTTAACCCAAAGCCACAGAAATTTCACATTCTAGTTAAACAGCTTTCTATAATTAATGATCATTAACCATAAACCAGCCATTTTGATGTTTGTCAGTATCCAACAATGGCCCTCGTCCATTTGTAAAGCTTTTCACCTCATTAAAATCCTTTTACGATCATAAAACACTCAGCACAAGCCGTTTACACTGGAGGGTTAAAGCCTGTGATGGATTTACACGCTTTCACCTGTTTTATTCTTGTTAGGCCTAACTGGAACCGTGTAACAATCTTCTGCGACAGATGTTCAGCTATTGAGTGAGTGTTTGTCTCTTTCTTTGCAGAGAATGTGTTTTTACTGGAGACGGACCACCCAAAGGGCCTTCTCATCTTTGGAGTTTTCACATCAACAAGGTAAAGCCAATAGCAATATTGAGCTTACCATTAATGTGCGTGTATATATGCATGTGCATGTTTTTGTGTGTGTGTGTGTATTTGCCAAATATAGGTCAGACGGGTTTGGAGCTGAGGGGATGACAGTGTTTCTGGGAAAATGTGATCACACCTGAGGGCGGTAAATGAAGGGAAAGGTCACTTCTTTACAAACAAACATCTAATCTTAGTTCATCCAAAAGGGTTTACAGTCATGAATTTAACATTTTTATTTTAAGGAAATCTCGCTGAATTATTCAAACTGCTCAGTCACACAGAAAGAGAGTGTAATATGCAGTGTGGTGTCACTGAGTCAGTTTAAATGTTTTTGTTGAGGTTCTGTGTAAATGAGTGTAAACTCTCAGAAACAAGCACACAGTACAGAAGTTCTTAGTTATGTTTCATGTACACAAACAGAAATAGACAAATACGAGAAACTGCTGACAAAGTTTGAATACAGAGCTATACATTTTTTATATTATTTATTACTAAAATTATTATTATTGTTGTTGTTATTTTTAATATTTGGACTAACTATTATATATTTAGTAAATATTACTCAATTCTTTTACATTACATATCACTTTTAGAATGTATTAATTTATTTTACTAATACTAAATTTATTTACTATTTACTATTACTATTAATTTAATATACTATTATATTATTATAATTATCATCATCAACTTATTATTTTTTTTTTTTTGCTTAGTTTATACATTAAATATGTAGATTTGATTTCTGGTCTATATTCTGTCAGGCTTATATTTCAAGGTCATTTATTCTTAAAGACAACAAGTGATGCCTTTTAATAATATTTTACTGAAATTATATCGAATAATACTATTTTAATAATATAATATAAAATATTATTGTTTTTCAGTTGAGTTATACATAAAATTTGCAGACTTGAATTAATATATAATATTTAATTTAATCTTATTTTATTTTATTATTAGTTTTAAACATATAGTATACTCTTATACAGTACATAACATTAATATGTTTATTTTATTATTAATATTATTTGTATTGCAATGTTCAAGACAGTGTTGTTTTTGACAACCATCTTAGATTTAGTCTTAGTCTTAGTCTTTTGGACTAAAATGCTTATTAGTTTTAGTCAAATTTTAGTCACTTCTATATGTGATAGTTTTAGTCAAATTTTAGTCGACGAAAAGTCAAAAAGGTTTTAGTCTAGTTTTAGTCAAAAAAAGGGGAAAAAGTCTTTTAACATTAATGTAGGTCAGTAAGTATTTTGCTGTTTGGTAGTGTCACTTATAAGTTGTGAAAATAGCAGATCTATAGTTCAACACAATGTGAGCTTCCGGATCGACTATTTTCACCAATAATTACAATAATGAAGGAATGCTTTTAGACATAAAAGACATATATTTGAAATACACCCATAGGTCCTCTCACCGTTTGCGACCACCCTGTGTGCAAACTGCCGCCATCATGGTTAATCGTCTGTCTGTCTGAGTGACAACAATGTAACGTGTTGCGCGTAACCAAACAAGGATAGAATGCTAAAACGGCTTGCCATACTAGTATGGCAAAGAGTATTTAATGCTAACACGGCTTGCCATAGCGGCAGATACTTTTTCGGTTTTAATTGGCATGCGCAATAAGCAGAAATGTCATGCATTTTAAACGTCTGACGGACCACCCACTAACATTTGTCTATTCTCGTCTCGTCAACGAAAACTCACACACGTCTCGTCATGTTTTAGTCATCAACGAGCCATTTTTATCTCGTCATCGTCTCATTATCGTCATGAAAAAAAGTGGCGTCAACGAAATGATTTCGTCATCGTCATTGTTAACGAAAACAACACTGGTTAAAGAACCCCATTTAAAACCTTAAATTAATAATGCTTTGGAATTTCATATTTTATGGTCATAAATATTTTATACAAAGTGAAAATATTTAATTTTAGTTTTAATATTTTACTATAAAACCATGTAGAATAACAATTGTATTCATGTAAAACTAATAATAATAATAATAATAATAATAATTATTATTATTATTACTATTATTATCATTATTATTAATAATAATATGTGTTTTATAATGTTAAAAAACGCCACTTAAAATCTTAAATTAATAATACTTTGTTGTTTTATATTTTTATGATAATTTTCTTTATAAGTGAGTTTTATTTTAATTTTAACATTTTACTATAAAACCACATAGAATTATGTGTATTATAATGTTAAAAGAACCCCACTTAAAACCACTTAAAATTAATAATTTTATGGTAATATTTTTTTAATTTTAATATTTAACTATAAATAGAGTAAAATATAGTATGACATTTTTTTCATGTAATACTTAATAATAATAATTATTTACATTATTATTTTTATATATTATTATAATTATTATTTATTATGTGTATTATAATATTAAAGAACCACACTTAAAACTTTAAATTAATAATGCTTTGGAATTTCATATTTTATGTTTTTGTTTTTTTTTAAATAAATTTTATGAAATTTATTTTATTTTTTATATTTTACTATAAAACCATGTAGAATAACACAATTGTATTAACATAAAACATAATAACAATAATAATAATAATAATAATAATAATAATAATAATAATAATAATATAAATTATAATATATAATTAAATATAATTATAAATGTTAAATAACTCCACCTAAAACCTTAAATTGATAATTCCTTTCATATGTCATGATATTTTTTTAATAAGAAGTAAACATATATTAATTAAATTATAATTAATTAAATTAAATTATAATTTTAATATTTTACTATAAAATGTAGACGTTGTTTTATCCATATAATCCTACATAATAGTAATAATATTATAATAAATAAAAGGAACAAATTAAATATTATAATGATATGTACTATATAAGAGTATATTTATATTATTGTAAATGTTGGTACTTGTAAACATTTGTATGTATATAGAATATGCTATATTCTAAAATATATTATTTATATTTACTTTATAATATTTTTTTTCTAATTTATATATGTAAAATATATATTTTAATTTCTAATTATATAAAATTAAATTCTAAAATGTAAAAAATGTATATTTTATATTTGTAATATTATTATATTTAATACATAAAAATGTTCTTTAAAATAGATTATATACCTTAGGTTTGAAGCATTAGACCCAAAAAGGATGGCAGATTGTGTTTATATGAATAAAGGTCAAAAGTGCCCATGAAAATCAATTCCACATCCCTTTAAAAAAAATAAAGTAATGCCAATTTTTGAAGTTCTGGAGGAGAAATGTTTAGGTACAGAGGATTGTAGCCCAGTTTGAGAGGTTGAGATGTGTTTTTCCTGAAGAGAAAGATCTGAGAAGCCAGTGGTCATCATTTATTATCTCATTGTTTAGGCTTTCATTGTTTCTCATATGGGATATTTGCTATGATTCATTTCATTATGTTTATTATGGTGGGTTTCTATGAGTGTATGTTGGGGCGTGTGTGTATGCGAGTTGTGGCTTAATGAGGTGAGATTTCGGTCAAGGTTTCCGAGCTGTGGTTCGCTCTCCAACCACGTTAAATCTGTGTGGTTTTCCTAATGAGGCCAATCCAAACAGCGACAGCTTCTATGTCCCTGCCCTGCTCTGTTATTTATCATTATATTTTGCCTCTTTGTCTTTGTTTTGCGATCAAACAAAGAAACTCTTTGCCTTGCTGTCTTGATCGAAATCTACCATGTCCAGCCAAACCACATTTAATCCCAGAGTACAAGCAAAGTGGTGTCCCTTTTCCTTTATGCGGCATTTTCTCTCCAGTGTAACTGTGTTACATCAGCCCTTCTATCCAAATGCTTTGGAAGGATGTGCAAGACTGTCTTTTCACTGTCTGACCTGCTTCATATTAAATAGATCTGTGTGTTTTATGTTTTTCTATGCAGTTCTGTGTTCAGAGGTTCTGCTGTCTGCGTGTACAATATGGCTGACATCCTGACGGTCTTTAATGGACCGTTTGCGCACAGGGAAGGGCCTAACTTCCAGTGGGTGGCTTTCCAGGGCCGGATCCCATACCCACGACCGGGAACTGTGAGTCACACACATTAATGTCCTGCCGTGGTACAGTCACTCTGTTTATAACACCATTAAACGGAGTAAATATTTGTGAGTTTAGTTGAAAAGGCAAATAATTATAGATGAGAAATCATCTTCATTATAATCTTATTTTCAGTTGAGTTTATACACTGCATTTGCAGATTTGATTTCTGGTCTGTCCTCTGTCAGGCTTATATTTCAAAACCATTTATTTTTTAGTAATATTTTACTAAAATTCTATAAAATACTACTATTATATTATAAATTATAATATATATGTTATATTATATTTTTCTATTTGTAGACTTGATTTCTGGTCAGTCCTCTAGCTAATAATTCCAGGTCATTTATTTTGAAAAGAAGTGATTATTTTTGAAACAATACTTTACTATAAAATAATAAATATAAAGCCCATACTATTCATTAATAATTTAATAGTGTTTTTGTTTGTTTGTTTTTTAGTTTATGCTATAAGGGCTTATATTTTATGATATTTATTTTTTAATAAGTGAATTTAATTTTAATATGTTACTATAAAACCATGTAGAATGACATTATTTTATTAATGTAATAATAATAATAATAATAATAATAATAATTATTATTATTATTATTATTATTATTATTGTGTGTATTATACTGTTAAAGAACCCCACTTAAACCATAAATGAATTAATAATGCTTTGGAGTTTCATATTTTTTGGTAATTTTTTAAATAAAAGGATTTTTTAAAAATATATTTTACTAGAAACCCATGTAGAATGACATTTTACTTATTTTATTCATGTAATATGTAATAATAAATTAATATAAATAAATAATGCACTGGAGTTTCATATTTTATGGTATTTTTTTACTAGAAACCCATGAATGACATTGTCTATTTTACTTAATTTTATTTAATTCGATTCATGTAATATGTAATAATAGTAACAATAATAAAAATAAATTATTATTATTACAAATATGTGCATTATAATGTTAAAGAACCCCCTTAACCATAAATTAATAATGCATTGAAGTTCCATAATTTATGGTATTTTTTTTTAATAAAAAGAAAGATTTTTTAATTTTAATTTTAATATTTTACTAGAAACTCATGTAGAATGACATTTTATTTATTTTATTGTATTCATTTAATATGTAATAATAGTAATACTAATAAAAATAAATGATTATTATTATAAATATATGTGTATTATAATGTTAAAGAATCCCCCTTAAAACCATAAATTAATAATGCATTGAAGTTCCATTTTTTATGGTATTTTTGTAATAAAAAGAGAGGATGTTTTTTATTTCAAATATAATATTTGAAATGCCATGTAAATTGGCATTTTATTTTATTTTTTATTCATGTAATAAGTAATAATAGTAATAATAATAAAAATATATTATTATTATTGTTATTGTTATTATGTGTATTATAATGTTAAAGATTCACGCTTAAAACCATAAATTAATAATGCACTGGAGTTTCATATTTTATGGTATTTTTTTTTTTATAAAAGAGAGGATTTATTTTAAATTTTATTATTTTACTAGAAACCCATGTAGAATGACATTTTATCTATTTTACTTAATTTTATTTAATTTGATTCATGTAATATGTAATAATAGTAACAATAATAAAAATAAATTATTATTATTATTATTATTATTATTATTATTATTATTAATAATTATTATGTGTGTATTATAATGTTAAAGAATCCCACTTAAAACCATAAATGAATAATGCATTGGAGTTTCAAATGTTATGGTCATTTAATTATTTTTATAAGAAGGGAGGATTTCTAATTTAATTTAAATTTTATTATTATTATTATTATTATTATTATTATTATTATTATTATTATTAAAAGAAACCCACTTAAAACCTTAAATTAATAATGCTTTTTGCTATTTTATGAACATTTTTTTAATTAATGTGAGAATTTTTTATTCTAATTTTAATATTTTACTATAAAACCCATGTAAAATGACATTATTTTATTAATGTAATATTTAATAATTAAATAACCCCACTTAAAACAATAAATAAATAATGCCTTAGTTTAATATTTTATAGTCTTTTTTTATTTTTAAAGTGAGGAATTTTAATTTAATTTTAATTGTATTATTTTACAATAAAACCATGTAGAATGACATTATTCATGTAATGCTACATAATAATACCAACAGTAATAATAATAATAATAATAATAATAATAATAATAATAATAATAATGTTCATTATGTTAAAGAACCCCACTTAAAACCTTAAATTAAATTAATAATGCTTTGGAATTTCATATTTTATGGACCTTTTTTCTATAAAAAGTGATTCTTGTTATTTTAATTTTGATATTTCACTATAAAACCATGTAGAATGACATTATTTTATTCATTTAATATGTAATAATAATAATAAATTATTATTTAATAACTAGAGAACCCCACTTAAGTATATTATTATTATTATTGTTATTATTATTATGTGTATTGTAATGTTAAAGAACCCCACTTAAAACCTGAAATTACGCTAATAAATGCTCTGGACTTTCACATTTTGAATGTTTACAATTACATTTTTTAAATGACACACTCGCATGGCTGTTCAAATATTAGTTTGAGTCTGTCAAAAAGACCCAATTAAAGTGACAAAGCTTTTATAAACTACAGCATGATTATCTAATCTTTAAACTGTTTTTATCCTTTTCCTGTCAGTGTCCCGGTGGTGCGTTCACCCCTCATATCCAGAGTACTAAAGAGTTTCCAGATGATGTGGTGACGTTTGTGAGGAATCACCCCGTCATGTTTAACCCCATTTACCCAGTCGGCAGGAAACCTCTTGTGGTGCGGACGCACGCCGATTACAAATACACATCTGTAGCTGTGGACCAAGTCACCGCTGCGGACGGACACTACCAAGTTCTATTCCTGGGCACAGGTACATCCCCACAGTGTGACAAATCTCAAGAAAAATAAACTACACGAAAACATCAACCAACCATCAAATGAAAAATAGTTCAAATGTTCCACAATATATTTCAACAACCTCACATAGTCTGTTTGTGGAAGGAACTGGCACACTTAGCTTTACTTGACTGCTTGTTGACCTTTTCAACAGACTAAATAGCTTTTTCCAACTAAAAATGAGAAAGGCAGAAAAGTTGGAAAGTCTTTTACTGACTGATAACATTTTACTAAAAGTGATTTGTCAGTTAAATTATACTTCATTTAATATACTTTAAAATGATACTGTACTTCAAAAAATGTTGGCAGCAAACATACACTTGACAGTTTACATTATACAAAACATGCCAGAGCAATGCTCCTTATAATTTTTTTAGATAAAATCTCATAGAAATGTAATCTTATATCCATCTGTTTTTCCAATTACTTTTTAAAGGGAGTTTTAAGAGGCATGTTGCAACAGTAAGCGTACATGCTCATGAAACATTGAGCTGTGGTGCTCATGTGGGTGATGTAGGTTTGAATCCGGCCTGCAACGCGTCCTATTTTCCCTATATATTTTAAAAAATCTCTAGTATATTTTAAAGCAGTGGTTCTCAACCAGGGGGGCTGGGATCCACTAGAGAGCCTCAACAAACATCCAAGAAAGCCACACAATGACTTTTTAACAATATATTAATTTGAATATTTCAGTACAATTCTATGGAAGCCTGTTCCCGCCACTAAATAAAAAATAAAGGTAACTGCAACTTTTAATCTCACAATTTTTTACTTTTTTTCAGAATTGTGTGATATAAACTCGTAATTATGAGAAATGAAGTCAGAATTGTGAGATACTTTTAATTAAAAATAAGGAGTAACTTTTTTTCCTCAGAACTATGAGATATTAACTCGCAATTGTGAGTTATAAAATCCGATTCTGAGGGGGGAAAACTTGCAATTGCGCAATTCTGAGAAAAAGTTGCGAGATATAAACATACGACACTGAGGAAAAAAAGTCACAATTACAAGATATAAACTCGCAATACTGAGGAAAAGTCACAATTGTGAGATATAAATTTGGATACTGAGGAGAAGTTACAATGGCAAGACATAAACGCGCAATACTGAGGAAAAGTCACAATTGTGAGATACAGTATAAGATATAAATTTGGATACTGAGGAAAAGTCACAATTGCGAGACAAACTCGCAATACTGAGAAAAAGTTACAATTGCGAGATATAAACTTGCGATACTGAGGAAAAAAGTTTCAATTGTGAGATTTAAACTCGCAACACTGAAGAAAAGTCTCAATTGCAAGATATAAATTTGCGATACTGATGAAAAAAGTCACAATTACGAGTTTATATCTCGCAATTCTAACTTTATTTCTCAGAATTGTGAGTTAAATCTCGTAATTGCGAGTACGTGTGATGTCATTTAGACTTAATAACTTGCAATTGTGCAATTCTAAGAAAAAAAATCACAATTACAAGATATAAACTCATAATACTGAGGGAAATAGTCACAATTTTGAGTTTATATCTCACAATTATAACTTTATTTCTGAGAATTGTGAGTTTAAATCTCGCAACTGCGAGTTTGTCACGTAATTTAGACTTAATAACTAGCAACTGTGCAATTTTGAGAAAAAAAAGTCACAATTACAAGATATAAACTCTTAATGCTGAGGGAAAAAGTCACAATTGCGAGTTTATATCTAGCAATACTAACTTTATTTCTCAGAATTGTGAGTTAAATCTCATAATTGCGAGTATATGTCATGTCATTTAGACTTAATAACTTGCAATTGTGCAATTCTGAGAAAAAAAGTCACAATTGCGAGTTTATATCTAGCAATTCTAACTTTATTTCTGAGAATTGTGAGTTTAAATCTTGCAATTGTGAGTATATGTCATGTCATTTAGACTTAATAACTTGCAATTGTGCAATTCTGAGAAAAAAAATCACAATTACAAGATATAAACTTGTAATACTGAGGAAAAAAGTCACAATTGCGAGTTTATATCTAGCAATTCTAACTTTATTTCTGAGAATTGTGAGTTTAAATCTTGCAACTGCAAGTTTGTCATGTAATTCTGACTTAACTTACAACTGCTCTGAGAAAAGTCATAACTGCAAAGTTATAAAAGTCACAATTTTAAATTTATTTACCAGAATTGTGAGCTTAACTGTCGCAATTGCGAGTTTGTCACGCAATTCTGACTTAACTTGCAATTGCACAATTTCGAGAAAAAAAGTCACAGTTGCAAGATATAAACTTGTGATTCTCAAAAAAAACTTCACAATTGCGAGATATTAACTTGCAATACTCATAAAAAAAAACAACTGTGAGATATAAACTTACGATACTCACAATTGCAAGTTGATATCTCATATTTTTAACTTTATTTCTCAGAATTGTGAGTTAAATCTCACAATTGCAAGTTTGTATCACATAATTCTCACTTTATTTCTCAAATTGCGAGTTTATATAATGCAATTTTAAGAAAAAAGTCAGAATTGTGAGTTTGTATCACACAATTCTGACTTTATTTCTCATAACTGTCTGCAAGTTTACATCTCACAGTTCTAAATTAATTTTTTCAATTGCAAGTTTATATCACGCAATTCTGAATTGCAGAACTGTAGTCACAACTACCTCTTTTATTTTTCATTCAGTGGCAGAAACAGGCTTCCATACAATTTATTCATATTCAAATTACTATTACTTATTATTATTATTAATACAAGTGAATTCATGAAATTGATTATAATGCTAAAAAAAAAACAAAAGATACATCATTTTTTTCTTTATATTTTTTTTACCAGCAGAAATACTATGGGAAATGTCTTACATTATATAAAGACCTTTGAAAATTGTGTTGGACAAAGAAGGGCATTTGAGCCAAGAAGTTTGAGAACCACTGCTGTAAAGTATATTCAATACTATAGTATAAAAAATAAAATTCCAACTAAATTTAAAATCTCATTTTTACATTTTTAAAATAATTATTCTGTTCCATTCCATTCCACTCTTTACAAAAATCTAACAACACATACAGAGATAAATACAGACATAAATCTGTCTGCCACTGACTACCCCTAGGGGGCAGAAAGTCTACACAAAATGCACAAATATCATCATCTAATAATTAACAACATAAACATCTTTTTTCTATCTGTTCTGTATCAGCTAAAAGGAAGATATTATGATTCCTGCTGTGTCACAGCACGAGACACAGTATTAACGTTTGGAATGCCAATGGAAGAATGAAAGAAAGATTGTGAGTGTGTGTTTATCTGAGAACAGAATCGACAGCAGACAGGAGACACGACAGCAGACAGGCTCTGCGGTTACTAGGGAACGGGGATAGGGACATTTGGAGAGAATTCAAAATCACAGCTGTTTGTATTGGCCTATCAAAATTCCTGATGGAAAGCCAGGAGCATTGTGCGCCACGGCCTGCCTGCTCCTTGGCAGGGTTTCGCCTTGAAACGTTGGCTATTAAAAATGGGAATTTCCAGAGTTTGAGCTGAATTCTCTATCATCCCTTTCTCTGAGGGTCTGGAGCAAAATATACAGACCTATCATGACCTCACAGAATGGATGAGCTTGACAATAAATGGTCAATGGGAACTAGTGGCATCAGGTTTATCACTTAAGACGTGCTACAGTTCAAGATATCCAATAAATAAATTCCACCAGGCAGATGGCAAAAAAAATAAAAAATGCTTAGACTTGCATTGAAGTAGGGCCACGGGCCATATCTAGGGACTAAAGGGTGGGCTCTTTTGACGTGAAAAATCACCTAGCAACCACCCAGAACACCTTGGCAACCAAACACTTTCCTCTGAAGTCTAGTTTGCGGATCTGTTTCTCAGAACAGATGCTCAACAACATCAAAACCCAACCCAGATACTCACAAGCTAAAAGATTTCAAAGAGAAATTCTGCAAACAATGGAAAGTTCGTATGCAGTTCAAAACCAGACCGCATTACCAAGGTTGTTTTTGCTTTCCAGACTGTCCAATACACTCCTGATGTTCTGATATTGCGTTCACAGATAAAGGCACGGTACAGAAGGTCGTGGTTCTGCCGTCAAACGGCTCTCTGGATGAGGATCTAATCCTGGAGGAGCTGGAAGTGTTTAAGGTCTGAGTTCTCGCCACACATCACACATCAAAGTATCTAGAGGGCAGACTGCAGGAGCAGAGCTGGCAGTGCCACAAAGCGTTTATTAAAACTCAGTGTTGTTCTAAGGGAAGGCAGATTTTTAATGGGAACAAAGACTGGGCATGAGGTGAGGAAAAGGATACGTTGTGGGCTTTTCTCATGATCTGCTTTGAGTGGCTCGGAATCGTCAAAATAGGCTTAGGCATAATGAATCAATTCGTGGACCATGGAATGCCACACACATAGCTCAGTGGGCTGTTTAATTTGGCATCTGAACACATACTCGAAAAATTTGCACATAAAAACTCAAAACCACCTTAAATAGGCAATTTCTCATTGAAAACTGCAGTCCCATTGTGATGTTTATTACTGATTCAAATGGCAAATGGAAGATTTACTTCAAGATTAAAAATGTTTTGATAACATCCAAAATGTTCATGTCTTTCTTTATTCAGTCGAAAAGAAATTGTTTTTTGAGAAAATCATTCCAGGATTGTTTTTCCAAATAGTGGACTTTAATGTTTTCCAATGGTTTGAACTTTCAAATTGCAGTTTCAATTCAGCTTCAAACGGCTTACCATGATCCCAGCCAAGGAACAAGGATCTTTCCTAGAGAAACAATCAGTCGTTTTCTTAAATAAATAAAAATGTATATACTTTTTAACTTTTTTTGCTTTGTAAACAGTGGGTCGGTACTTTGGCCTAAGTCAACCGGGACCTTTCCCAACATGACTACGTAATGCGTGAGGTTGGGCTAGTGCAAGACTTAAAAAGTATATAAATTTGTAATTTAAGAAAATTACCAATCGCTTGGCTAGTTAAGACCCTCATTCCTTGGCTGGGATTGTGTAGAGCCCTTTGAAGCTACACTGAAACTGCAATTTGGACCTTCAAGCCACTGATCCCCATTGAAATCTACTATATGGAGAAAAATCCTGAAATGTTTTCCTCAAAAAAAAAAAAAAAAGTTTTGGCAAATGAAGAAAGAAAGACATGAACATCTTGGATGGCATGAGGATAAGTAAATTATCAAGACATTTTTATTCTGGAAGTGAACTAATCCTTTAAAACACATATGCTTTAGAAATGTCATATTTGTAAAACTGTCAAATGGTGTAATCGTCAAGTGAAAAGTGATCACATTTTTTTTTCAAGTTTTTTATTTTTTACAATCTTTTTGAATCATGTATACCATGATGTTTTCTTTGGGTTATACCATTTGACATTATCATAAAAAGGTGAAATTATCTGTCATTTTTGCTGTTGCATTATAAACAAACATGATGGCATCCATAGTCCACAAGATCATTATAAAGGTGTTTAAAACACAAATTATATCTACTTATTTACTTATATATTTCCCAATTCAGTTAAGTTTATGAATATTAACTCAAAATTAACTAAAACCATACAATCAGTGACAAGCTTGATTCACTGCCATGAAAACAGGAATTATGAAATAGAATTTTGAATATTATTACACCCAAGGCGCACTGCCCACAAGGCTATCAGCGCCAACAAAATATAAATAAATAATTAAATAAGAATAATGATAAAAATTGTGACCCTGGACAACAAAACCAGTCATAAGGGTCATTTTTTGAAATTAAGATTTATACATCATATGGAAGCTTAAATAAATAAGCTTCCCATTGATGTATGGTTTTAGGATAGAACAATATTTGGCGTCTGAGGGTGCAAAAAAAAGTTTAAAGCCTTTAAAATTGTCCAAATGAAGTTATTTTGTCAATTTTCTACCATAAATATATATAAAAAAATGTATTTTCCTTATTAGCATGCATTGCTAAGAACGTGATCTAAGAACATACTTAATATCCTAATGATTTTTGGCATAAGAGAAAAATCAAAAATTTTGACCCATACAATGTATTTATGGCTATTGCTACAAATATACCTGTGCTACTTAAGACTGGTTTTGTGGTCCAGCGCAGGGTGCCGCTAAGGGGGGTGGGGTGGTGGGGGGGATAGTTAGGACAATTCTAAGGGCCCACGCCCTTTAGGGGCCCCCAGAGATCTGCTTTGGTGTGGTGGGGGGGCCCAAAATTGCGAGCGGCGCCCCTGGTCCAGCGTCTCAATTATGAAAATGAAATAAAAGTAGCTACCCACAAGCTACTTAAATAAACCCATGCCCATGTTGTTCATAATCTCCATATCGGTAGCACCACACTGATTCTACATTGTTAAAAATATTTTTATTTCACCCTATTTTTTTTTTTTGATTTTCAGAAGCAATCTCCAATTACCAACCTACAAATCTCATCGAAAAAGGTAACTACATTTAGGAGCTCTTTCATCTAGCTCCATTGAGTGATTAAGCGCTACATATAGTAAGTGGGGGTGGCGGGGGAAATGTTGTTGCTTTAATTCTGGGTAATTATCTTGTCACCAGTCCTGTGGGTTAAAGGAACAGCTTTTGAGATATCTGGCTTTGTATGTGTTACAGCAACAGCTGTATGTTAGCTCGGAGCACGGAGTGTCCCAGGTGTCTTTGCACCGCTGCAACGCATACGGCTCTGCCTGCGCAGACTGCTGTTTAGCGCGGGACCCGTACTGCGCCTGGGATGGGCTCAGCTGTTCTCGATTCTACCCTACTGGCAAGAGGTACACAGGCACACACACTAACACTCAGGGTGGCATAAATTGCAGCAGCAGGGCAGAAATAAATGATGAGAGACACAGCTTTGGTTTCATTTGGTCATAAAGCAGAGACACACAGTCTGGGTCGAAAGATTATTCATGGGATTTGAACAAACCCTGAACCATACGTATTAAAATTCATTTTGTCACTATTACATTTTAAAGGGTTTGGGTTTGGCTTAATATTGTCCTGGCAGATGATAAAACAGATTTTAAAAAAGCCCAAGATATATTGAGCAACCAGCCAACAATGAAGTAAAAATCACTTTGAAAACTTTAGCAACTGTGTATCAACACTTCAAAACCATCCATTCTTCGTAACTCAGACCGCACACATACAGCCTGTCAATCAAACAAAGAAGCCCACATATCACATATTAATGAGTGGCTTGTTTCACAATGGGACATGTTAATGTGATACCTTAGCCAAACAGTTTCTCTTGATGCCAGATGTATTCAGAACAGAAAATATTGATCGACAGCACAGCCATCAAAACATCCATTCCAGAGTATTGAAGTGGAGAAAATCCCCCAGACATTTCATTTCACTGCACTTGTGACAGCTGAATCGTGTTAATTATCAGAAATTAAGCTAGAATTTGACTTTCATGACAAGGAGTGTGTTTTATCGAAAAGAAAATTGTGCAAACATTCAAAAGTGAGAGAATGTAAGAGTGAACGGAAAGAATGCATATATGAAAATATGTTGGATTAATCCTACGTAAATGTTTTTTCCAGGAGAAGCAGAAGGCAGGATATTATGCATGGGAATCCACTGACTCAGTGCAGAGGGTTCAATCTGAAAGGTAATGACTACCTGCATGTCAACGCTTGGGCTAGGCAAATAAAGGTTCAAAGTTATGTGCTGAGACAAGAATTTAAGATTTCAGCAAGCAGTTTTGTGAAGCAGTTTGAAAAGGCTGTTTCCATTTATTTGATTCAAAGTCATTGGGTCTTTACATCTCATAATTAGACTTTGTGTCTCACAACTGCGCCTTTGTTTCTTGTAATTGCATCCTTTTCTCGTAAAAGCAAGTACTATTTCTTTAAGTTCTATTTCTCTGTAGTTCAAAACAGCATCTATTTCTGACTTCTGACTCTTGCTTTTTCCTATAAGCGCAGCTTCATTTGGTTAAACTCATAATTACAAGTTGAAAACGAATGAAACGTTAATGAAATCTCAATAGCATTTAAAAAGCATTGACAGCAGTGTCAACAGTTAATATGTGGTCACATCAGCAAAAATATAATTATAATTAATTATAATTATAATAATTAAAAACAGTCCATTGTCTACTAGGAGACATGATTAAGAAGTAGAAATTTGCCAACTGGTAGACATATTTGACTATTGTCTCTATCATGGTTACATGCTTACTTAACATTGCTGTGCTACATGGTCACAAAAACACATCATTTGTATGAGTTTTTAGGCTTTGCGGTTTAAAAACAATTGATTTTAAGCCGTTGAAGCGCAATCAGCAGCAAAAGAGAACCCATTCCGCTATACACGCTGTCTGAGATATATATATATATATATATATATATATATATATAAAAGTCCCTTTAAGGCAAGTCATGTCACTCGGCGGCCATCTTTGCAACGCTTCTCGGGCATGCAAGTGCAGCTCCTATCTCTTTGAATGGGAAAACATCAAATTCTCCAAAACTGTTCACCAAGCTTACAATTAAATTTCATATTTGAAATCACCAATAAAATCTGACAAGAATTGCCTCATAAATATGGTTCCTTGTGCTCCAATAGCATTAAAAAACGCTAATTTCAGGCTAGATCAGCCAGTGCGCATGCGCAGTACTGAGCGCACATCTTTGAGCGCCGATTGTTTCTATAGCAACCGGGACTTCTAACAATAGCTGTAGTGATGCGCTGACTTCACTAATCAACGATTGGCTCTTTCGTTAAGAAGGCGTTATTTTAAAACGTCCCGGAGCATAAGAGTTATAGCGCCACTCAACAGACATTTCAAGTCAGAACTGGGGTGATGCGTATAAAACCAGCGTCACATAAAACGTACCATATGTACGCTCATCTGTTCCAGAGAAAAAAAAATGTAAAATCTTTAAGCACCACTCAGTGGACATTTCACATTGAATATTGTGCGAAACGTACATGGCGGTACGTTTCCACAGGTATGTTTTCTTCATGAGATCAGGTTGAGATCTGGGCAGCTCTTAAAGTGACAGCAGTCTAATTTTCCTGCTGTCTGTCATTCATTTTAATCAAACAACAAAAGAGCAAAATTTCTCACTGCTCTTTACTAAATTAAAAAACAACAACAATTGCTTTGTTAGTGCGGTTCATTTGAGTAAGTGTGAACGCTGACATCCAAATCCTGGCACTCACCAAACAAGCAGACCAAGGCCGCTAAAAAGATTGGTCTTGGTCCACTTCCAAACAAACTCTGATGCGGTTCGACTGAAGTATGAACGCGATAAGGACCAAACACTTTGTTTGAACGTATCACTATGCCTTTAGGTTCAGTATCTTTAGGTTCACTCTGAAAAAAGCCAGTGTGAACACTAAGCGGACCAGGACAAAATGTATAATTTTCATTTATGGTCCAGTGGTCCAGACCAAATGAACCAAACAAACCGAACTACAAGTGTGAACACACCCTTCTTCTCATTTAATCACTTTACTTGTCTTCAGTGAGCTTGAGGTTTTTTTTTTATCATTATTATTTAGGCTAGTATTAGTTTTTGCAATATTGACAATGGTGGCAAAAATTATGAAATGTCTATGGTATCAAAAATGTATATCATAATGACCTTATTTAATGCAAAAATACTATACCGTGATATATATAGTTATTGTGTAATATTATGATATTTATGTAGATTGTCCCATATCGCCCACCTTATTGTCAATAGTGTAGCATTGTATGAATCAGCGCTCACACATACACTATCAGTCAAAAGTTTTTGAACAGGAATAAACTACATTTTAAAATATATTCAAATAGTAAACAGTTATTTTGAACAGTCAAAACATTTCAACATTTTACTGTTTTTGCTGTACTTTGAATCAAATAAAAGCAGGCTTGGTGAGCAATACAGACTTCTTTAAAAAAACATTACAAATCTTACTGTTCAAAAACGTTTGGCTGGTATTGTATATCTCTTTCGAACCAAGTAGCTTTGTGTTAGCTAGCACAGCCAATCTTGAAGCAGTTACGGAAATCTGCATAATGGTTCACTCTATCACGGAATTCCTCATCACGTGCATTGTTGCTTTCTATTTGTGAGGACAAATTGTGCTAGAAATGTAGTCATGTCTGGTTAGGACACACAATTAATCATTTGCAAGACCATCTAGAGCTGAATCAATCTAGTGACTAAGTATTTTACTCATCAGCAACATGGATCCATTTTGGCGTTATGAACGTTGTCATAGAAACTAATCATTTCGAAATGCTCAGAGAAAATCTCCAAGTTGTCATCTTGTAATTATGCTAATACTCACATGAGCACAGCCAATGCTAATGCTAAAATGCTCATGCATTAAAAAGTCATTTTATAAGTTAATACTAGCATACTATTTTCATACATTTACATAAAATGTATTTTCCTAATGAAATGCATGCTTTCATGCTTAACTTAATGCTAATTGACATACAGCCTCAGACATCTCTCTCTCTCTCTCTCTCTTCTTCCACCACTCGTGTCCTTATTTTCTCTCGTTTGTCTAATCCTCTCTCTGTCCTTGCGAGAGAATCTGTCATGGGACCAGAACACCTGTTAATTTGAATACAATTGGCAGCGATACTGTCAGCGATCCAGATGACTCAGTTTAACACTTCAGATGCATCAGAATTATTAAATAGCAGTCTTAATGAAGAGTGGAAGTGTTATCCCAGCTCTATGCTCAAAACAAAAGTAGCATAATATCAAAACAGATGTTGGATGTATGAAATCATTGGCCAGTGTACAGGCTCACTTATCTAATTACACACTTATGTGGTCCACTATTCTTCAGTCTAGTTTACTCTATACTCAGTGTACTTGAACCCAATCATGACCCTTATCTGCAGATGTTAGCGTGACAGTTGAATTGCAGCAGTACAATTACAATTAGTATGCACTAAGTGTTCGAGAGCTTTGGCTAACACTTGAAATCTTGTCTCAGCCTACAGGAATGCAGTGGAGATGACTCAGTATGGTGTCAAAAACAACACCACTTTCCTGGAGTGTCAGCCCAAATCTCCACAGGCCTCTGTTAAATGGCTCATTCAGAGAGACAACGATCGCAGGAAAGAGGTCAGACAATCCTGTCCAAAATGACACAACATTAAACCTTGATCTGTAACAGCCAATACACAGTACACTGCTCCAGGCTATCGGCGGATGATGCTTTCAATGAAATATCATCATGTGTTTGTAATCATCAAACTGTCCCATTAGAATGACTCATCCTAAACTGTTAATGGCTCCTCTGAGCATGAAGGATAAGAAATAATGGATGCACAGGGATGTTCAATAATTTTTTGTTTTGTAAAGGTCTGGTGAACTTTGATGAACTTTTTTGATCCAACTTTGATTCAACTGTTGACTACTGTAGATAATATAAGATTACATAAACCACAATTTCTCACACTATTAATTTTGAAAAACGTAATCATATATTAAAAATATTGCTGTTAGAAATGTTTATTTTATTAAAATATATAATTAAATTTCTATACATTTACATAATAAATTGAACTGTTTATTACTATTATTATTATTATTATTACAGCTTTTATATAAAATATTTTATTCAATAAAAAATATTATATATTATTAATAATAATAATATCATCATCATTGCTAAAATATTATAAGTTTTTAAATAAATAATTTTTTTATTATATTATATTATTATTTTAATACTAAAATATTATTTTTTATTATAACAATATTGTTATTATTATTACTGTTGTTTAATAATAAAATTATAATTTAAATAATAATTAAAATATTATATTTTATTAATAATAACAAAAATATTTGTATTTTTGTATAAAATATAATTTTTTATAATTAAAATTATATGTTATTATTCAATAATAACAACAATAATTATTATTACCATTTTTATATCAAATATAATATTTTTATTATTAAATAATAATTATTGCAATTATTAAATATGTAATGTTTATTGTTATTATTAAACAATAATATTAATAATTATTATTAAAATAGTATATTTTATTATTAAAATAACAATAATTATTTTAATAATTATTATTACTAGTTTTTATTATTAGTATCATCATCGTTAAAATATTGTTGTATTTTATTATTAAATATTAACAACAACAATTCTTTAAGTTGTTATATAAATATATATAAATATAATATTTTTATAATATAATATAATATTATTATTTTATTATTAAAATATTAGATTTTTAGTATAACAATGTTATTATTATTACTGTTTTTGTTTAATAATAAAATATTTAATTATTATTATAAATATGTAATTATTATTATTATTATTAAAAAATATTTTATTATTAAATAATAACAATAAGAAATATTATTATTATTATTACATTTTTTATATAAAATAACATTTTTATTATTAAATAACAATAAGAATTATTATTTAAATTGTATATTTTTATTATTATTAAAAACAACAACTATTATTTTTATTACAGTTTTTATATAATATTTTACTATTAAATTACACCATTATTATTACTGTTGTTGTTTAATAATATGTAATGTATTATATAATTATATAAAATTATTATTAGTATTAAGGGCTGTCAAAACAATTAATTGCATCCAAAATAAACGTTTGCATTTATATACAGTCATGGACAAAATTGTTGGCACCCTTGGTAAATATGGGCAAAGAAGGCTGTAAAAATAAATCTGCGTTGTTTCTCCTGTTGATCTTTAGTCAAAAAATCTGCAAAATTCAAACATTTCATTAAAAAAAAAAAAAAAATTAAGTGGGGGGAATATAATATTATGAAATAAATGGTTTTCTCTAATACACCCTGGCCATAATTATTGGCACCCTTGTATTCAAAACTTTCTGCAACTTCCATTTGCATGACAGCTCTGATTTTTCCCCCTTCATGCCTGATGAGGTTTGAGAATATATGACAAGTGATTTTAGACTATTCCTCCATACAGAATTTCTCCAGATCCTTCAAATGTTGGTTCTCACTCTTCTTGAGTTTATCCCACTCATTTTCCATAGGATTCAGGTCAGGGAATTGGGATGGTTATGGCAGAATCTTGATTTTGTGTTCACTGACCAGTTTTTGTGTTGATCTTGATGTTTGTTTTGAATCAATGTGGTGATGGAAGATCTAACCATGACCCATTATAATATTTCTAACTGAGCAAGTCAGTTTTACTATTTTATCTGCTGGTATTTGATATAAAACATGATGGCATGTATCTGAACAAGATGTCTAGGACCTTTGGTGTAAAATTAGGTCCACAAAAAAGAACATCTGGTGATATATTTAAATGTGGACATGGGGCACTTTTTTATCCCTGTGCGCACCAAACCTTTAATGTGTTCTAGCTCCAAAAAAGAAATTCTCATTTCATATGGCAATAAAAGCCAGTCCTGGCTGAAGTTCCAGTATGGTGGAATTTGATTTTGCATGAGAGCAGATGATTTGTTTCTTGAACAGTGTCTGAAATGACTTGTTGTGATGGAGGTGCAGTTTTCCTTTATTTTTAATATTTTTTTCTGACACTAAAATTCAACTGATTTCTGCAATTTTCCATCTGTGATCTTTGAAGAGTATTTGGCCACTTAAATTGTTCTCTTTGCTGCACATTAAGACAATATTGACACACATCATGTTTCAAGCAGATTTTTAACATCTCCAGTCCATTAAAACTTCTTAATTATTTCCCTGATGTTGGAAATGAGAATATTTAATGTTTTAAGTATTTTCTTAAAGCCACTTTGTATTGTGTAAAGATCAACAATCTTTTGCTGTACATCAGAAGTATATTCTTTGGTTTTACCCATTCTGATGAATGATTAGGTTGGTTTGGGCTTTGTGTTACTAATATTTATTCATCTGTGCACCAAGACGTCATGACTGGACAACATCATGTTTCCACACACACGCACGCACGCACGCACGCACACACACACACACGTACACACGCGCTGACACAAACATTAAATTCAAATAACATTTAAGCAAATATATAAGCAAAATAATATAATAATAATAAATTTTTTTCTCTGTATGCAGGTGAAGCTGAGCGATCGCGTGGTGTCCACCAACCATGGTCTGCTTATCCGTTCAGTGCACACTTCGGATCAGGGCCTGTACTACTGCCTGGCCACAGAAAATGGCTTCAAGCGCACACTTGCTAAGATCCGTCTCCAGATTCTGAGCGAGGCTCTGGTCAGCGCTCTGAGCAATAAACATTCTCCCTGGGGCTGGGCAGCCTCACTGCACCCTAAAGCCCTGGTGTCGGCCTTCAGCCCGGCTGAGACGTTGGCCATGCACCAATACTGCAAGGAACGCAAACAGATGCAGAGTCTGCAGAACATACAGAGCCCCATGAGAGGCGATCTGGGCAAACTCAAACCCCTGCTGGACCACAGGAAGAGCAGGAACCGCCGGAACCACTTACTAGGGCAATAGAGGTGAAACGTAAGGGAAGGAGATGGATGGAGAGATGACGAAAAGGAATAAAGACTTGCATCAGAAGAGAACTCGAGTGGAAAATAAGGGAGGAGAACGTTGGGGGAAGATTCCTCTGTTATGAACCTCATTTGTTGTTGTTTTTTCAAGCGCAAAGCATCTCAGGCGCTTCCTGTACAGCAGTCTTATATACATGAACACCCAGAGCAGAGGACTCTGAAACATCTTCACACACACGCACTCAAGCCAATTTGTGTTTCAAGTAGCATAATACAAAACGTTATATGTCATACAGTAGTATTGTTGTCATTGTATGTGTATGTGACATTTCAGAACAAACCATGAAGGAATACAAAGTCCTTTCTTGTGTTGATGTACTTCCTGTTGAAACAGGCAGTTGAGGCGGGACATATGCAGGGGCTCGTCCCTTTTTAAACTGCCTTTAGTTTACATTACAGCCACAAACATTTATTTCTGCTTGCTAATCCTAGTAAAGTATTACCAAAAGGGACAATCTCACTCTAGAGCGCATTTCATTGGACTAAAATTTGAATACACCCATTAGTGCAAGTTGAGTCATCAATATTTAAGTTTGTTTACTGGAAGAGAAAGACTGTAAATTGCATATGTACATATCTGCTGAAGGGTTGTCAAATTTTAGGACTACATAAGCTAGCAGACCTAACAGGACCCACAGAAATTCAATTTTGGTCAGTTTTGAATTTAGATATAGTATTTTGTTAATTTATAGATGTAAACTTGAATTAGAATTAGCTTCTAAGTTAAAATAAATTGATTAAAAGCCACAAAATTTCAGTACTGATTTTCTTTAACATCCCTGCAGAACATTGTGATTACAATTAAATACAGTCGAGGTCAAAAGTTTACATACACCTTGTAGAACCAAAATAGGAGGGATCGTGCAAAATGCATTATCTTTTTTTTTATTTTTTTTTATTTAGTACTGACCTGAATAATGTATTTTACATAAAAGATGTTTAGATTTAGTACACAAGAAAAAGTAATAGTTGAATTCATAAAAATGACCCTGTTCAAAAGTTTTCACACACTTGATTCTTAATACTGTGTTGTTATCTGAATGATCCACGGCTGATTTTTTTTTTTTTTAGTGATAGTTCATGAGTTCCTTGTTTGTCCTGAACAGATAAACCGCCCGCTGTTCTTCAGAAAAATTCTTTGGGTCACAAATTCTGTGGTTTTTCAGCATTTTTTTGTATCTGAACCTTTTCCAACAATAAATGTATGATTATAAGATCTACCTTTTCACACTGAGGACAACTGAGGGACTATTGCAACTATATGCAACTATTACGGAAGATTCAAACACTCACTGATGCTTCATAAGGAAACATGACGCATTAAGAGGCAGGGGTGAAAACTTCTGAATCGAAGATCAGGGTAAATTTAACGTATTTGGTCTTCTGGGAAACATGTAAGTATCTTTGTAGCTTCTAAAGGGCAGTACTAAACGCAAATAGATATGAATATTTAGACAAAATAAGAAAAATGTACACATCTCCATTCTGTTCAAAAGTTTTCACCCCCGGCTCATTTTTCCTTCTGGAGCATCAGTGAGCGTTTGAACCTTCTGTAATAGTTGCATATGAGTCCCTCAGTTGTCCTCAGTGTGAAAAGATGGATCTCAAAATCATTCAATCATTGTCGGAAAAGGTTCAAATACACAAAAATGCTGAAAAACCACAGAATTTGTTGGACCCGAAAGATTTTTCTGAAGAACAGCAGGCAGTTTAACTGTTTGAGACAAACAAGGGACTCATGAACAACTGTGGATCATTCAGGTTACAGATGTAAACTTTTGAACAGGGTCATTTTTTTATAAATTCAACTATTATTAACATCTCCTGTGGATGGTATGCAAACATATTTTATGTGAAATATCTTATTCAGGTTAGTACTGAATAAAAAATGACATGCATTTTGTATGATGCCTCTTATTTTAGTAAAATCATTAAAATTTTGCAGATTCTGCAAGGTGTATGTAAACTTTTGACCTCAACTGTATGTTCTAGCAATCCAAGTTTGATTTACATGACATGCATTTACATGTCCATGTTTAGTAAAATTTCCATAATTGCAAAAAAATTGTTTATTCTACTACCTACAAATCTACATTAAACAAAAACAGTGGCCTTCTAAAGTCAATCAATGGCCTCCACACATCAAGATGATAATTTAGAGCATTGTAAAAGCTTGTTTTCTAGCAAACCAATTGTTTATGGTCACTGAACAGATCACGAGAACATTTCTTGGAGATAAAAACATGATGCATAGACCAAAGTACATCAGCCCAGCTGCACCACAGATGTTCAGAAAGGAAGTGAGAGGGAGAGAAGTTGGCTTGGAGACGTTTCAAACTGTACCAGACAGGTGGCTGTAAAGACTTGTGTTTTGCCAAGTGTTGAGCTTTGGGAAAACAAGATTAATCCAAATCACATCATTTTAGTTTCGTCATCATGTACTCACCCTCATGACCTTCCAGACACCTAGGACTTGGTATATAGAGCACTTTTTTGTCCTTTAAGAAGCTTGACAGGCAGTGGTCATGTCTTCAGTATATGGAAAAGAGCAGCACGAACATTCTTCAAAATATCACTTTTTGTATTCCTAAAAAGAAACAATGACGTAAATTAGGCCAGGCGAACTATTGGCTAAAATGTGTGTGAGACTTCTGATTCATGCTGACATGAATGACAAA
This sequence comes from Garra rufa, assembly GCF_049309525.1. Lineage (NCBI taxonomy): Eukaryota > Metazoa > Chordata > Actinopteri > Cypriniformes > Cyprinidae > Garra > Garra rufa. Next base: position 24,274,368 of record NC_133364.1, read on the forward strand.
GTGCAGTAAACTACATGAAAATAATTTGATAAGAAACAGCAATTTTTAACCTCCTATCAGGCAGCAAGAATGACAAAGGAAGCCTCTCACATTAGTTACAATTAAGCACCCGCTCCTTAAGTTAAAAATAAGGTTAATACTGAACCAGAATGAATCAGTTGAAATACTTAGATATACTTAAGCACCAGAAATAGCACAGTGTTTAAATCGCATAAGGACAGGCCCAAAAAGGCATGTGATCATGCATATTGTATCATTGTTATACAGGCACATGTTTGATGTTAAAAATGAATGTCATGTAAATGTATTGTGGTTTGCTTAGTGTGCACAGCTGTAATGTGTTTGTCACTCATTTTAGATGATGTATAGCATTGTACAGCTTCCAGTTTTGGATTACTCTGTGTCTGTGTAATTTATCTCTTTTTGTATTTTGAGTATCTGTAAATAGTCAAAATTGTTCAGCTCTAAAAACACATGAGAAATTCAGTCACACTTCAGGGGCCGGTTGCATAAAAGGTTTAGACTAGTCTTAAAAGTTAGTCAGCTATTTTTCTTTCTTTTTTTTTAATTTAGTTACATAAAAATGTTCATTAGTCTAAGCTGAATCCAAAAAATAAGACTGATTACCCTTTGGTTAACTGCTAGCTGGTCAAGTTTACGCAACCGGCCCCAGTTTTACAATAGAACGCTCTATGGCTATTATAATCATTTCATTCACATTTACACAGTCTTCTCTCTCTTTCGCTCTGAAATGCCCAAATTGAATTAGTTTATTGCCAAACTTCAGACGTTTTTGACTGAATCTGCATTTTGCAGATGTTTCATGTTCACGTTTTTTTCTGTGGCATTTTGTTCCCCTTTTCAAAGGGCATTTGGAGTAACAATATGTTTTAATATGATATGCTACTATAGCAAATATGCTGTATTCCCTGTGAATGTTAATGATAATTTTATTTTATTAAATGTCTTGATTTGTGTATTCCTATTTATTAATATAAGCCTGAACAACTGCATTAAACAACTTTAACCAGTTCCATGCGTCACTAACTCTTTACAAGATAATCTGAGAATGGTTTCATATCTGTAGAACTGAATAATATCCAGATTAAACTCATAAAGAGTCAAAAGTTATGAAAAACAAATTAACACCGCAACAGAACAAGACTGTTAGTCTTGTAATTGAACGCATAACACTGTTACGTTCACAAACAGTCAACATAGGCCCAGTTATTTACAAAAGTGAATATGTCGATTTTTTTACGACTCAAATGCATTTTTGGTTAATTTGTGCTGTGTGAATATCTTTTTTTACAGTCTATGGTGTGAACAGAACCGTGTCGGACAACTGATACAATGCAAAATCCCGCATCTTCTGTTTGATATTTTCATGTGTAGATTTAATAACTTACAAAGAAGCCGAAACGACGCGTGCCATCTGAAGGTTTTCATACCAGTCTTTCAAAGGAGTTTCCAGTCAGTTTTATGCTCAGCTTCTAAACGGTATAAAAGCTGTTGTCAGCTAATTAGACTGATAAATTGACTGATGAATTCGCGTCTAGGTGTTATAAGTGATATTCACAGTTATCGCGATAATTGAAAACATCGGACGGTTGTTTAAAAAACAGACGGTTGCCAATCCCAAAACATTTTTTTTAATATGAACCCGCAATAAACCGCACTATTCAGACAGCGTTATTATATTTATTATATTACTTAGGATAAATATATTACAACAATTATTGTACATCTTCATGGCCTGCTTTAACTACAATAATGATGACCGAAAAAAGTTATTTAATTAGTGTTTTAAAGATTAATTTTAGCCAGTGGATATTTGCATTATAGCCATAGACACTTAACACTACACAGAAAAATAAGGGTTTAAAAGTGTACCTTTTGGGGCTTGTCGCTGGAGCAGTACACATACATCTTTGATACATATTAGTAGGCCTACCTAAAGGGTGCGTGTTACTACTCTAATTTACTAATACATATAGGGGTAAAAAAAAAGGTACAAAGATGTCCTTTTAAGGGTACTGCTCCAGCGACAAGCTGTTGTACCTTAAAAGGTACAAATTTACATCCCTATTTTTCTGTGTAAGTGCAAATAGCAATATTTACACTAAGTGCAAATAGCTATAGATTACATTTACCTGTTGAAATAGCAATATTTTCTGTTATTTATACTATTGCAAATAGCGGCAATTATCTGCACCTCAGTATTGTAGTACATTATAAAACAGTATGCAATAACATATCAAGAGTAAATCTGAATTTAAATTCAAATTATTAAATGGGTGTCATCTTATTGTGACAATAAATCCTTTCCTACACTTAGCCTAACCCTTACCCAATACTTTATTTTCAACTTTTCAATTACTTCACTCATTTTTATTGAAAATAAAGGCCTTTCTGAAAAAAGATCGGCAAACTGTGGATTCGAACTTGGGTCCATCTCGTCAAAAACGACTACACTTCAGACATTTTACCTGCTACGCCACTCACGAGGTGGGTTTTCGATTGTCTTTTTGTAGTGTTGACTATCCAAATCACAGGTTGTTGGGAACAGTTGATGTAAACAGCCTTTCCCAATAAGGTGGGCTATTTGCACTCAGTGTAAATAGACACTCTGTTATGGTTCATTTTATAATGTGGTAAATATAATAACAGGAGAAATGAGCATGTGCAATTAATTTATTATCAGTTGATAAATAGACAGTACAGTACTAACAAATTAAAACATCTCTAATAACGACCAATTATCAATATGGTTCTGATATATTGTGCAGTCATATTACAGCACCTCATATATGGCCTTATATTACTCTAGGAGTTATTGGAAATGTCAATATTTCTAAACGATGGATGGATATTGGATATTTTTATAATAGTAGTATAAACATAGGACAAGCCTTATCTAATGTATATAAAGCTTCATGCTGTTCGCTCTGGCCTTTAGCAGTTTTAAACCCATGGTTCAAACCAGAGCAGAAAAGCAGCAGTCAAAGATGACCAGTTACATTTTTATAATTCATAAATCAAGAGAAGGGGGTCTCTCCCAGGCCTACTTTCATATTAAACCTGTTTCTCACTCATGTTTCCCACTCAACCCCAAGCCTCTCGTTCTGATTTAGCAGCCATTGGAGAATGGAAAATAAATCTTATGGATTTACAGGGTATAATCTGGAAATCTGTTCCTGAATTCTGTTTCTGTTTTTCAGCCTTGTTCTTACGCATGAGAAGGCAAAACTTGAAATGTGATTTGTGACGTGTAAAAGGCAACAACTACGCAAAGGGTCCCTAAAAAAATCCAGAAAACAAAAATAACAATGAGGCCAGGTTTCACAGTTCTTTGTTTTAATGAAATTGTGCTGACATACAAAACTATTTCATATTTAAATTAACCACAGTATGACCACAAAATGGCAGAATTTGTGCCCTGATATCTATTTAAAGTATGACTTGATACAATATCAAGCGAAATACAGAAAGAAATCATTTTGCTCCACAAAAATGCAGAGTATATAAATTATATAAATAGAATTGCGGTACTCTGAGCGCAAATAACAATTACAATATACAATTCCCACAAAGTGCGCTATCAAAAATCAAACACGCGAAGCACCAAGCATCCCTCCCTTTATTTAACCACCAAATAAACTTTGCTTTTCTGGTTTATTGCACACCACGATCGATCCGATCAAACAGCTGAGGAATAAGACTAAGCCAACCACTATGAGTCCAATCTGAAACCCCTCCAACAGGTCCATCCGAGCAATCAGCTCTTTCTTGAACATGTCAGCCGTCTCATCGTCCAGAACTGCCGTCTGACACAAATAAAAGACAAAAATCTTACAGTCAGCAAGCAGTGAGGCGGCACCTAATTCTGCTCTTATGAAACAATCAGATAGTCCAGGGGTCAGACATGTGTGAGATTAGCTGTTTATGGACCGTAATAATAATTCTGATAAATCAGATGTAAGATTTCAGAAATTACTTTGTTGGTCCCAATAGGTCTAAAGTACCCATTTAAAGGGGAGATAACAGATCTTGAGCAGACTTGCTGCATCTAAATGCAAATCACAACCCACAGCGTTTAATCATACACTATGCACAATATATTTGCATATATTATTTAATATACGAGTCAAAAGTTTTTGAACTTTGATTTTTAAAAGTTTTTTCTGAATTCTCCTCTGCTCACCAAGTCTGCATTTATTTGATCCAGAGTACAGCAAAACCAGTGCAATTTTGAAATATTTTTACTATTTAAAACAGACCGTTTTCTATTTGAATTTATTTTAAAATTTAATTTATTTTTGTGATCAAAGCTTAATTTCCAGCATCATTGCTCCAGTCTTGAGTGTCACATGATCCTTCAGAAATCATTCTAATATCAGGGCTCGAAATTAACTTTTTTACTTGGTAGCACTGGTGCTTCCAATTTCTTTTTAGTAATGCATCGATCTTGATTCTTCATAGCCGATTCTGATTGCCGATGTTTTACAAGCAAATGGGCTGATTTTGAAAGCTTTTATTTATTTATTTTATGCCTTAAGCAAGGGACAAATGAATGAAAACATGAGTACATGAACAAGATGTTTATTTTCTCTATAGGTACAGCCATTTAAATTAGAAAAAATAAATAAATAAACGACACAGTTCTTTCTTAGTCGTGTTGACAAATGCAGCCATAATTCAAAGTAGGCTACTCTTTTAAAGGAACACTCCACTTTTTTTGGAAATAGGCTCATTCTCCAACTCCCCCCGAGTTAATAAGTTGATTTTTACCGTTTTGAAATCCATTCAGCCGTTCTCCTGTTCTGGCGATATCACTTTTAGCATAGCTTAGCATAGATCATTGAATCCTATTAGACCAATAGCATCGCATTCAAAAATGACCAACGAGTTTCGATATTTGTTGTATTTAAAACTTGACTCTTCTGTAGTTATATTGTGTGCTAAGACCGGTGGAAATGCAAAGCTGCGAGTTTCTAGGCTGATAAGATTAGGAACTACACTTCCATTTTACTGAAATACAAAGCTTTTGTAACATTACACAGTTTATAATGTTACAAAATATTTTTATTTCAAATAAATGCTGCTGTTCTGAACTTTCGATTCATCAAAGAAACCTGAAAAAATTCTACTCAGCTGTTTTCAACATAATAATAATGATAATAATAATAAATGTTTTTGAGCACCAGCACCAAATCAGAATATTAGAATGATTTTTGAAGGATAATGTGACTGGAGTAATGATGCTCAAAATTCAGCTTTGAAATCACAGGAATAAATTCAAATAGAATTATTTTATAATTTATAATATATTTTACAGTTACTTTAAATTGCAATAATATTGGATCAAATAAATGCAGGCTTGGTGAGAACAAGAGACTTCTTTTAAAAAAACATTACAAATCATGCCTTCCAAATACTTTAGACTGATAGTGTATACACTGCTGTTCAAAAGTTTGGGACCAGTACGATTTCATATGTTTTTTAAAGAAGTCTTTTCTGCTCATCAAGGCTGTGTTCATTTGATTAAAAAAATAGAAAAAACAGTAATATTTTGAAATATTATTGCAATTTAAAATAGTGGTTTTCTACTTTAACATACTTTAAAATGTAATTTATTCCTGTGATGCAAAGCTGAATTTTCAGCATCATTACTAAAGTCCTCAGTGTCACATGATCCTTCAGAAATCATTCTAATATGCTGATTTATTTTCACTGTTGGAAACTGCTTAATTTTTTAATTATTTTGGAACCTGTGATACTTTTATTGTGATTCTTTGATGAATAAAACATTAAAAAGAACAGTAACATATACACAACCAAAGTTTGGGGTCAGTACATTTTTTCTTTCTTTATTTATTTGAATGAAATTAATACTTTTATTCAGCAAGGATGTGTTAAACTGATAAAAAGTGATAGTAAAGACTTATATTGTTAGAAAAGATTTCTATTTTGAATAAAGACTGTTCTTTTTAACTTTGTATTCATCAAAGAATCCTGAAAAAAATGATCAGAGGTTCCAAAATAATATTAAACAACACAACTGTTTTCAACATTAATAATAAATCAGCATATTATAATGATTACTGAAGAACTGTGTGACACTGAAGACTGGAGTAATGCCTAAAGAAAATTAAATTGCAATTATATTTCATATTATTACTTTTTCTGTATTTTTGATCAAATAAATGGAACTTTGAGCATAAGAGACTTAAAAAAACATCACAAATCTTACTAATTTACTTTATATATAGCAGTTATGTATATAGAAATACTATTTAATAATAACAATAAAATAAATGTTTTATCAATGGCCAATTACTTAACAAAAGAAAGGTTTAGCTGAAACTAACTGAAACAAATGCTTCATTAGCGCTTACCTCATTCACCCACAAAATAGGGAAAATTGTGTTGTCCTTGATTTTGTTCAAAAGTCTGTAAGAAAAACATAAACAGGACATCATGTTAGACCATGCATGTATGAATTTAGCAAAGTGCACTTGCATCCCTGTCAATATGTGATGTCTGTTTATGTACATACACAATACTATCCGATGGGCCATACAGCATGTTGAGCTGAAGTCTTTTTGCAAATCTCAGCGTGAAACCTGTAATCTACAAATGACACAAGACGCATAGACATTATCTTATCTTAAAGGAGTAGTTCACTTTCAGAACAAAAATTTGCACAATGTACTCACCCCCTTGTCATCCAAGATGTTCATGTCTTTCTTTCTTCAGTTGTAAAGAAATAGTGATTTTTGAGGAAAACATTTCAGGATTTCTCTCCATATAATGGACTTCTATGGTGCCCCTGAGTTTGAACTTCCAAATTGCAGTTTAAATGCAGCTTCAAAGGGCTCTAAATGATCCCAGCCGAGGAAGAAGGGTCTTATCTATTGAAACGATCAGTTATTTTCTAAAAACATTTACAATTTATATACATTTTAATCTCTACACAGAGTACACAGAGAGCTAGACAAGATGAGCATTTGAGGTTAAAAAGTATATAAATTGTAATTTTTTTTTAGAAAGTAACTGATCATTTTGCTAGGTAAGACCCTTCTTTCCTCGGCTGTGATCGTTTAGAGCCATTTGAAGCTGCATTTTGGAAGTTCAAACTCAGGGGCACTATAGAAGTCCATTATACGGGGAGAAATCCTGAAATGTTTTTCTCAAAAAACATAATTTCCTTACGACTGAAGAAAGAAAGACATGAACATCTTAGATGACAGGGGGGTGAGTACATTATCTGTCAATTTGTGTTTATTTACAAAATTTATTTCTGTAAATTTAATCCTTTAAAGCTTTTTCTTTAAAAAAGAAAAAAAAAGAAAACTTGTGCAAACTGTAATGGTTCCTCACCGGTTCTACATCCAGAAATATGGAGTGCTCATCCACGTTTGGGTTCATTCCGACCACACCTTGGTGAAGATCCTCGCTGCCATAGAGAAAGTGGGGTAGGGAGATGAATACTGGGGTTCCTGTTAAAAAAAAAAATATTGAATGTAAAAAAAAAAAACTCAAAAGTGAAAAAATAATACATTCAGTAAATGTTAGTTTAAAGAAATAGTTCAGGCAAAAATGAAAATTCTGTCATTAATTACTCATCCTCGCGTCGTTCCAAACCTGTAAGACCTTTGTTCATCTTCGAAACACAAATTAAGATATTTTTTTATGAAATCCGAGAGCTTTCTAACCCTGCTTAGACAGCACAAAAAAACTAAAATAACAACTTTATTCAACAATTTTTCTTCCCTGATTTAACGTCTTTTGCCATTATTGTAAAATAACATGACGCAAAATATCTTAATGTGTGTTCTGAATATGAACAAAGGTCTTACGGGTTTGCAACAACATAAGGGTGAATAATTAGTGACAATTTTTATTTTTGGGTGAACTATCCCTTTAAACTTTAGCCTTAGTTAACTTGATAAAAGTGCCAAAGCACTGACCTCTACAGGCAGTGAGGTCAAGAAGTCCTGCCGTAGTGCAGTTTTTGGTGAGCACACGATCTGTACAGTAGCACATGTTATCTGGGTTTTGCACTGGAGAGGCCAGAGCTTCAGGTGGCAACATATACCGATACACATCAATTCCCTTCAGGTTAACAGTTCGCTCATATATCCCAGATATTGACCTAGAGGAAAAGCACAATATTTATCACAAATGTATGTGTTGCAAAAGGGCAAGGAGTGTTTCATTACATTAACTATCGACATTATCATCTTCATACTGAACAGTATATCAATTGTTTTATAATTGATACAATACAAATACTGTTTAAAGGTTTGGAATCTATAAGATTATTTCAATTTATTTATTGTTATAATCTTTTTTTTTTTTTTTTTTTTAAAGAAATCTTATGCTCACCAAGGAGCAAGTTTGGGATCAGTAAGAATTTTAATGTTTTTTTAAAGAAGGCTTTTTGATTAAAAATACAGAAAAAATGTAATATTGTGAAATATTATTGCGATTTAAAATAGTGGATTCCCTTCAGTCGAATCACTTCGACGTTACATTGGGAATCGCCTGAGAGACCAATCATCTCTGAGCCTTATTCAAAAGGCCAATGAACATTGGCGAGTGGTATTTGCGTGGCAAGCCACTCCCCCATACATACGGTTATATAAGATGGCGGCGCGCACCACTCATTCAGATTTTCGCTTTCAGAGCCTCTACATGCTCAAGCCTGACTTAAAAAAAAAAAAAAAAAAGATGACGTTCCTGCTGCTCTTCCCCGCTGGTGTGCTGCTGATCGAAAAGAGCAACATCTAAAAGAGTGATTTCTCGGCAGCCGATGGCGGGCTCCTGCGAGCGGCCGTTTTCACGGCCTCAACAAAGACCTCCTGCTCTCCAGCGAGCAAGCCCCATTAAGTGCACAGTGTGCCGCGGTTTCCTCCCTGGGCAGACCGGGACTGAAAGAGCAATTTCTCACGGTCGTCAGACGTTCTTTTCAGAATGGCTTTTCGGCCGTGCGTTTCTGGGTGTGGCAGTTTCCTCACCTCACTGGACGGACATTAACACTGCCTCACATGTCTGGGCCGCGAACATGCTGAGGCGGCGTACACGGATGGTTCGTGCGTTCATTGCGAACGCGGCAGGCGGTTAAACCGTCAATGTTTTTCAGCCGCCGTGGCGAGACACGAGGGGGATTTAAGAGTCACGGTGCAGAACGTATCGCCGGCTCCAAAAGCCCTGCGGACTTCTGCCCATCTGCGCAGCCCTGTCGAGCTTCCAGAGCAGTACGCCTCCCCGCACCCCGGGCTGGGCGTCTCCTTTGGCGCTCCACAGCCAATTCTCCACTGCCATTCTTCCCGGAGGTGCACGAGGAGCTGGTTAAAACGTGGCGGGCACCTTTTTCAAGATTCAGTCTGGATTCAGAAGAAGAGATGATGCCAACCCCTCAGAGGACCGCAGATGATGCCAGCCTTGAAACAACATACAGCACTACATAATTTTCCTACAAGTTTGATTACAGCACATAATCATTGCAATTAGTGTTCATCATCTGTTTGATTACACAGTTACTGATTTTAACATTTATATCATATGTACATCGACTTAACATACAGTATTCACCACTAATAAGCTACTAAATATATTGTAGTAGCCTAAACTTTTGTACAGCTGCTTTGCAACGATTTGTATTGTGAAAAGCGCTATACAAATAAACTTGAATTGAATTGAATTTTTCATCTCGACCGCTGCCCAGCTCCTCTCCCCTCGCCACCCTCGATGGCGGGGCGGCCAGGGGATATGTGTCGATCCCTCAGGTCGAGCGCGCTGTGGTGGTGCATCTTTGCCCGCGTGGCGCCGCCACCTGGCGGCATCGGCCACATCTCCCCTCCAGGGCTTGTGTGGAGGTTGGCGGAGTGCAATTAGACTCTTCTCCAGGACGTACATCCTTCTGGGTTAAGTGCGAGGTGCTTCCATTTGGCCAGTCCCCTCCTCCCCGCCTTCTTTAGGCTACAGGAGCTCCCCTGTCCCCTCTTCGGCAGACAGGGATTCGCGTCTCCAACCGTCTCATTGACTGGTGCTTTCCAGCCCACTCGTGAGTTCCGTTCTGCGAATCCGGGGACCTGGTGCTTCGGCACCCCTGCCATCTGGTCCTTTAGGCCAACCGAGGGAAGAGCAGACTCTGCCTAGTAAGCCAGAGGATCTCTTTCCTCGGTCGGGAGCCCGACTCGGTCCACAGGACAGCCCGCCTTACTACCAAGAGCGCGCAGTCAGTACTGTAGTGCCTGAGTTTATTCAGGCACAACACAGCGGTCCCTCTCAAAACTCAGAGGCTCCTGGGGCACATAACAGCTCTAGCCGCTCTGCCGCTAAGCTTGTTTCATGTGAGACCGCTTCAGCACGATCGAGTCCTATGATGGGCATGGAATCTCGGCTCACTCCAGGCTGGCGTTTTCCCGCAGTTTTGCTGACCAGTCAGCCCGTGGCCTACCACGGGTTGAGATGCTGTGTGCAACGGGCATTTACAGCTCGTCCACCATCTGCTCCCATGGAGTCTAACATGGCAGATTTTGCTACTTGCCATTCATATGAAGCCAGGGAAACTCAACCGTGCAGCCCATTGGCTCCCGCAGACCTCTCCGGCCTTTCACAGGCCGTGATAGAAACTATCACTCAGTCCCGAGCTCCCTCTACCAGGCAGGCTTACGCACTGAGATGGGGTCTGTTTGCTGACTGGTGTTCCTCTCGCGGAGAGGATCCACAGAGATGCACGATTGCAGTAGTGCTTTCCTTTCTGCAAGAAAAGTTGGAGCGCAGGCTGTCCTCTTCGACTCTCAAAGTATACATTGCTGCCATCGCAGCGTATCACGATGCAGTGGATGGAACATCCCTTGGTAAGCACCAACTCATCGTGAGGTTCCTGCGAGGTGCGAGAAGGATTAATCCTCCCAGACCGCACCTCATACCCTCTTGGGATCTCTCCGTCGCCCTCCAAGGCCTGCGGGATGCCCCATTCGAGCCACTGGCGTCAATCGAGCTAAAATTTGTCGCTTAAGACAGCGCTCCTGACTGCCCTGGCTTCCATCAAGAGGGTAGGGGACCTACAAGCCTTTGCTGTCAGTGAAGCGTGCCTAGAATTCGGGCCCGACGATTCTCACGTTATCCTGAGACCCCGGCCCGGCTATGTGCCCAAGGTTCCCACCACGCCTTTCCGCGATCAGGTGGTGAACCTGCAAGCTCTGCCCCTGGAGGAGGCAGACCCAGCTTCTGCGATGTTGTGTCCAGTCCGTGCTTTACGCATATATGTAGACCGCACTCAGCACTTCAGACGCACCGAGCAGCTCTTTATTTGCTTCGGAGGTCAGCAGAAAGGAAATGCTGTCTCCAAACAGAGGTTGGCTCATTGGGTGGTAGATGCCATCTCCCTGTCATACTTGTATCAGGGACTGCCATGCCCTTAGGTGTTCGTGCCCACTCCACACGGAGTGTTGCCTCATCCTATGCGTTGGCTCATGGCGCCTCTCTAGCAGATATCTGTAGAGCTGCGGGTTGGGCAACACCGAATACCTTCGCCAGGTTTTATAACCTTCGCATAGAGGCTGTCTCCTCCCGTGTCCTAACATAAGGACTTCAGGTGAGCGGGAGGGCGGCTGGTGTCGGCTTGCTGCGCCATTCCCACGAGGATCCGTGCGCTATTTTCCCAGAAAGTAGCCCCTTGGTGAACCCTGGGTCCTCCATGCCCCGCAGTCAGGGCTAGATGCGGAGTAGTTCCTGACTGTGCTCCTGCCGGGTCTCCTTCGCCCCGCAGGTTGTGGCAATATTCTCAGTATTTTTCCAGCGGTCAGCCAGAAGGCCGCTGTTTTCCTCGTATATCCCTAAAAACTTATGGATATATTGAATTTACTTTCATTCCACATGTAAAGATCTCATGTGCTCCGCCCCCCCAACCTCTGCTTCAGTACAACTGGCATCCCTGTGGGGCCCCCCTCTATTGGCCCTCAGGGCGTTGGGAAGGTTACGTTACAATGACCACCTGTGGACACGTCTGGTAAGACCAGCCGGCACGTGGCGTTGTGCGTAATGCGACGTCAGGGTCGTGGCCTTTTCCATGGGTCTAAGTTCCCAATGTAACGTCAAAGTGATTCGACTGAAGGGGAACGTCTAGGTTACGTAGGTTACATTCTAGGTTACATTCCCCTGTAACGCCCCTGGCATTGCGCTGACCCCGGCTTGATTCGGCTCTTCAGCAAAAACCTGAATGAGTGGTGCGCGCCGCCATCTTATATACCCGTATGTACGGGGGAGTGGCTTGGCACACAAATACCACTCGCCAGTGTTCATTGGCCTTTTGAATAAGGCTCAGAGATTCCCAATGTAACGTCTCCGTTCCCTCCTTCAGGGAACGAGGGTTACCTACGTAACCTAGACGTTTTCTATTTTAATATACTTTAAAATAGAATTTTTCCTGTGATGCAAAGCTGAATTTTCAGCATCATTACTCCAGTCTTCAGTGTCACATGATCCTTCAGAAATCATTCGAATAAGCAGATTTATTATCAATGTTGGAAACTTTTCAGGATTTTTACAGGAATAGTTTTTCAGGATTCTTTGATGATTAAAATGTTTAAAAGAACAGCATTTATTTAAAATTGAAATCTTTTTGTAACAATATACACTAATGTACAAAGTTTGGGGTCAGTATTTTTTTCTTTCTTGCTATCTTTGAAAGAAATGAATACTAGCAAGGATGTGTTAAATTGATAAATAGTGATAGTAAAGACTTATATTGTTGGAAAAGATCTCTATTTTGAATAAATGTTGCTCTTTTTAACTGTTTTTCAACAAAGAATACTGTAAAAAGTATCACAGGTTTCAAAAAATTATTACATAATTATTAAAAATTATTATAGTTTCCAAAATTGATAATAAATTTGCATATTAGAATGATTTCTGAAGGATCATGTGAACTGAAAACTGTAGTAATGGCTGATAAAAATTCAGCTTTGTATTACAGAAATAAATTATATTTTAAAGTATATTAAAAATACAAAATTGTTATTTTAAATTGCAAAAATAAACGGAACTTTGATGAGCATAAGAGACTTCTTTAAATAACATTAAAAATCTTACTGATGACAAACTTTTGAACGGTAATGTATATTAATTACATTAAACTGATATAATAAAAGTCACCCTTGTTTAAAAAGTATCCTTTAGATTTTACAATTCTACATTTGATTTTATATTTTTTATGTAATGCAATAACATTTATACATTTTAAAGTGTGTTTTAAGTGTCTAAATACTTTTTTTAGCCATTGTATATGCATGAATGACAACATGAGGAAAAAATAGATCTTTCAAAGGCCTCAAGACATCTCAGTAATACATAAATTTAAAACTAAATAAAAAAAAAAGAAAAGCTGTCTAGCTTTGATCTCCTGCAGTTATGCCTTTACAGTCACACATGATGTATTATGATGAAAGTGAGGGAATGCTGGCATTGCTACAGTTTTTTTTTCTTCTGACATCTATGACCCTTCAGTAGAGAAGGAGCGGCCTGACCTCTGGTGGTAATGACAAACACAAACTGGACGCAAGAAACCTCCACGTGGATGCATTGTATCTGTATATATCAGGATTCTAGATCAAAAGTAATTGGATGTGGAGAGATAAAGTCCATAAACCCTCATGGAGAAGACGAGACTTTAATCAATAGATTATGAGAACATTGCTGATGAGTGGCATTTCAAAACATACAGTGTCCTCATGAAGTATTTGGAAATTCATGTCTCCAATAAAATATATGAATGCTGTATCAAATGGTATGCATAAGCATAAGCAATTAACTAATAATCATCTTGAGACCAGCTGGTTAAAAGTTCTAAAGTAGTTCTGAGACTGAAAAGTCTAATATCAGATCATCAGTATATATTTTGTCCTAAAATAAATCTTTATCATTTTAAAGAGTATTTAATTTACATTTTCTACTGACTATCAGGGAACAAACTGAAAATACCTGCAGATATCGGGAGAAAAGAAGAACAGGGGTTCTTTCTTGTCCAGGAACGGGTGGAAGGAGGAACCATCTGTTGATGTACAGTATGTGATTAATGTGTGAAATATTACATTTATATATGTCAACAATGATGTAATTACTTCACAATTAATTCATTATCAATGCAATACGTTAAAGGTAAACTTGCCTGATCCGTTTATCTTGTTGCAATAGGGATCATTCCAGTAACTCAGTGATCTGTACAACATTAAGTTTTTTTGATGAGATTGTTAGTATGAGTTTTGCTAATGTTGCATTGAATGTGACTGATTCATTGATTACTTAAATAATAAACTAAATTACTGACAGTTGCTTCTGTATATACCATTTTTACATTCAAGGTCTACAACCCAAATAACCATGTAAATGTTTCATGCTACACAAAATCTTTATACTCATGTAACATATACTTACGTTTCACCCTGCCAGCGATCAATCGTGGCTACTTTACTGATGTCATCTTTGCCTGTGAATACAGTGTATGGTCCATCTAAGGTGTCATTGTACTAAAAGAAAAGAAAAAGAAGCACATTTTCTTATAAATAACTCAACATATGGGGCAGTACAAACTGGAAACATTAGCATTTTTAAATTAAGATTTAAAGACATTCAGACTGAAGAGAAATTTTGCAGATTAGCTTCAAAGCTTAATCTATAACCAGCTTTCATTAATCCATTCATGGGGTGTTTAAAGAAATAGTTCAGTCAAAATGAAATTTTACTGAAAATTACATCATTACATCACATGGGTGCCATCAAAATGAGTATCCAAACATCCGATAAAAACATCACAACAATACACAAACAATCCACCCAACTAAAGATGTTTTAACTTCAAAACCACTGTTTCTGGCTAACATTCGCGAACAATGCATTTTTTAGTTAAGAAAAAGCCATTTAATCTGAAATCACTTGTAATTGTTTTCATACACAGTTATGATTACAGCTCCATATGTTTTGCTTCACGAACTTAAAGGAGTAGTTCACTTTCAGAACAAAAATTTACAGATAATGTACTCACCCCCCTTGTCATATAATGGACTTCTATGGTGCCCCCGAGTTTGAACTTCCAAAATGCAGCTTCAAAGGGCTCTAAACGATCACAGCCAAGGAAAGAAAGGTCTTATTTAGCAAAATGATGGGTTATTTTCTAAAAAAAATTTACAATTTATATACTTTTAAACCTAAAATGCTCATCTTGTCTAGCTCGGCAAGACGAGCGTTTGAGATTAAAAAGTATATAAATTGTAAGTGTTTTTAGAAAATAGCCGATCATTTCACTAGATAAAACACTTCTTCCGCGGCTGGGATCATTTAGAGCCCTTTGAAGCTGCATTTAAACTGCATTTTGGAAGTTCAAACTCAGGGGCACCATAGATGTCCATTATATGGAGAGAAATCCTGAAATGTTTTCCTCAAAAAACACTATTTCTTTACGACTGAAGAAAGAAAGACATGAACATCTTGGATCGAAACCGAATTTCAATTAATTGCACAGCCTTTAAATATTCTTACACCTTACAATCATTGTTTTTTTGTTCTTACACACTTAGTAACTTATGTTGTCTCATCTAAATTTGCTAATTGTCCAATAATTTTTTTTCTTCCTGTATATATGATATAGTTTATCAATCATGAAGTTATAAATATGCTTTATTAGCAAGTGAATGCCATCAAACTTACTGGATAAAAAACTCCAAGCATGCTGCCCAGCATTGGGTCTTTGTAGCCCCACAACAATTCCTTAACAGTCCTGTTCTGGAAGAGACTGGCATCGGCGCGCTGGATGAGCAAGTTTGCAAGTTTATGATCTAGTAAACTGTAACACCCTGGAAGACAAGAAAATACAGTTCAGGTTGATCACAGCACAAGTATGAAACCATAACCTGTCATAAATTAATCTGCCTAATAAAAACCTTGAAATCAACAACAAGTAAAGGTTATTTGCATTTATTGTCTATTACAGCACATTTATCTGACTGAACATCACCTGCAATTATGAATATCATCTATAACAATGGATATGTGGTAATGATTATACAGCTTTGTCGGTTACAGATAATCGCAGATATCAACATTTTATCTTTTGATTTCACAAACTTTTGACTTGCTTCAGAGCTGACAACCAACACTGAAGCATTATCAACAATATCAGGGGTCAGCAACCTTAGACATGTAGCTAAAAGTGTTTGTAATAAAGATTAATATTTCATGTGTTTATTATACTGTATACACACTTACACTAGTGTTCAATATGTTGGGATCTCTTATGCTCACCAAGATTGCATTTATTTGAATTGAATTTAAAATAACTGTTTTCAATTGTATTATATTTTAACATGTCTATATTTTAACTGTGATGGCAGAGCAGCCATTTCTCCAGTCTTGAGGAATATGCATCACGTTAACTCGTCATGAAGGAAAACAGACAAAGAGGAAGACAGAAGGACAGAGAAGGATAGCAAGAGATGGTTTTCGAAATACATACTGCTACAGCTAGATCGAGCGATGTGAACACATCCTCCTCTGAGCCTACTGACATGCTAGGCTCAAAGATGGCTCCCGCCGGCAGTATAAAGGACACAGTGAAGTTATCATTGAAGGTGATATTTCTTTTGGGGATAAAACGTGTCCTAGAGAACAACAGAGGGATGAGAGCACATTAGACCACTAAGAAATACGTTATGACCATGTGGATTAAAATTGCAAGAAAAATGAAAGTTACAAGTTGTAGGTGGTGTTTTATTGGTCATATTACTATATAGCAGAGAAGGCCCACACTTAAAGATTGTGAGCCATTTAACATATAGGCCCGGTTTCCCAGACAGGGCTTAGACTAAGCCAGGATTAGACCATAGTTCAATTAGGACATTTAAGTAATTTTTATAAACATGCTTAGAAAAAAACATTACTGGTGTGCATCTTGAGACAAAACAAAGGCACTGATATATTTTAAAATCAATCAGTGCAATTTTATTTCAGTTTAAACTGCTCAGACTTACATTTTAGTCTAGGACTAGGCTTAAGCCTTGTCTGCGAAACCGGGCCATAGTGAAGTAGTGCTGTCAAACGATTAAGTTATAAAAGTAAAATCAAAGTTTTTGTTTACATAATATATGTGTGTGTACTGTGTATATTTATTACGTATATATAAATACAAGCACACACACACACACACGCATGTATATATTTAAGAAAAACTGTTTATATATTAAAATATTTATATATAATATTAGTTATATGAATATAAATATATACATGTAAATACAATAAATATTTTCAAAATATATATTGTATGTGTGTGTATTTACATATATACAGTACATAATAAATATACACAGTATACACATATCATGCACACATAAACACTTTTTGTGTAATATAAATGTAATACAAATAATTACACACACACGTTGTGTTTACATGTTTCATGGGGACATTCCATTGGCGTAATGGTTTTCTTACTGTACAAACCGTATTTTCTATGGCCCTACACCTACCCTACCCCTAAACCTAGCCCTCACAGGAGATTGTGCACACTTTTACTTCCTCAAAATTTCGGTGAACAGTTATTTGTATTACTTTTAGAATATGACAGAGGGAGGAGTGTCACATTTGCCTTAATTAGATTAGATTATCCGAATAGATAAATTAGTGCTTATCAACATGCAATGATGAAATGACAACAGCATGATAACTTTTGAACAACCTTGAAGTGCTTATGTTGATATTGTCTATTTTTAAGCACTATACTTTTGCTTTATTCTAAATTTTTTGCTTTATTTCACGTAGCTCAAGATGTTTTCGAGTACATTTTAAAGATCAAAGAGTGAATTTGATTTCACATTTTACTTTCTCTACCTTTGAGATAAAGAAGAATTGTTTGTTTGCATAAGTATTGATTGAATATCTATTAATATAGCAAGTCTTACTTGTATGTGTACGGTCCTTTCTGCACCAGCTCAGGTTTCGCCCCTTCACTTAGAACCTCACCAGGGTTTTGTACGTTATACAGCCAAAACTGCCTGTATATTGCCGTGTCTACAGACGTCCAGGTGTCGAACGCTAAAGTCCCGTTTTCCAACACGGTTTCCTTTTGAGATACAAAACATACTTAGTGACAGATTCTCTTAACACTTCTTATACTACATTGTGTACTTGAGTACAATTCAAATTGGGGCAAGTTGTCACAATCCAGTGAATACTGGTCAACATGGTGTTATTTTTAGTCATTATCTGTATAGGCACACACTTTTAAGTCTACAATAATGTTATTAAAGATTCTAATCCTTATTTGGCTTGGAAGAGAAATAGAGCTCATTTAACACACACTGTCATTGACCTTGACACCATGAGGGAAGTCGAGAACCTGCTGTTTAAATACATTAAATATAAAATATTAACTAACATACACAAAATATCTCATGCAAAATGTGTTAGATTCAATTGAATGGTTTTCCAGCGAAAGTTAAACAGTAAAAAGAGTTCTTGAGCAAAACATGTAAAATTCTTATCAATAAATTGCATATAAACCACATATGACAACTTGCCCCAGCCATACATTTATTTATGAAAAATGCCCTTGACCCATAAATCCCATTTTATTCAATCTCATACATCATTGATAGTTCGTTGTACCCTACATTGTCTGTTCCTAAATTATTCAGAATATTTATCCACAGCAACTTCATCGTGTACTGTATATGTCTTTCTACAGGATCTGCAAATGCATGTGCGCCGAATATTGATATGAAAAAAACGACGACTTACATTGAGCACGGTGTTTTCAATGAACATATCGCCCACAGGGATGAGAATAACGCCCAGCACGGCGACCAGGGCGCCCACCACGGTTCCTGTGATGAACCCGCATTTCAGATCACAGCAGGTCATGATGGCGAGCAGCAGCCTGGACCAACACTGACCGGCGGCGCGTAAGGTGCCAGCATGAGGTCGTCCTGGGAATTATGTAAGTTCCAGGGATCGAAGGTTGCAGAGGAGGAGATTTAAGACTGGATTGCTGCGTATCACACCCGAAGACCCTCGTTAAGACTGAGTTACCAGAGCCCGATAACGCACTGCTGGGCGGGGAGCGGGCGCGTAACACACGGCATTCAGAAGCCAAGGCCAATGTCAGTATCAGTCGAGAGCTGAGCTTAACACAGTTTACACTCGAAACCGACTTCGAAAAGACTTGAGAGACTCAGAGAGAGAGAAAAAAATAAATGGATTTTTTTTCTAGATTTAGAGCAGGATTAATGTAAATGTAATGGAATAGTTTTTGTTATTACTGTTGATTTTAATTTACTTTTAAACATTAAATGATATCTAACTGAATAATTTATAACTAAATAGAAACAGAAGAGAAATCGAGAGAAAAAGAGAAATATTTATCGTAACTAATTATATATTATATTATATCATAACTAATTAACTAATTTTAACTAATTAATTACGTTGACGCATTAAACTGACAGCCCCAGTTTTACGCGTTAACCTAATTAATTAGTTATGAAAAAAATAAAGCGATTAACATACTGTAACTGGCCCCGCCCCCAGACCTGTACTTCATCTTATATTTCATACATCATTCTGTCATCATTTACTCACCCTCATTTCCTTTTTAAACCTTTTTTTTTGTGAAACAAATAGAATAGAACATCAGAACACTGTATGGTCCAATTGACACATTCAGAATCAAGCATTTCGGACAGTCGTGTATATATAAAAAAATCTACATTAGAATAGAATATCGGAGCACTGAATGGCCCAACTGCCCAATTGATCAATCAGTATGAAGCATTTCAGACAGTCTCTATCAGACCACTGAATCACACAATTGGCCAATCAGAATAAAGCATTAGAGACAGTCTTGTATATAAAAAAAATATATACATAATCTACTATATAACAGAATAGAATATCAGACCACTGAATCACACAACTGGCCAATCAGAATAAAGCATTAGAGACAGTCTTGTATAAAAAAAAAAAGTCTACAATAGAATAGAATAGAATAGAATAGAATAAAATAGAATATAGAATAGAATATCGGAGCACTGATTGGCCCAACTGACCAATCAGAATCAAGCATTTCGGACAGTCTTGTATAAAAATAAATATAATCCACAATAGAATAGAATAGAATAGAATAGAATATCAGAGCACTGAATGGTCCAATTGACCAAATCAGAATCAAGCACTTCAGACAGTCTTGTATAAAAATAAATATAATCTACAATAGAATAGAATAGAATAGAATAGAATAGAACAGAATATCAGAGCACTGAATGGTTCAACTGACCAATCAGAATAAAGCATTTCAGAGAGTCTTGTATAAAAAAATAGATAGTTTACAATAGAATAGAATAGAATAGAATAAAATAGAATAGAATATCAGACCACTGAATGGCCCAGTTGGCCAATCAGAATAAAGCAGTAGAGACAGTCTTGTATAAAAATATATATAGTTTACAATAGAATAGAATAGAACATCAGAGCACTGAATGGTCCAGTTGGCCGATCAGAATTAAGCATTTCATATAGTCTTGTATAAAAATGTATATGATCTACAATAGAATATATTAGAACAGCATATCAGAGCCCAATTGACCTTTCAGAATTAAGCATTTCGGACAGTCTTGTATAAAAAGTATAATCTAGAATAGAATAGAATAAAATAGAATATCACACCACTAAATGTCCCAACTGACCAATCAGGATCAAGCATTTCAGACACTTTTGTATAAAAAAAAAGATATAATCTAGAATAGAATAGAATATCAGAGCACTGAATGGCCCAGTTGGCTGATCAGAATTAAGCATTTCTTATAGTCT
>NC_133364.1:24295738-24352123 GCF_049309525.1 Garra rufa
CTAGAGATTTATACAGATCAACACCAAAATAGGTCAGTCTAATATAAAGGCCTTAGTGATGTTAAATTGTGAAGATCTTGAGTTTTCGGTAAAGGGCGTGTCCGTGGCGGCCTGACAAATTTCGAGGTCTCGCCATGGATATAAAACTTGTTATAACTCAGCCATAAAATGTCCGATTTGCCTCAAACTTCACATATTCGATAAGAGTCCTGGCCTGAACACATCTGAAGGCCAATATTCTATTATAATCACAGCGCCACCTGTTGGCAACAGGAAATGACTTGTATCAAACTCCTCCTAGAGATTTAATGATATCAACATTATATTTGGTCAGTCTGATCTAGAGGCCTTAGAGATGTTAAATTGCAAAGATCTTGAGTTTTCGTTAAAGGGCGTGTCCGTGGCGGCGTGACAAAGTTTGATGTTTCGCCATGGACATAGAAGTTGTTATAACTCAGGCATAAAATGTCCGATCTGCCTCAAACTTCACAAGTTTGGTAAGAGTCCTGGCCTGAAGACACCTAAAGGCCAATATTCAGATATTATCATAGCGCCACCTGTTGGCAGCAGGATATATCATATCTTTCACTAACTCAAACATACCAAGGTCAATCTGCACCAAACTTCATATGTTTGATGAAAGTGGTGGCCTGAACACATCTACATGCCAATAATCAGTTATAGGCATAGCGCCACCAGCTGGCAGCAGGAAATTTGGCACATTTAAGTGACTTTGACATATTTCTCCTATTTTTACTGTATTAAAAGCATACTACCCACCATTTGCTGTGTTCCTAAAGCCACCGGTCGGCGGTGAGCCCGTGTGCGAGGGCCCGTTCATCGCTGCTTGCAGCTTTAATTATTAGGGCCCGAGCACCGATGGTGTGAGGACCCTATTGGATCTGCTTCGTTTATTATTATTATTATTATTATTATTATTATTATTATTATTATTATTCTTCTCCAAAATGAATCGCATTTTTGAGGGCTTAGACATACCCGAAAACTCATGAAACTTTGCACACACATCAGACCTGGCGAAAATTTACGTCTGATATGGGTTGCAGAAGTGGGTGTGGCAAAATGGCTCGACAGCGCCACCTTTACACGTTCCGCGGTGTGCGCATTCAGCTGTGATTCACGTACATGCACGAAAATCGGTACACACATGTAACACACCAATACCAACAAAAAAGCCTCTTGGAGCAAAATTTGACACCCAACAGGAAGTCGGTTATTTTTAATTTTCTCAGCAAATTTTGTGTCATTTTTGCCATTTTCAGGCCTCGTACTTGAACGAACTCCTCCTAGAGATTTATTTGGATTAACGCCAAATTTGCTGAGTCTAATCTAAAGCCCTTTGTGACGGTAAATTGTGAAGATCTAGAGTTTTCATCGGAGGGCGTGTCCGTGGCGGCCTCGCAAATTTCGATGTTTCGCCATGAAAAAGGAAGTTGCTATAACTCAGGCATACAATATCCGATCTGTCCCAAACTTCACATGTGTGATAACACTCCTGACCTGAAGACATCTACATGCCCATATTCAGTTATGGTCATAGCGCCACCTGCTGGCAACAGGAAGTGTCATGCTGTACTCTACATCAAACTCCTCCTAGAGATTTATACAGATCAACACTAAAATCGGTCAGTCTAATAAAAAGGCTTTAGTGATGTTAAATTGCGAAGATCTTGAGTTTTCGTTGAAGGGCGTGTCCGTGGCGGCCTGACACATTTCGAGGTCTCGCCATGGATATAAAACTTGCTATAACTCAGCCATAAAATGTCCGATTTGCCTCAAACTTCACATATTCGATAAGAGTCCTGGCCTGAACACATCTGAAGGCCAATATTCTATTATAATCACAGCGCCACCTGTTGGCAACAGGAAATGACTTGTATCAAACTCCTCCTAGAGATTTAATGATATCAACATTATATTTGGTCAGTCTGATCTAGAGGTCTTAGAGATGTTAAATTGCGAAGATCTTGAGTTTTCGTTAAAGGGCGTGTCTGTGGCGGCGTGACAAAGTTTGATGTTTCGCCATGGACATAGAAGTTGTTATAACTAAGCCATAAAATGTCCGATCTGCCTCAAACTTCACAGGTTTGGTAAGAGTCCTGGCCTGAAGACACCTAAAGGCCAATATTCAGATATTATCATAGCGCCACCTGTTGGCAGCAGGATATATCATATCTTTCACTAACTCAAACATACCAAGGTCAATCTGCACCAAACTTCATATGTTTGATGAAAGTGCTGGCCTGAACACATCTACATGCCAATAATCAGTTATAGGCATAGCGCCACCAGCTGGCAGCAGGAAATTTGGCACATTTAAGTGACTTTGACATATTTCTCCTATATTTACTGTATTAAAAGCATACTACCCACCATTTGCTGTTTTCCTAAAGCCACCGGTCGGCGGTGAGCCCGTGTGCGAGGGCCCGTTCATCGCTGCTTGCAGCTTTAATTAGGGCCCGAGCACCGATGGTGTGAGGACCCTATTGGATCTGCTTCGTTTATTATTATTATTATTATTCTTCTTCTCCGGAATGAATCGCATTTTTGAGGGCCTAAACATACCCGAAAACTCATGAAACTTTGCACACACATCAAACCTGGCGAAAATGGACGTCTGATATGGGTTGCAGAAGTGGGTGTGGCAAAACGGCTCGATAGCGCCACCTTTACACATTCCGCGGTGTGCGCTTTCAGCTATGATTCACGTACATGCATGAAAATCGGTACACACATGTAACTCACCAATACCTACAAAAAAGCCTCCTGGGACAAAATCCGAAACCCAACAGGAAGTCAGTTATTATTAATTTTCTTAGCAAAATTTGTGTCATTTTTGCCATTTTCAGGCGCCGTACTTGAACGAACTCCTCCTAGAGATTTACTCCGATCAACAGCAAATTTGGTGAGTCTAATCTAAAACCCTTTGTGACGTTAAATTGTGAAGATCTAGAGTTTTCATCGGAGGGCGTGTCCGTGGCGGCCTGGCAAATTTCGATGCTTCGCCATGAAAAAGGAAGTTGCTATAACTCAGGCATAAAATGTCCGATCTGTCCCAAACTTCACATGTGTGATAACACTCCTGACCTGATGACATCTACATATCCATATTCAGTTATAGTCATAGCGCCACCTGCTGGCAATAGGAAGTGTCATGCTGTACTCTACAACCAACTCCTCCTAGAGATTTATACAGATCAACACCAAAATCGGTCAGTCTAATATAAAGGCCTTAGTGATGTTAAATTGTGAAGATCTTGAGTTTTCGGTAAAGGGCGTGTCCGTGGCAGCCTGACAAATTTCGAGGTCTCGCCATGGATATAAAACTTGTTATAACTCAGCCATAAAATGTCCGATTTGCCTCAAACTTCACATATTCGATAAGAGTCCTGGCCTGAACACATCTGAAGGCCAATATTCTATTATAATCACAGCGCCACCTGTTGGCAACAGGAAATGACTTGTATCAAACTCCTCCTAGAGATTTAATGATATCAACATTATATTTGGTCAGTCTGATCTAGAGGCCTTAGAGATGTTAAATTGCGAAGATCTTGAGTTTTTGTTAAAGGGCGTGTCCGTGGCGGCGTGACAAAGTTTGATGTTTCGCCATGGACATAAAAGTTGTTATAACTCAGCCATAAAATGTCCGATCTACCTCAAACTTCACAGGTTTGGTAAGAGTCCTGGCCTGAAGACACCTAAAGGCCAATATTCAGATATTATCATAGCGCCACCTGTTGGCAGCAGGATATATCATATGTTTCACTAACTCAAACATACCAAGGTCAATCTGCACCAAACTTCATATCTTTGATGAAAGTGGTGGCCTGAACACATCTACATGCCAATAATCAGTTATAGGCATAGCGCCACCAGCTGGCAGCAGGAAATTTGGCACATTTAAGTGACTTTGACATATTTCTCATATTTTTACTGTATTAAAAGCATACTACCCACCATTTGCTGTGTTCCTAAAGCCACCGGTCGGCGGTGAGCCCGTGTGCGAGGGCCCGTTCATCGCTGCTTGCAGCTTTAATTAGGGCCCGAGCACCGATGGTGTGAGGACCCTATTGGATCTGCTTCGTTTATTATTAGGGCCCGAGCACCGATGGTGTGAGGACCCTATTGGATCTGCTCCGTTTATTATTATTATTATTATTATTATTATTCTTCTCCAAAATGAATCGCATTTTAGAGGACCTAAACATTCCCGAAAACTCACAAAACTTTGCACACACATCAAACCTGGCGAAAATTTACGTCTGATTAGGGTTTCAGAAGTGGGTGTGGCAAAATGGCTCGACAGCGCCACCTTTAGATGTTCAGCGGTGTGCGCTTTCAGCTGTGATTCACGTACATGCACGGAAATCGGTACACACATGTAACACACCAAAACCTACAAAAAAGCCTCTTGGAGCAAAATCCAGAACCCAACAGGAAGTCGGTTAATATTAATATTCTCAACAAAATTTGTGTCATTTTTGCCATTTTCAGGCGTCGTACTTGAACGAACTCCTCCTAGAGATTTATTCGGATCAACGCCAAATTTGCAGAGTCTATTCTAAAGCCCTTTGTGACGTTAAATTGTGAAGATCTAGAGTTTTCATCAGAGGGCGTGTCTGTGGCGGCCTCGCAAATTTCGATGTTTCGCCATGAAAAAAAAAGTTGCTATAACTCAGGCATACAATGTCCGATCTGTCCCAAACTTCTCATGTGTGATAACACTCCTGACCTGATGACATCTACATGCCCATATTCAGTTTTACTCATAGCGCCACCTGCTGGCAACAGGAAGTGTCATGCTGTACTCTGCAACAAACTCCTCCAAGAGATTTAATCAGATCAACACCAAAATTGGTCAGTCTAATAAAAAGGCTTTAGTGATGTTAAATTGTGAAGATCTTGAGTTTTCGTTGAAGGGCGTGTCCGTGGCGGCCTGACAAATTTCGAGGTCTCGCCATGGATATAAAACTTGTTATAACTCAGCCATAAAATGTCCGATTTGCTTCAAACTTCCCATGTTTGATAAGAGTCCTGGCCTGAACCAATCTGAAGGCAAATATTCTATTAAAATCACAGCGCCACCTGTTGGCATCAGGAAATGACTTGTACCAAACTCCTCCTAGAGATTTAATGATATCAACATTATATTTGGACAGTCTGATCTAGAGGCCTTAGAGATGTTAAATTGTGAAGATCTTGAGTTTTCGTCAAAGGGCGTGTCCTTGGTGGCCTGACAAAGTTTGATGTTTCGCCATGGACATAGAAGTTGTTATAACTCAGCCATAAAATGTCCGATCTGCCTCAAACTTCACATGTTTGGTAAAAGTCCTGGATTGAAGACATCTAAAGGCAAATATTCAGATATTATCATAGCGCCACCTATTGGCAGTAGGATATATCATATCTTGCACTAACTCAAACATTCCAAGGTCCATCTGCACCAAACTTCATATGTTTGATGAAAGTGCTGGCCTGAACACATCTACATGCCAATAATCAGTTATAGGCATAGCGCCACCAGCTGGCAGCAGGAAGTTTGGCACATTTAAGTGACTTTGATCTATTTTTCCGACATTTAAAGTATTAAAAGCATACTGCCCACTGTTTGCTGTTTTCCTAAAGCCACCGGTCGGCGGTGAGCCCGGGTGCGAGGGCCCGTTCATCGCTGCTTGCAGCTTTAATTATTATTATTATTATTATTCTCCAAAATGAATCGCATTTTTGAGGGCTTAGACATACCCGAAAACTCATGAAACTTCGCACACACATCAGACCTGGCGAAAATTTACGTCTGATATGGGTTGCAGAAGTGGGTGTGGCAAAATGGCTCGATAGCGCCACCTTTACACGTTCCGCGGTGTGCGCTTTCAGTTGTGATTCACGTACATGCACGAAAATCGGTACACACATCTAGCTCACCAATACCTACAAAAAAGCCTCTTGGAGCAAAATTTGACACCCAACAGGAAGTCAGTTATTTTTAATTTTCTTAGCAAAATTTGTGTAATTTTTGCCATTTTCAGGCGTCATACTTGAACGAACTCCTCCTAGAGATTTATTCGGATCAACGGCAAATTTGGTGAGTCTAATCTAAAGCCCTTTGTGACGTTAAATTGCGAAGATCTAGAGTTTTCATCGGAGGGCGTGTCCGTGGCGGCCTCGCAAATTTCGATGCTTCGCCATGAAAAAGGAAGTTGCTATAACTCAGGCATAAAATGCCCGATCTGCCCCAAACTTCACATGTGTGATAACACTCCTGACCTGATGACATCTACATGCCCATATTCAGTTTTACTCATAGCGCCACCTGCTGGCACCAGGAAGTGTCATGCTGTACTCTGCAACAAACTCCTCCAAAAGATTTAATCAGATCAACACCAAAATCTGTCAGTCTAATATAAAGGCCTTAATGATGTTAAATTGCGAAGATCTTGAGTTTTCGTTGAAGGGTGTGTCCGTGGCGACCTGGCAAATTTCGTGGTCTCGCCATGGATATAAAACTTGTTATAACTCAGCCATAAAATGTCCGATTTGCCTCAAACTTCACATGTTCGATAAGAGTCCTGGCCTGAACCAATCTGAAGGCCTATATTCTATTATAATCACAGCGCCATCTGTTGGCAATAGGAAATGACTTGTACCAAACTCCTCCTAGAGATTTAATGATATCAACATTATATTTGGTCAGTCTGATCTCGAGGCCTTAGAGATGTTAAATTGTGAAGATCTTGAGTTTTCGTTAAAGGGCGTGTCCGTGGCGGCCTGACAAAGTTTGATGTTTCGCCATGGACATAAAAGTTGTTATAACTCAGCCATAAAATGTCCGATCTGCCTCAAACTTCACATGTTTGGTAAGAGTCCTGGCCTGAAGACATCTAAAGGCCAATATACAGATATTATTATAGCGCCACCTATTGGCAGCAGGATATATCATATCTTGCACTAACTCACACATACCAAGGTCAATCTGCACCAAACTTCATATGTTTGATCAAAGTGCTGGCCTGAACACATCTACATGCCAATAATCAGTTATAGGCATAGCGCCACCAGCTGGCAGCAGGAAGTTTGGCACATTTAAGTGACTTTGATCTATTTTTCCTACATTTACTGTATTAAAAGCATACTGCCCACCGTTTGCTGTGTTCCTAAAGCCACCGGTCGGCGGTGAGCCCGTGTGCGAGGGCCCGTTCATCGCTGCTTGCAGCTTTAATTAGGGCCCGAGCCCAAAAGGGCGAAGGCCCTATTGTTTTCCTAAGGATTCTTATTTTTTTTTTTTTTATTTTTTGTTAACCTTCCGGGCACTTAAGGGGGTCTTAACATGCTCAAAAACTCTTGAAAATTTGCACACATGTCGGAATATGCGGCCATCAGGACGTCACAGAGGCTGGTACCGGGGCGTGGCAAGGGGACTCTACAGCGCCCCCTGGAATTTTTAGGGCCATATAGCACACATACTTGAACGTACACATATGAAACTCGGTACACATATAGAACTCATTGAGCTGAACAACTTTTGTACTCTATGTCATTTTCTTAACGCAACAGGAAGTGAGATATTTAGGGCTGTTTAAAAAGCGCATGCTCTGGAATTTAACGTACTCCTCCCAGGATTTCCATACGATTGTCACCAAACTCGGTCAGCATGATCTCAAGACATTGGGGACGCTAAATTGCGAGGGGATTTTTGATATCTCGAACGGTTTGGCCGTGGCAAGGCGACAAAGTTATGGCGAGAAATGAGAAACAGGAAGTGTCTAATAACTGTTGCACACATTGCCTGATTCTGATGAAACTTCACCAGATTGTTCGTTGTATGATGCCGATTCCATAAATGTGACTATTATGAGTCAAAGTTATAGCGCCACCAACTGGTAGCAGGAAGCGTGTCATTTTCAAAATGCGTTGAAATCAGCCTCTTAATTTTACTTGATTTTCTTCAAACTTCATCAAAATAATGTCAAAACACGGCCGATAAGAATATGTAAAGGGTACGATGATAAATCAAATGCTGTTGCCATGGCAACGTGTTAAACTTTAAAATTAGATTCCTGTCTTTTCGAAGCAGATAACATGCTTAGAATTTCATGAAACTCAACACACACATCAATATTAATGATAGTTAGACACTGGCAAAAGGTCATAAATGGGCGTGGAGCAGGCACTCTATAGCGCCATCTTTTGACAAAAGTTGGGGGGTTAGTTTTTCCTACAGTCACCAAACTCTGTACATATATTGTTCTCATCAATCTGGACAACTTTCTAAATCAAACTCATTAGCTAAGACCAACAGGAAGCCGGCTATTTTGATTTGAATGTGGATTTTTGGAAAAATCAGGCTGTAAACAAATTCACACTCCTTCTAAGAATAACAAGGTATTCACACCAAACTTTTTTAACATGAAGAGAATATTCTGAAGATGTTAAATTGCGAGCGGATTTGGGATATCTTGAACGGTGTTGACGTGGTGATTTTTTAAAAAACATAACCCTAATTTTTTATATCTTTAAAGTGCAGCATCCAAACTCTTTAAAACTTTTTTCACACAGAGATCTAATCATTATGAGCAAGTGCTGGTAATATCATAGTTATTCAAGCTTCTATGAATTAAAGAAAATTAAAAAAAGAAATCAGTAAACTGTTGTCACTGGGCTGACAGTCTGTGTTGAAACTAAGAGTGACTGAAGGGGGAGGGGTGAAAGGGAGAGAGACCAGTGGAACATGCTGTTTTGCTTAAGACCATCTTTGAGGAGATGCACATTGCTGTAGTTTAATCTGCATAAATAAGTCTGAACTTTGAGAGTCTGATCTTTGAGAAAATATAAAGGGTCACGAACTCTTTCATTCTTTGTATATTGCAGTTGTTGTTTTTTATTTATTTTTTACTGAACTGTACCATGAACTTGTCCTATTCAGTCACATAGCAAAAGATTAAGAAAAATACAGCTTTTTAGCATGAGCGATTTATCTTCATTGATAGACATTTATTTTCATAATTAAAATTTTTGATTCAATAAAAAAAAAAACACTAACAATTTCAAGACAAACTTTGACAACAAAACAAACTTTGCTGTTATCTGTTCAAAACATCTGAAAATTGTACCATTTTAAGATGAGTTATATTTATATATCGCCCCATTACAATACCCAACTTGATTTTTAAAGATATTTTGAAAGAATGAAGTGTTTATTGAGCACTTTATTGTTTATTGTTGTATACCCACATGAACTGTGTTCATGTTCATGTTAATTCACAGTACATACACTATGTTAAAAGATACTAATTTACCTTTAAACAATATATGAGTACTTTTTTAGGTTAATATTAATTAACATTAATAAATGCTTTTTATTATTGTTCATGTTAACAATGTTAACAAATGAAACTGGATGGTAAAGTTGTATATTTAGTGTGTATTTGTCTGTGTGTTGATTTAAAAATGTAACCCTTTCATTTCTGTAAACTTTAAATCCAAACTGGCAGAGGGTTACTGTGAATGCATGTGCCAACTGGGCACCGTTTTCCTAATTGATTCTTAGTTATGTAGCGCTTAAGAGTGATGTCTTATAACAGGAGTCACCTGCAAAGCAATGTCCACACACAAATGGAACAGATAGGTAACGATGACATTTAAGCAAAAGTGGTGGACGTAAAGCAAGCAATAATAACATTTTGTTATCATCATGAATTACATGTTCTTATCATCATCCTCAGAATATAGGGAAAATGTTCCCTATATTGTGAACGGCTTTGGGATATCTTGAACGGTGTTGATGTGGTGATTTATGAAAGTAACAATAAAAAAGATGAAGAGTTATTTTCATATATCTTTAAATTGCATTATTCTTACTCATCAAAACTTTTTACATATAAAGAACAAGAAATTCTTAGGAAATACGTGTAGTTTCAAAATGTTATCATGCTCAGAGGCCCCAAAAACATTAAAAGTGTCAAATAAATTCATCAGATTAAAGCTCTAATACCAGGGATGAACACTAGAGGTCCTCATAAGATAAGGAATCGTTTGACCTCTAATGCTATTTAGCTCATTGTCAGTGTATAAGAATGACAATAATCCATAGAATCAGTTGATATGTACTGTACTGTCAGTGTAATTTTACATAATTATTTTGTATAGGTGCTTAAAGAGCATTAAAATATTTTTTTTATCTTTTAAGGAAAAATTATGTGATTTAAATACATATATACACTCTCACTGATAGAACAAAGTATCTTATAAGTATGACACTATACTGCTCAGTTCACTTAATTAGAATGAGAAACAAATACAAAAAGGCCAAAAAGTCAACTAAGTTAATATGTATTTATTTTCAATATATTTGTTTATAATTATTTCACAGATGCTTATAGACTATTAAAATAATATTTAAAAATGCTTGTAGACCATAAAACATGGTAACTATTTAAAATAGGGTCCAATACCTACAAAAAAGCCTCTTGGAGCAAAATTTGACACCCAACAGGAAGTCGGTTGTTTTTTTCTCAGCAAATTTTGTCATTTTTGCCATTTTCAGGCCTCGTACTTGAACGAACTCCTCCTAGAGATTTATCCGCATTAACGCCAAATTTGCTGAGTGTAATATAAAGCACTTTGTGACGTTAAATTGCAAAGATCTAGAGTTTTCATTGGAGGGCGTGTCCATAGCGGTCTCGCAAATTTCGATGTTTCGCCATGAAAAAGGAAGTTTCTATAACTCAGGCATACAATGTCCGATCTGTCCCAAACTTCACATGTGTGATAACACTCCTGACCTGAAGACATCTACATTCCCATATTCAGTTATAGTCATAGCGCCACCTGCTGGCAACAGGAAGTGTCATGCTGTACTCTACAACAAACTCCTCCAAGAGATTTATACAGATCAACACTAAAATCGGTCAGTCTAATAAAAAGGCTTTAGTGATGTTAAATTGCGAAGATCTTGAGTTTTCGTTGAAGGGCATGTCCGTGGTGGCCTGACAAAGTTTGATGTTTGGTCATGGACATAGAAGTTGTTATAACTCAGCCATAAAATGTCCAATCTGCCTCAAACTTCACATGTTTGATAAGAGTCCTGGCCTGAAGACATCTTAAGGCCAATATTCAGATATTATCATAGCGCCACCTATTGACAGCAGGATATATCATATCTTGCACTAACTTAAACATACCAAGGTCAATCTGCACCAGACTTCATATGTTTGATGAAAGTGCTGGCCTGAACACATCTACATGCCAATAATCAGTTACAGGCATAGCGCCACCAGCTGGCAGCAGGAGGTTTGGCACATTTAAGTGACTTTGATCTATTTTTCCTACATTTACTATTTTAAAAGCATAATGCCCACCGTTTGCTATTTTCCTAAAGCCACCGGTCGGCGGTGAGCCCGGGTGCGAGGGCCCGTTCATCGCTGCTTGCAGCTTTAATTATTATTATTATTCTTCTTCTCCGGAATGAATCGCATTTTTGAGGGCCTAAACATACCCGAAAACTCATGAAACTTTGCACACACATCAAACCTGGCGAAAATGGATGTCTGATATGGGTTTCAGAGATGGGTGTGGCAAAACGGC
This sequence comes from Garra rufa, assembly GCF_049309525.1. Lineage (NCBI taxonomy): Eukaryota > Metazoa > Chordata > Actinopteri > Cypriniformes > Cyprinidae > Garra > Garra rufa. The sequence goes on from NC_133364.1 coordinate 24,307,343, forward strand.
TCGATAGCGCCACCTTTACACGTTCCGCGGTGTGCGCTTTCAGCTATGATTCACGTACATGCATGAAAATCGGTACACACATGTAGCTCACCAATACCTACAAAAAAGCCTCCTGGGACAAAATCCGAAACCCAACAGGAAGTCGGTTATTATTAATTTTCTTAGCAAAATTTGTGTCATTTTTGCCATTTTCAGGCGTGGTACTTGAACGAACTCCTCCTAGAGATTTACTCCGATCAACAGCAAATTTGGTGAGTCTAATCTAAAGCCCTTTGTGACGTTAAATTGTGAAGATCTAGAGTTTTCATCGAAGGGCGTGTCCGTGGCGGCCTCGCAAATTTCGATGTTTCGCCATGAAAAAGGAAGTTGCTATAACTTAGGCATAAAATGTCCGATCTGTCCCAAACTTCACATGTGTGATAACACTCCTGACCTGATGACATCTACATATCCATATTCAGTTATAGTCATAGCGCCACCTGCTGGCAACAGGAAGTGTCATGCTGTACTCTACAACCAACTCCTCCTAGAGATTTATACAGATCAACACCAAAATCGGTCAGTCTAATATAAAGGCCTTAGTGATGTTAAATTGTGAAGATCTTGAGTTTTCGTTGAAGGGCGTGTCCGTGGCGGCCTGACAAATTTCGAGGTCTCGCCATGGATATAAAACTTGTTATAACTCAGCCATAAAATGTCCGATTTGCCTCAAACTTCACATATTCGATAAGAGTCCTGGCCTGAACACATCTGAAGGCCAATATTCTATTATAATCACAGCGCCACCTGTTGGCAACAGGAAATGACTTGTATCAAACTCCTCCTAGAGATTTAATGATATCAACATTATATTTGGTCAGTCTGATCTAGAGGCCTTAGAGATGTTAAATTGCGAAGATCTTGAGTTTTCGTTAAAGGGCGTGTCCGTGGCGGCGTGACAAAGTTTGATGTTTCGCCATGGACATAGAAGTTGTTATAACTCAGCCATAAAATGTCCGATCTGCCTCAAACTTCACAGGTTTGGTAAGAGTCCTGGCCTGAAGACACCTAAAGGCCAATATTCAGATATTATCATAGCGCCACCTGTTGGCAGCAGGATATATCATATCTTTCACTAACTCAAACATACCAAGGTCAATCTGCACCAAACTTCATATGTTTGATGAAAGTGGTGGCCTGAACACATCTACATGCCAATAATCAGTTATAGGCATAGCGCCACCAGTTGGCAGCAGGAAATTTGGCACATTTAAGTGACTTTGACATATTTCTCCTATTTTTACTGTATTAAAAGCATACTACCCACCATTTGCTGTGTTCCTAAAGCCACCGGTCGGCGGTGAGCCCGTGTGCGAGGGCCCGTTCATCGCTGCTTGCAGCTTTAATTATTATTATTATTATTCTTATCCGGAATGAATCGCATTTTTGAGGGCCTAGACATACCCGAAAACTAACGAAACTTCGCACACACATCAGACCTGGCGAAAATGGACATCTGATATGGGTTGCAGAAGTGGGTGTGGCAAAATGGCTCAATAGCGCCACCTTTACACGTTCCGCGGTGTGCGCATTCAGCTGTGATTATCGTACATGCACAAAAATCGGTACACACATGTAGCATACCAATACCTACAAAAAAGCCTCTTGAGTTAAAATCCGCAACCCAACAGGAAGTCGGTTATTATTAATTTTCTCAGCAAAATTTGTGTCATTTTTGCCATTTTCAGGTGTCGTACTTGAACGAACTCCTCCTAGAGATTTATTCCGATCAACACCAAATTTGGTGAGTCTAATCCAAAGCCCTTTGTGACGTTAAATTGTGAAGATCTAGAGTTTTCATTGGAGGGCGTGTCCGTGGCGGCCTCGCAAATTTCGATGTTTCGCCATGAAAAAGGAAGTTGCTATAACTTAGGCATAAAATGTCCGATCTGTCCCAAACTTCACATGTGTGATAACACTCCTGACCTGAAGACATCTACATGCCCATATTCAGTTATAGTCATAGCGCCACCTGCAGGCAACAGGAAGTGTCATGCTGTACTCTACAACCAACTCCTCCTAGAGATTTATACAGATCAACTCCAAAATCGGTCAGTCTAATATAAAGGCCTTAGCGATGTTAAATTGTGAAGATCTTGAGTTTTCGGTAAAGGGCGTGTCCGTGGCGGCCTGACAAAGTTTGATGTTTTGTCATGGACATAGAAGTTGTTATAACTCAGCCATAAAATGTCCGATTTGCCTCAAACTTCACATATTCGATAAGAGTCCTGGCCTGAACACATCTGAAGGCCAATATTCTATTATAATCACAGCGCCACCTGTTGGCAACAGGAAATGACTTGTATCAAACTCCTCCTAGAGATTTAATGATATCAACATTATATTTGGTCAGTCTGATCTAGAGGCCTCAGAGATGTTAAATTGTGAAGATCTTGAGTCTTCAGTAAAGGGCGTGTCTGTGGCGCCGTGACAAAGTTTGATGTTTCTCCATAGACATAGAAGTTGTTATAACTCAGCCAAAAAATGTCCGATCTGACTCAAACTTCACAGGTTTGTTAAGAGTCCTGGCCTGAAGACACCTAAAGGCCAATATTCAGATATTATCATAATGCCACCTGTTGGCAGCAGGATATATCATATCTTTCACTAACTCAAACATACCAAGGTCAATCTGCACCAAACTTCATGTGTTTGATGAAAGTGGTGGCCTGAACACATCTACATGCCAATAATCAGTTATAGGCATAGCGCCACCAGCTGGCAGCGGGAAATTTGGCACATTTAAGTGACTTTGACATATTTCTACTATTTTTACTGTATTAAAAGCATACTGCCCACCGTTTGCTGTTTTCCTAAAGCCACTGGTCGGCGGTGAGCCCGGGTGCGAGGGCCCGTTCATCGCTGCTTGCAGCTTTAATTATTATTAGGGCCCGAGCACCGATGGTGTGAGGACCCTATTGAATCTGCTCCGTTTATTATTATTATTATTAGGGCCCGAGCACCGATGGTGTGAGGACCCTATTGGATCTGCTTCGTTTATTATTAGGGCCCGAGCACCGATGGTGTGAGGACCCTATTGGATCTGCTTCGTTTATTATTATTATTATTATTATTCTTCTCCGGAATGAATCGCATTTTTGAGGGCCTAAACATACCCGAAAACTCATGAAACTTTGCACACACATCAAACCTGGCGAAAATGGATGTCTGATATGGGTTTCAGAGATGGGTGTGGCAAAACGGCTCGATAGCGCCACCTTTACACGTTCCGCGGTGTGCGCTTTCAGCTATGATTTACGTACATGCATGAAAATCGGTACACACATGTAACTCACCAATACCTACAAAAAAGCCTCCTGGGACAAAATCCGAAACCCAACAGGAAGTCGGTTATTATTAATTTTCTTAGCAAAATTTGTGTCATTTTTGCCATTTTCAGGCGTCGTACTTGAACGAACTCCTCCTAGAGATTTACTCCGATCAGCAGCAAATTTGGTGAGTCTAATCTAAAGCCCTTTGTGACGTTAAATTGTGAAGATCTAGAGTTTTCATCGGAGGGCGTGTCCGTGGCGGCCTCGCAATTTTCGATGTTTCGCCATGAAAAAGGAAGTTGCTGTAACTTAGGCATAAAATGTCCGATCTGTCCCAAACTTCACATGTGTGATAACACTCCTGACCTGATGACATCTACATATCCATATTCAGTTATAGTCATAGCGCCACCTGCTGGCAACAGGAAGTGTCATGCTGTACTCTACAACCAACTCCTCCTAGAGATTTATACAGATCAACACCAAAATCGGTCAGTCTAATATAAAGGCCTTAGTGATGTTAAATTGTGAAGATCTTGAGTTTTCGGTAAAGGGCGTGTCCGTGGCGGCCTGACAAATTTCGAGGTCTCGCCATGGATATAAAACTTGTTATAACTCAGCCATAAAATGTCCGATTTGCCTCAAACTTCACATATTCGATAAGAGTCCTGGCCTGAACACATCTGAAGGCCAATATTCTATTATAATCACAGCGCCACCTGTTGGCAACAGGAAATGACTTGTATCAAACTCCTCCTAGAGATTTAATGATATCAACATTATATTTGGTCAGTCTGATCTAGAGGCCTTAGAGATGTTAAATTGCGAAGATCTTGAGTTTTCGTTAAAGGGCGTGTCCGTGGCGGCGTGACAAAGTTTGATGTTTCGCCATGGACATAGAAGTTGTTATAACTCAGCCATAAAATGTCCGATCTGCCTCAAACTTCACAGGTTTGGTAAGAGTCCTGGCCTGAAGACACCTAAAGGCCAATATTCAGATATTATCATAGCGCCACCTGTTGGCAGCAGGATATATCATATATTTCACTAACTCAAACATACCAAGGTCAATCTGCACCAAACTTCATATGTTTGATGAAAGTGGTGGCCTGAACACATCTACATGCCAATAATCAGTTATAGGCATAGCGCCACCAGCTGGCAGCAGGAAATTTGGCACATTTAAGTGACTTTGACATATTTCTCATATTTTTACTGTATTAAAAGCATACTACCCACCATTTGCTGTGTTCCTAAAGCCACCGGTCGGCGGTGAGCCCGTGTGCGAGGGCCCGTTCATCGCTGCTTGCAGCTTTAATTAGGGCCCGAGCACCGATGGTGTGAGGACCCTATTGGATCTGCTTCGTTTATTATTATTATTATTATTCTTCTTCTCCGGAATGAATCGCATTTTTGAGGGCCTAAACATACCCGAAAACTCATGAAACTTTGCACACACATCAAACCTGGCGAAAATGGACGTCTGATATGGGTTTCAGAGATGGGTGTGGCAAAACGGCTCGATAGCGCCACCTTTACACGTTCCGCGGTGTGCGCTTTCAGCTGTGATTCACGTACATGCATGAAAATCGGTACACACATGTAGCTCACCAATACCTACAAAAAAGCCTCCTGGGACAAAATCCGAAACCCAACAGGAAGTCGGTTATTATTAATTTTCTTAGCAAAATTTGTGTCATTTTTGCCATTTTCAGGCGTGGTACTTGAACGAACTCCTCCTAGAGATTTACTCCGATCAACAGCAAATTTGGTGAGTCTAATCTAAAGCCCTTTGTGACGTTAAATTGTGAAGATCTAGAGTTTTCATCGAAGGGCGTGTCCGTGGCGGCCTCGCAAATTTCGATGTTTCGCCATGAAAAAGGAAGTTGCTATAACTTAGGCATAAAATGTCCGATCTGTCCCAAACTTCACATGTGTGATAACACTCCTGACCTGATGACATCTACATATCCATATTCAGTTATAGTCATAGCGCCACCTGCTGGCAACAGGAAGTGTCACGCTGTACTCTACAACCAACTCCTCCTAGAGATTTATACAGATCAACACCAAAATAGGTCAGTCTAATATAAAGGCCTTAGTGATGTTAAATTGTGAAGATCTTGAGTTTTCGGTAAAGGGCGTGTCCGTGGCGGCCTGACAAATTTCGAGGTCTCGCCATGGATATAAAACTTGTTATAACTCAGCCATAAAATGTCCGATTTGCCTCAAACTTCACATATTCGATAAGAGTCCTGGCCTGAACACATCTGAAGGCCAATATTCTATTATAATCACAGCGCCACCTGTTGGCAACAGGAAATGACTTGTATCAAACTCCTCCTAGAGATTTAATGATATCAACATTATATTTGGTCAGTCTGATCTAGAGGCCTTAGAGATGTTAAATTGCAAAGATCTTGAGTTTTCGTTAAAGGGCGTGTCCGTGGCGGCGTGACAAAGTTTGATGTTTCGCCATGGACATAGAAGTTGTTATAACTCAGGCATAAAATGTCCGATCTGCCTCAAACTTCACAAGTTTGGTAAGAGTCCTGGCCTGAAGACACCTAAAGGCCAATATTCAGATATTATCATAGCGCCACCTGTTGGCAGCAGGATATATCATATCTTTCACTAACTCAAACATACCAAGGTCAATCTGCACCAAACTTCATATGTTTGATGAAAGTGGTGGCCTGAACACATCTACATGCCAATAATCAGTTATAGGCATAGCGCCACCAGCTGGCAGCAGGAAATTTGGCACATTTAAGTGACTTTGACATATTTCTCCTATTTTTACTGTATTAAAAGCATACTACCCACCATTTGCTGTGTTCCTAAAGCCACCGGTCGGCGGTGAGCCCGTGTGCGAGGGCCCGTTCATCGCTGCTTGCAGCTTTAATTATTATTATTATTCTTCTTCTCCGGAATGAATCGCATTTTTGAGGGCCTAAACATACCCGAAAACTCATGAAACTTTGCACACACATCAAACCTGGCGAAAATGGATGTCTGATATGGGTTTCAGAGATGGGTGTGGCAAAACGGCTCGATAGCGCCACCTTTACACGTTCCGCGGTGTGCGCTTTCAGCTATGATTCACGTACATGCATGAAAATCGGTACACACATGTAGCTCACCAATACCTACAAAAAAGCCTCCTGGGACAAAATCCGAAACCCAACAGGAAGTCGGTTATTATTAATTTTCTTAGCAAAATTTGTGTCATTTTTGCCATTTTCAGGCGTGGTACTTGAACGAACTCCTCCTAGAGATTTACTCCGATCAACAGCAAATTTGGTGAGTCTAATCTAAAGCCCTTTGTGACGTTAAATTGTGAAGATCTAGAGTTTTCATCGAAGGGCGTGTCTGTGGCGGCCTCGCAAATTTCGATGTTTCGCCATGAAAAAGGAAGTTGCTATAACTTAGGCATAAAATGTCCGATCTGTCCCAAACTTCACATGTGTGATAACACTCCTGACCTGATGACATCTACATATCCATATTCAGTTATAGTCATAGCGCCACCTGCTGGCAACAGGAAGTGTCATGCTGTACTCTACAACCAACTCCTCCTAGAGATTTATACAGATCAACACCAAAATCGGTCAGTCTAATATAAAGGCCTTAGTGATGTTAAATTGTGAAGATCTTGAGTTTTCGGTAAAGAGCGTGTCCGTGGCGGCCTGACAAATTTCGAGGTCTCGCCATGGACATAGAAGTTGTTATAACTCAGCCATAAAATGTCCGATCTGCCTCAAACTTCACAGGTTTGGTAAGAGTCCTGGCCTGAAGACACCTAAAGGCCAATATTCAGATATTATCATAGCGCCACCTGTTGGCAGCAGGATATATCATATCTTTCACTAACTCAAACATACCAAGGTCAATCTGCACCAAACTTCATATGTTTGATGAAAGTGGTGGCCTGAACACATCTACATGCCAATAATCAGTTATAGGCATAGCGCCACCAGTTGGCAGCAGGAAATTTGGCACATTTAAGTGACTTTGACATATTTCTCCTATTTTTACTGTATTAAAAGCATACTACCCACCATTTGCTGTGTTCCTAAAGCCACCGGTCGGCGGTGAGCCCGTGTGCGAGGGCCCGTTCATCGCTGCTTGCAGCTTTAATTAGGGCCCGAGCACCGATGGTGTGAGGACCCTATTGGATCTGCTTCGTTTATTATTATTAGGGCCCGAGCACCGATGGTGTGAGGACCCTATTGGATCTGCTCCGTTTATTAGGGCCCGAGCACCGATGGTGTGAGGACCCTATTGGATCTGCTCCGTTTATTATTATTATTATTATTATTATTATTCTTCTCCAAAATGAATCGCATTTTAGAGGGCCTAAACATGCCCGAAAAGTCACGAAACTTTGCACACACATCAAACCTGGTGAAAATTTACGTCTGATATGGGGTTCAGAAGTGGGTGTGGCAAAATGGCTCGACAGCGCCACCTTTACACGTTCAGCGGTGTGCGCTTTCAGCTGTGATTCACGTACATGCACGAAAATAGGTACACACATGTAACACACCAATACCTATAAAAAAGCCTCTTGGAGGAAAATTTTACACCCAACAGGAAGTCGGTTATTTTTAATTTTCTCAGCAAAATTTGTGTCATTTTTGCCATTTTCAGGCTTCGTACTTGAACGAACTCCTCCTAGAGATTGATTCGGATCAATGCCGAATTTGGTGAGTCCAATCTAAAGCCCTTTGTGACGTTAAATTGCGAAGATCTAGAGTTTTCATCGGAGGGCGTGTCCGTGGCGGCCTCGCAAATTTCGATGTTTCGCCATGAAAAAGGAAGTTGCTATAACTTAGGCATAAAATGTCCAATCTGTCCCAAACTTCACATGTGTTATAACACTCCTGACCTGAAGACATCTACATGCCTATATTCAGTTATAGTCATAGCGCCACCTGCAGGCAACAGGAAGTGTCATGCTGTACTCTACAACCAACACCTCCTAGAGATTTATGCAGATCAACACCAAAATCGGTCAGTCTAATATAAAGGCCTTAGTGATGTTAAATTGTGAAGATCTTGAGTTTTCGGTAAAGGGCGTGTCCGTGGCGGCCTGACAAATTTCGAGGTCTCGCCATGGATATAAAACTTGTTATAACTCAGCCATAAAATGTCCGATTTGCCTCAAACTTCACATATTCGATAAGAGTCCTGGCCTGAATACATCTGAAGGCCAATATACTATTATTATCACAGCGCCACCTGTTGGCAACAGGAAATGACTTGTATCAAACTCCTCCTAGAGATTTAATGATATCAACATTATATTTGGTCAGTCTGATCTAGAGGCCTTAGAGATGTTAAATTGTGAAGATCTTGAGTTTTCGTTAAAGGGCGTGTCCGTGGCGGCCTGACAAAGTTTGATGTTTCGCCATGGACATAGAAGTTGTTATAACTCAGCCATAAAATGTCCAATCTGCCTCAAACTTCACAGGTTTGGTAAGAGTCCTGGCCTGAAGACACCTAAAGGCCAATATTCAGATATTATCATAGCGCCACCTGTTGGCAGCAGGATATATCATATCTTTCACTAACTCAAACATACCAAGGTCAATCTGCACCAAACTTCATATGTTTGATGAAAGTGGTGGCCTGAACACATCTACATGCCAATAATCAGTTATAGGCATAGCGCCACCAGCTGGCAGCAGGAAATTTGGCGCATTTAAGTGACTTTGACATATTTCTCCTATTTTTACTGTATTAAAAGCATACTACCCACCATTTGCTGTTCCTAAAGCCACCGGTCGGCGGTGAGCCCGTGTGCGAGGGCCCGTTCATCGCTGCTTGCAGCTTTAATTATTATTATTCTTCTTCTCCGGAATGAATCGCATTTTTGAGGGCCTAAACATACCCGAAAACTCATGAAACTTTGCACACACATCAAACCTGGCGAAAATGTACGTCTGATATGGGGTTCAGAGATGGGTGTGGCAAAATGGCTCGATAGCGCCACCTTTACACGTTCCGCGGTGTGCGCTTTCAGTTGTGATTAACGTACATGCACGAAAATCGGTACACACATGTAACTCACCAATACCTACAAAAAAGCCTCTTGGAGCAAAATTTGACACCCAACAGGAAGTTGGTTATTTTTAATTTTCTCAGCAAATTTTGTGTCATTTTTGCCATTTTCAGGCGTCATACTTGAACGAACTCCTCCTAGAGATTTATTCGGATCAACGCCAAATTTGCTGAGTCTAATCTAAAGCCCTTTGTGACGTTAAATTGCGAAGATCTAGAGTTTTCATCGGAGGGCGTGTCCGTGGCGGCCTGGCAAATTTCGATGCTTCGCCATGAAAAAGGAAGTTGTTATAACTCAGGCACAAAATGTCCGATCTGCCCCAAACTTCACATGTGTGATAACACTCCTGACCTGATAACATCTATATGTCCATATTCAGTAATAGTGATAGCGCCACCTGCTGGCAACAGGAAGTGTCATGCTGTACTCTGCAACAAACTCCTCCTAGAGATTTATACATATCAACACCAAAATCGGTCAGTCTAATATAAAGGCTTTAGTGATGTTTAATTGCGAAGATCTTGAGTTTTCGTTGAAGGGCGTGTCCGTGGCGGCCTGACAAATTTCTAGGTCTCGCCATGGATATAAAACTTGTTATAACTCAGCCATAAAATGTCCGATTTGCCTCAAACTTCACATATTCGATAATAGTCCTGGCCTGAACAAATCTGAAGGCCAATATTCTATTATAATCACAGCGCCACCTGTTGGCAACAGGAAATGACTTGTAGCAAACTCCTCCTAGAGATTTAATGATATCAACTTTATATTTGCTCAGTCTGATCTAGAGGCCTTAGAGATGTTAAATTGTGAAGATCTTGAGTTTTCGTTAAAGGGCGTGTCCGTGGCGGCGTCACAAAGTTTGATGTTTCGCCATGGACATAGAAGTTGTTATAACTCAGCCATAAAATGTCTGATCTGCCTCAAACTTCACAGGTTTTGTAAGAGTCCTGGCCTGAAGACACCTAAAGGCCAATATTCAGATATTATCATAGCGCCACCTGTTGGCAGCAGGATATATCATATATTTCACTAACTCAAACATACCAAGGTCAATCTGCACCAAACTTCATATGTTTGATGGAAGTGCCAGCCTGAACACATCTACATGCCAATAATCAGTTATAGGCATAGCGCCACCAGCTGGCAGCAGGAAATTTGGCACATTTAAGTGACTTTGACATATTTTTCGTATTTTTACTGTATTAAAAGCATACTGCCCACCATTAGCTGTGTCCAAAAAGCCACCGGTCGGCGGTGAGCCCGTGTGCGAGGGCCCGTTCATCGCTGCTTGCAGCTTTAATTATTATTATTATTATTATTATTCTTCTTCTCCAAAATGAATCGCATTTTAGAGGACCTAAACATGCCCAAAAACTCACAAAACTTTGCACACACATCAAACCTCGCGAAAATTTACGTCTGATATGGGGTTCAGAAGTGGGTGTGGCAAAATGGCTCGACAGCGCCACCTTTAGACGTTCAGCGGTGTGCGCTTTCAGCTGTGATTCACGTACACGCACAGAAATCGGTACACACATGTAACACACCAATACCTACAAAAAAGCCTCTTGGAGCAAAATCCGGAACCCAACAGGAAGTCGGTTAATATTAATATTCTCAACAAAATTTGTGTCATTTTTGCCATTTTCAGGCCTTGTATCTGAACGAACTCCTCCTAGAGATTTATTTGGATTAACGCCAAATTTGCTGAGTCTAATCTAAAGCCCTTTGTGACGTTAAATTGTGAAGATCTAGAGTTTTCATCAGAGGGCGTGTCCGTGGCGGCCTCGCAAATTTCGATGCTTCGCCATGAAAAAGGAAGTTGCTATAACTCAAGCATAAAATGTCCGATCTGTCCCAAACTTTATATGTGTGATAACACTCCTGATCTGAGGACAACTACATGCCCATATTCAGTAATAGTCATAGCGCCACCTGCTGGCAACAGGAAGTGTCATGCTGTACTCTACAACAAACTCCTCCTAGAGATTTATACAGATCAACACCAAAATCGGTCAGTCTAATATAAAGGCCTTAGTGATGTTAAATTGTGAAGATCTTGAGTTTTCATTGAAGGGCGTGTCCGTGGCGGCCTGACAAATTTCGAGGTCTCGCCATGGATATAAAACTTGTTATAACTCAGCCATAAAATGTCCGATCTGCCTCAAACTTCACAGGTTTTGTAAGAGTCCTGGCCTGAACACATCTGAAGACCAATATTCTATTATAATCACAGCGCCACCTGTTGGCAATAGGAAATGACTTGTAGCAAACTCCTCCTAGAGATTTAATGATATCAACATTATCTTCAGTCAGTCTGATCTAGAGGTCTTAGAGATGTTAAATTGCGAAGAACTTGAGTTTTCGTTAAAGGGCGTGTCCGTGGCGGCGTCACAAAGTTTGATGTTTCGCCATGGACATAGAAGTTGTTATAACTCAGCCATAAAATGTCCGATCTGCCTCAAACTTCACAGGTTTTGTAAGAGTCCTGGCCTGAAGACACCTCAAGGCCAATATTCAGATATTATCATAGCGCCACCTGTTGGCAGCAGAATATATCACATCTTTCACTAACTCAAAAATACCAAGGTCAATCTGCACCAAACTTTATATGTTTGATGAAAGTGCCAGCCTGAACACATCTAAATGCCAATAATCAGTTATAGGCATAGCGCCACCAGCTGGAAGCAGGAAATTTGGCACATTTAAGTGACTTTGACATATTTGTCCTATTTTTACTGTATTAAAAGCATACTGCCCACCATTTGCTGTGTTCCTAAAGCCACCGGTCGGCGGTGAGCCCGTGTGCGAGGGCCCGTTCATCGCTGCTTGCAGCTTTAATTATTATTATTCTTCTTCTCCGGAATGAATCGCATTTTTGAGGGCCTAAACATACCCGAAAACTCATGAAACTTTGCACACACATCAAACCTGGCGAAAATGGATGTCTGATATGGGTTTCAGAGATGGGTGTGGCAAAACGGCTCGATAGCGCCACCTTTACACGTTCCGCGGTGTGCGCTTTCAGCTATGATTCACGTACATGCATGAAAATCGGTACACACATGTAACTCACCAATACCTACAAAAAAGCCTCCTGGGACAAAATCCGAAACCCAACAGGAAGTCGGTTATTATTAATTTTCTTAGCAAAATTTGTGTCATTTTTGCCATTTTCAGGCATCATACTTGAACGAACTCCTCCTAGAGATTTACTCCGATCAACAGCAAATTTGGTGAGTCTAATCTAAAGCCCTTTGTGACGTTAAATTGTGAAGATCTAGAGTTTTCATCGGAGGGCGTGTCTGTGGCGGCCTAGCAAATTTCGATGTTTCGCCATGAAAAAGGAAGTTGCTATAACTTAGGCATAAAATGTCCGATCTGTCCCAAACTTCACGTGTGTGATAACACTCCTGACCTGAAGACATCTACATGCCCATATTCAGTTATAGTCATAGCGCCACCTGCAGGCAACAGGAAGTGTCATGCTGTACTATAAAACCAACTCCTCCTAGAGATTTATACAGATCAACACCAAAATCGGTCAGTCTAATATAAAGGCCTTAGCGATGTTTAATTGTAAAGATCTTGAGTTTTTGGTAAAGGGCGTGTCCGTGGCGGCCTGACAAATTTCGAGGTCTCGCCATGGATATAAAACTTGTTATAACTCAGCCATAAAATGCCCGATTTGCCTCAAACTTCACATATTCGATAAGAGTCCTGGCCTGAACACATCTGAAGGCCAATATTCTATTATAATCACAGCGCCACCTGTTGGCAACAGGAAATGACTTGTATCAAACTCCTCCTAGAGATTTAATGATATCAACATTATATTTGGTCAGTCTGATCTAGAGGCCTTAGAGATGTTAAATTGCAAAGATCTTGAGTTTTCGTTAAAGGGCGTGTCCGTGGCGGCGTGACAAAGTTTGATGTTTCGCCATGGACATAGAAGTTGTTATAACTCAGCCATAAAATGTCCGATCTGCCTCAAACTTCACAGGTTTGGTAAGAGTCCTGGCCTGAAGACACCTAAAGGCCAATATTCAGATATTATCATAGCGCCACCTGTTGGCAGCAGGATATATCATATATTTCACTAACTCAAACATACCAAGGTCAATCTGCACCAAACTTCATATGTTTGATGAAAGTGGTGGCCTGAACACATCTACATGCCAATAATCAGTTATAGGCATAGCGCCACCAGCTGGCAGCAGGAAATTTGGCACATTTAAGTGACTTTGACATTATCTCCTATTTTTACTGTATTAAAAGCATACTACCCACCATTTGCTGTGTTCCTAAGCCACTGGTCGGCGGTGAGCCCGTGTGCGAGGGCCCGTTCATCGCTGCTTGCAGCTTTAATTATTATTATTATTATTATTATTATTCTTCTCCAAAATGAATCGCATTTTTGAGGGCTTAGACATACCCGAAAACTCATGAAACTTTGCACACACATCAAACCTGGCGAAAATTTACGTCTGATATGGGTTTCAGAGATGGGTGTGGCAAAATGGCTCGACAGCGCCACCGTTAGACGTTCAGCGGTGTGCGCTTTCAGCTGTGATTCACGTACATGCACGGAAATCGGTACACACATGTAACACACCAATACCTACAAAAAAGCCTCTTGGAGCAAAATTTGACACCCAACAGGAAGTCGGTTATTTTTAATTTTCTCAGCAAATTTTGTGTCATTTTTGCCATTTTCAGGCCTCGTACTTGAACGAACTCCTCCTAGAGATTTATTCGGATCAACGCCAAATTTGCTGAGTTTAATCTAAAGCCCTTTGTGACGTTAAATTGCGAAGATCTAGAGTTTTCATCAGAGGGCGTGTCCGTGGCGGCCTGGCAAATTTCGATGCTTCGCCATGAAAAAGGAAGTTGCTACAACTCAGGCATAAAATGTCCGATCTGTCCCAAACTTCACATGTGTGATAACACTCCTGACCTGATGACATCTATATGTCCATATTCAGTTATAGTCATAGCGCCACCTGCTGGCAACAGGAAGTGTCATGCTGTACTCTGCAACAAACTCCTCCTAGAGATTTATACAGATCAACACCAAAATCGGTCAGTCTAAGCAAAAGGCTTTAGTGATGTTAAATTGCGAAGATCTTGAGTTTTCGTTGAAGGGCGTGTCCGTGGCGGCCTGACAAATTTCGAGGTCTCGCCATGGATATAAAACTTGTTATAACTCAGCCATAAAATGTCCGATTTGCCTCAAACTTCACATATTCGATAAGAGTCCTGGCCTGAACAAATCTGAAGGCCAATATTCTATTATAATCACAGCGCCACCTGTTGGCAACAGGAAATTACTTGTAGCAAACTCCTCCTAGAGATTTAATGATATCAACTTTATATTTGTTCAGTCTGATCTAGAGGCCTTAGAGATGTTAAATTGCGAAGATCTTGAGTTTTCGTTAAATGGCGTGTCTGTGGCGGCGTGACAAAGTTTGATGTTTCGCCATGGACATAGAAGTTGTTATAACTCAGGTATAAAATGTCCGATCTGCCTCAAACTTCACAGGTTTGGTAAGAGTCCTGGCCTGAAGACACCTAAAGGCCAATATTCAGATATTATCATAGCGCCACCTGTTGGCAGCAGGATATATCATATCTTTCACTAACTCAAACATACCAAGGTCAATCTGCACCAAACTTCATATGTTTGATGAAAGTGGTGGCCTGAACACATCTACATGCCAATAATCAGTTATAGGCATAGCGCCACCAGCTGGCAGCAGGAAATTTGGCACATTTAAGTGACTTTGACATATTTCTCCTATTTTTACTGTATTAAAAGCATACTACCCACCATTTGCTGTTTTCCTAAAGCCACCGGTCGGCGGTGAGCCCGGGTGCGAGGGCCCGTTCATCGCTGCTTGCAGCTTTAATTAGGGCCCGAGCACCGATGGTGTGAGGACCCTATTGGATCTGCTTCGTTTATTATTATTATTATTATTCTTCTTCTCCGGAATGAATCGCATTTTTGAGGGCCTAAACATACCCGAAAACTCATGAAACTTTGCACACACATCAAACCTGGCGAAAATGGATGTCTGATATGGGTTTCAGAGATGGGTGTGGCAAAACGGCTCGATAGCGCCACCTTTACACGTTCCGCGGTGTGCGCTTTCAGCTATGATTCACGTACATGCATGAAAATCAGTACACACATGTAACTCACCAATACCTACAAAAAAGCCTCCTGGGACAAAATCCGAAACCCAACAGGAAGTCGGTTATTATTAATTTTCTTAGCAAAATTTGTGTCATTTTTGCCATTTTCAGGCATCATACTTGAACGAACTCCTCCTAGAGATTTACTCCGATCAACAGCAAATTTGGTGAGTCTAATCTAAAGCCCTTTGTGACGTTAAATTGTGAAGATCTAGAGTTTTCATCGGAGGGCGTGTCTGTGGCGGCCTAGCAAATTTCGATGTTTCGCCATGAAAAAGGAAGTTGCTATAACTTAGGCATAAAATGTCCGATCTGTCCCAAACTTCACGTGTGTGATAACACTCCTGACCTGATGACATCTACATGCCCATATTCAGTTATAGTCATAGCGCCACCTGCAGGCAACAGGAAGTGTCATGCTGTACTATAAAACCAACTCCTCCTAGAGATTTATACAGATCAACACCAAAATCGGTCAGTCTAATATAAAGGCCTTAGCGATGTTTAATTGTAAAGATCTTGAGTTTTCGGTAAAGGGCGTGTCCGTGGCGGCCTGACAAATTTCGAGGTCTCGCCATGGATATAAAACTTGTTATAACTCAGCCATAAAATGCCCGATTTGCCTCAAACTTCACATATTCGATAAGAGTCCTGGCCTGAACACATCTGAAGGCCAATATTCTATTATAATCACAGCGCCACCTGTTGGCAACAGGAAATGACTTGTATCAAACTCCTCCTAGAGATTTAATGATATCAACATTATATTTGGTCAGTCTGATCTAGAGGCCTTAGAGATGTTAAATTGCGAAGATCTTGAGTTTTCGTTAAAGGGCGTGTCTGTGGCGGCGTGACAAAGTTTGATGTTTCGCCATGGACATAGAAGTTGTTATAACTCAGCCATAAAATGTCCGATCTGCCTCAAACTTCACAGGTTTGGTAAGAGTCCTGGCCTGAAGACACCTAAAGGCCAATATTCAGATATTATCATAGCGCCACCTGTTGGCAGCAGGATATATCATATATTTCACTAACTCAAACATACCAAGGTCAATCTGCACCAAACTTCATATGTTTGATGAAAGTGGTGGCCTGAACACATCTACATGCCAATAATCAGTTATAGGCATAGCGCCACCAGCTGGCAGCAGGAAATTTGGCACATTTAAGTGACTTTGACATTATCTCCTATTTTTACTGTATTAAAAGCATACTACCCACCATTTGCTGTGTTCCTAAGCCACCGGTCGGCGGTGAGCCCGTGTGCGAGGGCCCGTTCATCGCTGCTTGCAGCTTTAATTATTATTATTATTATTATTATTATTCTTCTCCAAAATGAATCGCATTTTTGAGGGCTTAGACATACCCGAAAACTCATGAAACTTCGCACACACATCAGACCTGGCGAAAATTTACGTCTGATATGGGTTGCAGAAGTGGGTGTGGCAAAATGGCTCGACAGCGCCACCTTTACACGTTCCGCGGTGTGCGCATTCAGCTGTGATTCACGTACATGCACGAAAATCGGTACACACATGTAACACACCAATACCTACAAAAAAGCCTCTTGGAGCAAAATTTGACACCCAACAGGAAGTCGGTTATTTTTAATTTTCTCAGCAAATTTTGTGTCATTTTTGCCATTTTCAGGCCTCGTACTTGAACGAACTCCTCCTAGAGATTTATTCGGATCAACGCCAAATTTTCAGAGTCTAATCTAAAGCCCTTTGTGACGCTAAATTGTGAAGATCTAGAGTTTTCATCGGAGGGCGTGTCCGTGGCGGCCTCGCAAATTTCGATGTTTCGCCATGAAAAAGGAAGTTGCTATAACTTAGGCATAAAATGTCCAATCTGTCCCAAACTTCACATGTGTGATAACACTCCTGACCTGATGACATCTACATATCCATATTCAGTTATAGTCATAGCGCCACCTGCAGGCAACAGGAAGTGTCATGCTGTACTCTACAACCAACTCCTCCTAGAGATTTATACAGATCAACACCAAAATCGGTCAGTCTAATATAAAGGCCTTAGTGATGTTAAATTGTGAAGATCTTGAGTTTTCGTTGAAGGGCGTGTCCGTGGCGGCCTGACAAATTTCGAGGTCTCGCCATGGATATAAAACTTGTTATAACTCAGCCATAAAATGTCCGATTTGCCTCAAACTTCACATGTTCGATTAAAGTCCTGGCCTGAACACATCTGAAGGCCAATATTCTATTATAATCACAGCGCCACCTGTTGGCAACAGGAAATGACTTGTATAAAACTCCTCCTAGAGATTTAATGATATCAACATTATATTTGGTCAGTCTGATCTAGAGGTCTTAGAGATGTTAAATTGCGAAGATCTTGAGTTTTCGTTAAAGGGCGTGTCTGTGGCGGCGTGACAAAGTTTGATGTTTCGCCATGGACATAGAAGTTGTTATAACTCAGCCATAAAATGTCCGATCTGCCTCAAACTTCACAGGTTTGGTAAGAGTCCTGGCCTGAAGACACCTAAAGGCCAATATTCAGATATTATCATAGCGCCACCTGTTGGCATCAGGATATATCATATCTTTCACTAACTCAAACATACCAAGGTCAATCTGCACCAAACTTCATATGTTTGATGAAAGTGCCAGCCTGAACACATCTACATGCCAATAATCAGTTATAGGCATAGCGCCACCAGCTGGCAGCAGGGAATTTGGCACATTTAAGTGACTTTGACATATTTCTCATATTTTTACTGTATTAAAAGCATACTACCCTCCATTTGCTGTGTTCCTAAAGCCACCGGTCGGCGGTGAGCCCGTGTGCGAGGGCCCGTTCATCGCTGCTTGCAGCTTTAATTATTATTATTATTCTTCTTATCCGGAATGAATCGCATTTTTGAGGGCCTAAACATACCCGAAAACTAACGAAACTTTGCACACACATCAGACCTGGCGAAAATGGACGTCTGATATGGGTTGCAGAAGTGGGTGTGGCAAAATGGCTCAATAGCGCCACCTTTACACGTTCCGCGGTGTGCGCATTCTGCTGTGATTATCGTACATGCACAAAAATCGGTACACACATGTAACACACCAATACCTACAAAAAAGCCTCTTGAGATAAAATCCGAAACCCAACAGGAAGTCGGTTATTATTAATTTTCTCAGCAAAATTTGTGTCATTTTTGCCATTTTCAGGTGTCATACTTGAACGAACTCCTCCTAGAGATTTATTCCGATCAACACCAAATTTGGTGAGTCTAATCTAAAGCCCTTTGTGACGTTAAATTGTGAAGATCTAGAGTTTTCATCGGAGGGCGTGTCCGTGGCGGCCTCGCAAATTTCGATGTTTCGCCATGAAAAAGGAAGTTGCTATAACTTAGGCATAAAATGTCCGATCTGTCCCAAACTTCACATGTGTGATACCACTCCTGACCTGAAGACATCTACATGCCCATATTCAGTTATAGTCATAGCGCCACCTGCAGGCAACAGGAAGTGTCATGCTGTACTCTACAACCAACTCCTCCAAGAGATTTATACAGATCAACACCAAAATCGGTCAGTCTAATATAAAGGCCTTAGCGATGTTAAATTGCGAAGATCTTGAGTTTTCGTTGAAGGGCGTGTCCGTGGCGGCCTGACAAATTTCGAGGTCTCGCCATGGATATAAAACTTGTTATAACTCAGCCATAAAATGTCCGATTTGCCTCAAACTTCACATATTCGATAAGAGTCCTGGCCTGAACACATCTCAAGGCCAACATTCTATTATAATCACAGCGCCACCTGTTGGCAACAGGAAATGACTTGTATCAAACTCGTCTTAGAGATTTAATGATATTAACATTATATTTGGTCATTCTGATCTAGAGGCCTTAAACATGTTAAATTGCGAAGATCTTGAGTTTTCGTTAAAGGGCGTGTCTGTGGCGGCCTGACATAGTTTGATGTTTCGCCATGGACATAGAAGTTGTTATAACTCAGCCATAAAATGTCCGATCTGCCTCAAACTTCACAGGTTTGGTAAGAGTCCTGGCCTGAAGACACCTAAAGGCCAATATTCAGATATTATCATAGCGCCACCTGTTGGCAGCAGGATATATCATATCTTTCACTAACTCAAACATACCAAGGTCAATCTGCACCAAACTTCATATGTTTGATGAAAGTGGTGGCCTGAACACATCTACATGCCAATAATCAGTTATATGCATAGCGCCACCAGCTGGCAGCAGGAAATTTGGCACATTTAAGTGACTTTGACATATTTCTCCTATTTTTACTATATTAAAAGCATACTGCCCACCATTTGCTGTTTTTACTAAAGCCACCGGTCGGCGGTGAGCCCGTGTGCGAGGGCCCGTTCATCGCTGCTTGCAGCTTTAATTATTATTTGAATTTTTTTTTTTTTTAATCTATTAAGGCAAAAATATCACTAGGTGTTTTCGTTACAGATTTGTGCAAAACTTTAGCGATATTTTATAAATGTCAATAAAAAACTATTATAAAATTACAGTGTTTCCATTCACCAATGCAATGCGACTAAACATATTTTTTTTACTCTCGCAACAAGTCATGACGGCCGATGTTGGTAGGTTTATGTTTATCACAGTCACCACACTAGCCATTATTTTTAATCAGATGTAGAAATGTAGATGCATATCTTTAGCGAAGCAGCATGGAGAGCTGCTTCTGGAGCTCTTCTGAAATGTATAAATCAAGCATTGACTAGAGTGTCTGCGATCAGCTCCGACGGCTGTTTTGGAGTCGTAATGCACTGCAGACGTGTGCAGTGTAAATAAGGGGTTATTCAAGCATTACTGGCAAGAAAAGGCCCTTGTACTTGTGAGCAGCTATGTATGAGGCGTTTCTTGGAGGTTATAGTACATTAAAGAATGAAATCGCAAACTATATCCTTTTTCCAAAATTTTGGAAAAAAAAAAAACACCTCATGGGGACGTAAAAAGGTATTTGCAATATATGGGAAATTTTGTGAAATTAACACGTTTCCATTGAACGTATTTTTAAGTCTTAATTTCAATTTGCACAATTTGAAGGGTAACAGAAATGGAGCTACTTTGGTTTATAAGTTAACATAAAATTACCCTGTAGAGAAAATGAATAGGATTTTTACTTCCAGAACTCAATTGTTGCACTCTATATAAACCAAACTGACTAAATATGATGTCTATCTTTAAAGTCACCTTGGACAAAAAAGGTGTCCCAGAGGACATCTCCAACAAGGAGATTTTCTGTTTCATTTAAGTGTCAAATTTGTGTCAGACTTTTTATCTTAAATCTGTTAGAAGATCTAAAAACGATACAAACTAGACAACTGTTGACATTTTGTAAGAGTTAAATAATGCATATGATTTGGATAGCATAGCTCATAATTTGCTTTTGAAATAATTTGTTGTGATCATTTAGAGATCTCTAACTTCTGATTGTTTGCTTTGGTGTGTTGGAGAAGCTGAGCGCAGTTTGATACATTCTGAAACTCTAGAAGAGACGCACATTACTAAAGTCATTATCAAAGATGCTAGTTTCAATTTGCTGTCCAATTCAAATATTAAAAAGATCTCAGTTGTGATTTTCCTTTTCCTGTGGGGTGATTCATCGCTTAGCACTTTATCGCTTCACGCTTGGTTAGGATGTGGTGTAAGGTGAAACAGAGGACATTTGCGAGAAAGACAAGAAGACAGCATGGGGTAGAGGAAGACAGAGATACCCACTATGCGGCGGAATCGTTGAGCTGGTACTCTCTGGATCGACTGAAACAGGCCTGCACTCCTCCATCCTTCCACAAACGCTTTATCACTCCAGCCAGCTCTGCTGTCATGAAACCCTCCTCAGCGCTGCCCGCCAACACAAACAACTGCCTCGCGTCATCCTGAGACACAAAGAATGAAGACAAATTATTGTCCTGTTTTATTTCATTGTCATATCAGGACACTTTATACTTCTGCTTTATAATAGGAAAAAAGCAAAATAGTGTTTTTCAGTCACCATATTGACTGTTAGACTTTCTCCTATTCATTCACATTCTTAAAGTGTCTGTGAATCAACACAAGTGGGCTGTAGGCGACATGAATCGCACCAGGCCACCAATCTTGTGACTCACCGCTCGTGCCGCATCTCCGAAATCGATCTTGAGTCGTCCCATGGCACGAATGATGGCGATGATAGACTGAATAGTGTTGCTGTAGACCACAGCTTTGTACTGTTTGCACTCCTCCTCCGAGTAACCTGCCTCATGGATGATTCTATATGAAGAGATATGAGGAAGCAATAAATTATATCCAGCATAAAACTAAAGCATAATGCATAAAGCATAAAAATGAAAACTAGTCACTTACTTCATTTGTTTGACTATTGTACTCTTCCCAGACTCCCCAGCACCTGCAAGAGCAGTTGCGTAAGAGTTAGCTTATCTGTCTACAAACGATACAAGCAGCGCAAGTGTCTAGACATAATGAATTTCAAAAACAACAATGGCTGAGTTAATGTATGGGCCCCACAAGACAGAAAATTAAAAAGCTTCTGACGGTTTCATTTTGGGGCTTTGATTCTGAGGAGCCCCTTGTGAATTTGTAAAACCCTGTAGAGCGATGTAGACAAGATTTTGGAAATATAAGATCTAAGACGGTGAACATTGTTGTACATAGTCGTTCTAACACTTTCATTATTTCATTAGTGCCTATGAATATTTCATTAACTTCTCAGAGTGGTGCTTGCAGGAATAGTTCATCCAAAAATTGTTGAAAATTCTCTCATTTATTCCTTTATGTCATTCCAAGCACGTATGGCTTTCTAGTTTCCGTGAAGTAGTTTCGAAGAGCGTTAATGTAGTCGGACGGTCACTGTATGCAATGCAAAAACATCTCCTTTTGTGTTTTATAAAAGAACAAAGGCCGTACACTTGACATGAGGGTGAGTAAATAAAATGCCGAGTCGATAAAATCATCAAACCACACCTACAGGTCCAGTTCTGTGTATGTTCACAAATGTGCGCTGCTGGTAAACTCTGTCAGCTTCTACTGCTGCATTGATTGGTTCCATAATGGCTCCACTTATAGAATCCAATTTAACTTATCTACTGGGATATCGCTCCCTAGCACTGAGACAGAAACTCTACTGCTGTGTATGCTGTCTTGATCTGAACAGAAAAGCCCTACAGAAGTAAATGCGCTAGTCATACTGCTTTGAGCAGATTTTGTGTTCTCTAGCTCTTAAAAAAAAAGGGCTTCAAAAGGGTGTTTTTGCAGTGATGCCACAGAAGAATAACCATTTTGTTTCTCTAACTTTTGAGTGTACAGTTCTTAATAGAACCATTTTTTAAATGATGAAAACATTTAGAGTGTGTTCACACTTGTAGTTCAGTTTGTTTGGTTCATGTGGTCCGGCCCAAAAAGGAAAATGATACATTTGGTCCTAGTCCGCTTAGTGTTCGCACTGCTTTTTTGACAGTGAACCTAAAGATACCGAACCTATAAGTATAGTGATACGTTCACAACCTGATTGGTTGGGATGAATCACATATATTTTGTGACGGAACTCACCTGCGAACTCACAAAGAGCTCATAAAAGGCATTTTACCTCCTTGTTGCTCCATGTTTGCCCTCTGCTCATTTTGTTTTAGATACACCGCTTGTTCCCTTCATGAAATCATGTTGCATAGTGTTGCATCTTCTCATTACTTCCTGTTTTTGGTTTGTTTAGAAGTATTTGGTCCGTTTGGCATTCATATTTGAATCAAATGCAACAAAGTTCATTTGGAAGTGGACAGAGTCTTTTTAGTTTTCTTGGTCCACTTGTTTGGTGCGCACCAGGGTTTGTTTGGCAGTGTTCACACTTACTCAAATGAACAGCACTAACAGAGCAAACGCACCAGAATTCGTTTTAATCAAACCAAACATGACAAGTGTGAACACACCCTTGGTGTAAAGTTTCTATGGATGTTAAGGGTTCTTCATGGAATCCTAGATGCCAATAAAGAACCTTTATTTGTAAGAAAGTGTCAAGGTCCTTTCAATTAGAGTTTAAAGAGATAGTTCACCTGAAAATGAAAATACTGTCATTAATTACTCACACTCATTTCATTCCAAACTAAAGACCTTTGTTCATCTTTGGAACACAAATTTAGATGTTTTTGATAAAATCCGAGAACTTTCTGATACTGCGTAGACAGCAACGCAACCTCATTTAAGGCCATGAATAGTCCATGTGACACCTAATTTAAAGAAGTTACGAAAATACTTTTTGTTCCCAAATAAAACAAAAATAACGACTTTATTCAACAATTTCTTCTCTTTTGTGTCATAACATTACGGTTAAACTACTGATGTCACATGGACTTTCTGGGCTTTAAATGTGGTCTATGCAGAGTCGAAAAGCTCTTGGATTTCATCAGAAATATCTTAATTTGTGTTCTGAAGATGAACGATGGTGACAAACGACATGAGGGTGAGTAACTAATGACAGAATTTAAATTTTTTTTTTACAAGTTTACTATCGCTTTAACTTGTATTGGACATTGTGAACATGCCATTAATATGCACGCATACATGTGCTTAGAGCGCATAGTCATGTGTATTTAAGTGTGTTCAGCTCTTTGCCAAAGGCTTAGTGTCTGATCAAATACCAGCATCTGATAAGCTTATTATGGGTTACAATGGAAAACATGAGTAAGAGACTTCTAAGGCTTTAAGAGTGTGGAAAAAAGGTTCGGCCATTTTAGCACAATAGACTCAAATAATAGACCGTAACTTTGTGGACTGTAATTGGTCTAGTGCAACATGGTACACAAAGGTATATTAAATTAATTAACATTTTGCAGAATACAGGGTTTAAAGTACTTTACCAACACTGCTTTGCTTTTTCTAAAATAAATAAAACAAAATGTTTGCGCCAAACTACTCCATAACATTTTCAAGAATTCCATTCTTTTATTAATACACTTTTCATTATATGTGTTTTTGTTTTTTTTGTATTTTCACTTATAAATTAAAAAATGTTCACCATAATGTTATTTTATTATTTATAGTTTTTACATTTTTCCTTTTTTTCTTATTTTCAGTTTTGACTAGTCATTTTTTTGTAAATGTCGTTTTAATCATTTAATTTTTAATATTTTTGTAGTTTTATTTATACATTTATAAATGTATTGTAAATACTGAAAATGATTTTTTTAAAAACAGTTTTAGTATACTATAACAACAATTCATTGAATGTATGAATCGCAATTTGAATGTATATTTAAATAAATTAATAGACCGACAGGGGGGGGGGGGGGGAATAAGGGTTAAAACACACCCTTGTGTGTTTTGCTTCCTCTTATCAGCGTGTAAAATCAGCTCCAGCCATGGGAAACCAAACAGACGTTTAATTTCTATCCAACTGTTTTTAAAAGCTAAAACATTATTACACCTGTAACGGAAGAATTCCGACAGCCTGTGGAATATTAAACCACTGAATTGGAAAATAGAGGTATATGTTTTTATAACAAGAAACTGTGTTATGAGCAGTGCTAGAAACATCCCTCCAGGGCTACAGCAACCTGGGAGAGATCTTAATAAAGCAGCGGACAAACGCAGAGAAACGTGCCACTAGAGGAACAAGGTGCGAGCCAGTTTCTATTCATGAAAATGAACTGTGGAGGAGCTGTGAGCCATGCCACAATTACACTCATCTAGCTTTTGTCCATTTGACACACGCAGTCGTGCAAGCAAATGCATGCATCTGCGAACGCGCATGCTCCAGTCCGGACTCTCGTCACACTGCCATAGCAACCGGCCCTGTTTCTGAGGACATGCTGCCAAATAGGGCTCAGATACCTGATGGGTGCGTGCCAGCGAAAAGCAGCTCTGCAGTGTATTGCTCATATGCATGCATTTCCAGTAATGCATGATAATCCCTATTTGTCATAGTGACTTGCTTTTGGCTTCCTGCTGATTGTGCGCATAAAGCGGGTGTCATTTTATTGTGGCAGATAAAGCTCTTCTGTTTGATCTGCGTTTTTGCCAGACCATGTTGTGTGGTGAATGATCTGGATGTAAATATGCAATGTAAATTGTTAGAACTGTAATGATTTGTTGATATAAATCCATCTATCGTCATTTTCTTATAATAGAAGATTTTAGCTGCGTGTTTTGACAACAGCAAGATTTCAAATGGTTTGTCATTTAGCTGCATGATACCAAAATGAGATTGTTTACAAGAAAATGTCAACATTAGTAAATATCAATGGATTAATCTGCCTGGCCGGTAATTCGTTGTATTTTTTGTGGACTGAATTAACCCAGCGGTTCCTCACAAGCAAACACCCATCGTGACACACTCAAACACCTTGTACAACTTGCAAATTAGGTGAAAGTTTTTGGGACGCCATGAGCAAACCTGCTGATATGACTGCTGGGGCGTGATAAACAAATGTCAACAAATGCGGGAATTGCCTAGGATGAAAACGTTTGCTTTTTTAGCTTGTACACTAACATTCAAAAGTTTTTGAACAGTAAGATTTTTAATGTTTTTTGTTTTATTTTAAAGAAGTCTCTTCTGCTGACCAAGTCTTCAATTATTTGATCCTAAGTACAGCAAAAACAGTAAAATTCTGAAATATTTTTATTATTTAAAATAACTGTTTTCTATTTGAATATAAATAATTTTAAGATGCAATTTATTTCTGTGATTTTAAAGCTGAATTTTAGCATCATTACTCAGCACTGAGTGGCTTACATAATAGACAAAATTAAGATTATGCTATCCATACAATGTTTGATTAGTAGAGTAAGTGAAGGAAAAATACTCATGATTTATTTACTATTAAAGATATTACAGTGAGTTAACAAGAATTTTTTTTAGTAAATGTCACATAAAATGCTGTCAAAGCAAATTTGTTCAGTTCTAAAAATATATAATTTGCCAATGTACAAAATGATTTACATTATTTTATACATTCGTAAATCACAAATTTTTTAAACCGTAGTTGTAAAGCAAAGCATGTCTGATCCGTTGGGGTAAGCTGTGCCAGTGGCTCAACTGAATGATTTGCCTCCAAATGTAGAAAATACACAACCTGATCTCATGACTAAAACATACCTGTGGGAACTTTTTCGCAACATGCAAAATATGTACCTCCATGTACGTTTCGTGACATATTCGATGTGAAATGTACACTGAGTGGTGCTAAAAGAGTGTTGTTGTTTTTTCTCAGAAGAGAAGAACAAACATATGGTACATTTTATGTGACGTTGGTTTGGTATGTGTCAACGCAGTTCGTTTTAAAATATTGTACCATCTGCACTACACCTAAACCTACCCGATAGTATGAAATAGTGTTGTCAAAAATATCGATACTGAAATATCTGAACGATACCAATACTAATTTCCCGAAGTATCGATACTAGCCGAGCTGTCACTTTCACTTCTCTGCAAAGGCGCGTTAACAAACACCACACGTGACCGCAGTGCCTGTCTCGTCTCTTTCAAGTGAAGCGAATAGAAAGGCGAGTGCGGCGCCCCCGCGACCAGCTTTGTTTGATAAAGAACACAGCAGGAGTGCTATCTGGAAATATTTCGGATATGAAACAAATGAACATGGAAAGCCGAAGTACACAAGCAAGCCAATATGTAAGAGTTGCTACAGAGCAGTGCTAACAAAAGGCGCTAACACCACTATTTTCGCAAAGCACCTGAAAGACAGACACCCGAGTCTATATAAAGAAGAACTGTTCTCATTTTAACATTATCATCTGAATCATTAAATAAGATTGCCTATTATTGTTGCTGATATGAGTGTTGTCCCGTTTTTTACAGCAGTTCGTTAATATAATCAGATTGAGGAATCTTAGACGAGTAAATACCTTAACTGCGGTCAAATGTAAATTAACTGCGCTTATTTAACTTTATTTAAAAAAAAAAATCATTACTTAAATTCTGCAATTTGTCTAAATGTCTATCCAGAGCATTGTTTTTGTGTGTGATGCACGCATGTTTGCTTGCGTGTATCGTTGATTATGAATCCGGCATTAAGATCTGTTCATCAAATAATGTTAATGTATTAACCAGCATTTATGAACGATGAGCAATGCATTTGTTACAGAATATTTGAATCTTTGATAACGGTAGGTAATAAAAACACAACGGATCATGTTAGCTCTGGTCCAATAAAAAATATTAACAGATATAACTTTGGATTTTAATTAGTTCATGTAGTAGTAAATTATAGTTTAAATTAACTTTAACTACTAACTTTAAATTAACTAAGATTAATAAATGTTTTGGAAGTATTTTTCATTGTTTATTCATGTTAACCAATGTTAACAAATATCTGAAATAAGTATAAATATGTGGTCTAAAAAGAAAAAAAAAAGTTTACGACCTACACTACCAGTTATATTTGAACAGCAAATAAAGTATGAAACCAACTCAAATGAAGCTAAGAAGCTGAACAGGGCTGTAGCAGTGTACATATGCATATACCTCATTGACTACGTTTACATGGACACCAGTAATCTAATTAATGACCTTATTCTGAATAAGACAATAATATGATTAAGCTGTTTACATGAGTTGCTTTTAGAATATTCCTTTCATGTTCCCGTTTTACATGTTATAGTACATAGATCGATTAATGACACACATCATTGCGTCCACACGCGACGCTATCAGTTCATCTTCCTTATAGACTTTTGGATGTTTGGGTTTTAATTTTACAAAAGCTTGAAGTGGCACTGGACATATGCAACAAATATTTTAGAATGTGTGAGTTAAAATTTGCCGTGGTCGCATTTGTGCGAGTGCGTGCTGTGCTGCTCCAAAGCGTCTGATCCATACAGCGAGCGTTTCAGAGCCAGTCAGTTTTTAGGACAAAAAAAAAAAAAAAAAACACACGCAAGCACAGTCACCGAAAGCCAGTTTAGTTTTACTTTTTTTGTTTGTTTTCATTTTGAAAACCCTGTTATCTTTGCCGTTTACCTCACATTACGCTTTGGAGGCTTTCTTTTATTTTATTTTTTATTAATTATTTTGATTGCTCAGTGTTTGCGCGCCCTGTAATAAATTGTTTAGTCGGCATATAACAGCATGTGATGGAGTCCATGCCTCGTCTTATTAGTTTTTGTTAATAAATGCTATATAAGCTAGTTTTAATTTATTTTTGTTATGCTGTTTAATTAAAAATAACAAATCCATCTTTTAAGAATTTGTTTTAATCTTAAAATTGATAGGTGTAGCCTTATATATGCAAGCAAAACCAAGATCATGAATTCGATAGTAAAAGTAAAAAGCATCCTAAGACATTCCAATAGCGGAAATCCCGTTCACAAAATTAAAATAAATACTTACAAATTATACTAATGAAAAAGGGGGTTGAATGTTAAAAACGTTTCCATAAAACTAAAAATTATGATAACAAACTAGGCTATTTATCAGCAATGAGCATTGATTAAGCCCATGTTGTAGCAAAATATAAATAAATAAAAATGAAACCAAAGCGCAACCAACTGAGAGCGTTATGCCGCGTTCCAGACAACCCGTTACCCGTGTTTTTCCAAACTTCTACCCGTGAAAGTGCACTGGAACGGCACTCAAACCCGTGAATTCCCACCCGTGAACTCGTACTAGATCGACGACGTACTCCCAGTTCCGAGTTCTGACGTGACATAGCCCGAGAAACAACAATAAAGCCTCTAGGGGTGCGGTGTTCAGTGGCACACGGTGGAAAAATTGAGTTTAGGACAATATAACGTTGCAATCAAATTATTAATACTATAAAAATAATAAATGCTTGGCGTGACTTGCCTGGAACGCTACAAAGTCCTGAGTCGTGGTTTGAACACGTGATTTACGAGCTCAAAAACCTGCCTGGAACGCAGCATTAGTGTGTATCCTGTCACAAAATGTGGCGAAAAGTCCTACACAAGGGGAATAGTCTGATTAAGGTGTGTACATGTCTTCCATAATGCGACTAAAATAGGAATACTCCACCTGTCTTAATTCGATTTGTGTTTACTCCGATTATGACTTTAGTCGGATTAAATTAATCAAAAATCTCAGTTTACATGGTTGCTTCTTAATCAGAGTATTGTCTTAATCGCGTTAAAATCGGAATATTGTTGTCCATGTAAACGTACTCATTGTCATGTTCTAGACTATATCTTTAAATTAAAAAAGAAATTTACCTCCTTAATATTGTGGCAGTTTTTTTTTTTTTGTGGTATCGAAAATAGTATCGAATATCGATATTTTTCAAGGTATCGTATCGAAGTTAGAAATTCCAGTATCGTGACAACACTAGTATGAAAAAAAGCAAATGTGATGTAAAAACGCAATCGTCAGCATGTCGTTTTAACTTGTTTTTCAATATTTCAGCTTCAGAGTCATGTTTTTCACAGGATTTGTACCCAAGGATTTTGCATCCTAAGTCCAATTCTGTGTCGGCTGAGCTACCAATCAAGCTTGCTTCGACGGAAAGTGAAACACATGAAGCTGTAATCATAACTGTATACAAAAACGATTACAAGTGCTCGCTGTTTTACCGCCTCTAGAGTTCATTTCTTTAAGAAACTGCAGTGATATGTACTTATTGGTATGTATTTCACATCTTGCGAAAAAGTTCCCACAGGTACTTTTCGTCATTAGGTCAGGTAGGTAATAAATGTACTATTGTAATTTCTAAAATGGCAGAAATAAGGGGTATTTGTTATAGAAACAGACATAATTATCAATAAAATTAATGAAATTTGAATGCTAATACAAATAAAATATGTGCACTTAATGATTTAGACTTAATTTGATGGTTTTATTTACAACAACAACAACAACACACCTTGTTATGCATGTTTTCCTTCTTTTGTATGAAAAAATATGATCTTTTCCCCAGTTTCTTTATTATGCATGCACTGCACTTTCTCCTCAGGCATCATTAAAGTACATCTGTTCTTTTCAAGTCCTATGTGATTATGTAAGCCACTCAATGTTGAGATAAATCACGAGTATTTCGTCTTTGATTATTTTACTAATCAACCATTTTATGAATAGCATAATCCTAATAACTGACAGCAGCGAGCCTCATGTTTGTCACGTATTCTATCCACAAGCTTTCCTTAAAGGGTTAAATAGTTAAATAAAAAAATATAATTGTCATCATTTAATCACCTTCATGTTTTTCCAAACCTGTATCAATTTCTTCAGAATGCTTGTAACCTAACAGTTGCTTGTAGCCCTCGACTTCTACAGTACTGTTTTTCCTTTGAAGTCAATGGCTACCAGCAATGCTTTTTCACAATAATTCTTTTGTGTTCAACAGAAGAAAGAAACTCATACAGGTTTGGAAACACATGAGGGTGAGTAAATGATGACATAATATTCATCCCTTTAAGATTTGAGGGGGAACTACTTATTTCTGGACCTTCGAAGATATCTCTACCCCTTTTTCGTACAGTTAGCAATCGATAACACACTTGCATCAGTGGCCTATCTGTGATACACAACTCCAGCGTGTCTCAATACACTGACACCATGTGACAAGTCTAATGCAATGCTTTGTCGCACTGCCCAGTCTTATTAGATTACAGCAAACACACGCTCCGTATTACATTACACACTTGTAGCCCTTCTAATGAACCTCACATGCAGATACATTTTCACGTCTTGTTTTTGCAGGTGAGATCTGTTAGCATTTCAAGCCAGAATTTTCTCTGGCAATTTCACAAAGATGAGCTGTGTAATTTTCGTGCCACTAAACAGAATTGGTATAAAATTCATTGATAGAACTGTTCCTTGCCCTTTTGGGTAAATTGTGTATCTAAAAAAAAATTGTGTATATTTTCTTGGTTGCAACTTGTGCCGTCAGTTTTTGAGTTAGTCAGCTAAGTAAAGTTATTTATCTGGCCAACACAGATGAGGAAATTGCAAAAAATGATGTTGTAATCTTGGTAGCATCAGTAAAGTGGGGGGTGGGTGGGGGGGGGGGGCATATTAAGTAAAAATTGGTTACTGTAAACACAGAATTAAACAAATAAGTATACATTTTATATACAATTCATAATTTAGCATTTGCAGGCCAATTTAATGAAATTCTGACCAGCACCTTGTTTTGTAAGATAATTCTTAAGATAATTCTCATAATTCTGTCTTTTTCTGATGTAAACCTAAAAAAGAATTCTTCACAATTCTGAGAAAAAAGTCAGAATTGCAAGATAATTCAAAATGACTTTTTTCTCAGAATTCTCAGAAGTCTTAATTTTGAAGGGAAAAATACTGTTTCTGAGTTTATATCTCACAATTTTGACTTCATAACTCACAATTGCCTGCTACAGAGTCAGAATTGTGAGATATAAACTCAGAATTCTGACAAAAAAAGTCAGAATTGTGAGTTTAAATCTCACAATTGTGACTTAGCTTGCAATTGCATACAATAAAGTCAGAATTTCAAGATATAAACTTGCAATTCTGAGAAAAAAGTCACAATTGCAAGATATAAAAGTTGTGAGTTTATATCTTATATTTCTCAGAATTGCAAGTTAATTTCTTAGAATTGTGAATTTATATCTCACAATTCTGACTTAACTTGCAATTGCATGCAATATAGTCAGAATTTTGAGATGTAAACTTGCAATTCTGAGAAAAAAGTTACAATTGCAAGATATAAACGTGCAATTCTGAGAAAAAAATCAGAGTTGTGAGTTTATATCTTGCAATTTTAACTTTATTTCTCAGAATTGCAAGCTCATTTCTTAGAATTGTGCGTTTATATCTAACAATTCTGACTTAACTTGCAATTGCGTGCAATAGAGTCAGAATTCTGAGATATAAACTAGCAATTCTGAGAAAAAGTCAGAGTTGTGAGTTTGTCTTGCAATTTTAACTTTATTTCTCAGAATTGCAAGTTCATTTCTTAGAATTGTTAGTTTATATCTCACAATTCTCATTTTATAACTCACAATTGTATGCTATAGTCAGAAATTCGAGATATAAACTTGTAATTCTGAGAAAACTAGTCGCAAGTGTGAGATAGAAACTCACAATTCTGAGAAAAAAAGTCAGATTTGTGAGTTTATATCTAACAATTTTGACTTAACTTGAATTTTAATATAAACTTGCAATATTGAGAAAAAAGTCACAATTACGAGATATAAACTTGCAATTCTGAGAAAAAAAATGTGAGTTTTGAGTTTATATCCTGCAATTTTAACTTAATTTCTCAGAATTGCAAGTTAATTTCTTAGAGTTGTGAGTTTATATCTTGCAATTCTAACTTTATTTCTCAGAATTGCCAGTTTATATCACACAATTGTGAGAAAAAAAAAAACAGAATTGTGAGATAAAAAGCCACAGTTATATTTTTAGTGTTTTATTCAGTGGTGGAAACAGGCTTCCATAACAAACAGCTTACTTGAGGGGAAAAATATTTTAAATGGAAAAAATAAAATAAAATACACACATCTCCTTTAAATCCCCAAGCACACTCTACAGTAGCTACTTTATTACTTTCAGTAAGAGCTCAGTGTAAACATTTGACCTGGCAGGGACATAGATGAGCAGACACCTGTAATTGGAAAGACTCCTTCAGAAGGAAGAGAACAGCAATAGAGAGGACACATTATTTTAATTATGTCTCACCACAGAGGCCTGTAGCCCAGAGGGACTTATTGTATCCATCCAGGGGAACGACAGCAAGAAAGACAGAGCCACACAGACGCATACACGCGCATTTCTGAAACAAAGAGTTTATTAGATGACCCAAGATGAACAGTTTGTTCTTTCGGAGCCCAATAAAATCATGACGCGCAAACTAATTCAAGCACGTAAACACCTAATGAGGATTAACAATCTCATTTGGTATTCCCAAAACAACATCTATTGAATTCACATCTCATGAAACACACTGACTCATCAAACAGCTGATGCTCACAAGAGTTCTTTGGCTTTTTAATTTAGAAGCTTGTTCATTCTTTTCGCAGGGTTTGGGTTAATTTTATAGGGTTGGTTCACTTCCAGAATGAAAATGTCCTGATAGTTTACTCACCTCTATGTCATACAAAATATTCATGTCTTTCTTTCTTCAGTCGAAAAGAAATTAAGGTTTTTGAGGAAAACATTCCAGGATTTTTTTTTACTCCATATAGTGGACTTCAGTGGAAGCCAACGGGTTGAAGGTCCAAATTGCAGTTTTAGTGCAGCTTCAAAGGGCTCTACACGATCCAAGTCAAGGAATAAGAGTCTTCTCTAGTAAAAAAAAAATGTATCTATTTTTTTTAACCACAAATTGGACCTTCAACTCATTGAGCCTCATTGAAGTCCACTGTATGGAGAAAAATCCTGGAATGTTTTCCTCAAAAACCTTCATTTCTTTTCAACTGAAGAAAGATGACATTAGTAAATTATTAGGAAATGTTTATTCTGGAAGTGAACTAATCCGTTAAAAGTGATTTTACAAAGTCTGCATTACTGTAGCTTAAAATGGGAAGTAAATCAATTAGAACTTTGAAGCAATTAATCCCAGTTTTCTGTAATTAATCATGTTAGGTTCAGTCAATCACACCTAAAAGCAAAACTTGTAATAATAAATAGTGTATATTCACACACTGACTCCCAAATGAATGTACAATCAAAATAAGAGAAGCATGTTTTACAATCTATATTTTGAAGACTAGTATCGCAGATAGGGATGGCAATTAATTATTATTATTCTTTGTTAACAAAACATTTTTATACTTTATACTTCAGAATTGTGTGTGTGTGTGTGTGTGTGTGTGTGGATATATATATATATATATATATATATTATTATTTATTTATTTATTTTTTTTAATTTTAATATTTATATGTGACCCTGGGCCACAAAACTAGTCACAAGTAGCACAGATATTGGTAGCAATAGCCAAAAATACGTTGTATGGGTCAAAATGATGTATTTTTGTGTTATGCCAAAAATCATTAGGATATTAAATAAATGTTCCATGAAGATGTTTAGTAAATTTCATACCTTAAATATATCAAAACTTAATTTTTGATTAGTAATATGAATTGCTTAGAACTTCATTTGGACAACTTTAAAGGTGAATTTCTCAATATTTATAAATCTCAATTTCAAAATATTGACCCTTATGACTGGTTTTGTGGTACAGCGTCACAAATATGTGACCCTGGACCACAAAACCAGTCTTAAGTCGCTGGGGTATATTTGTAGCAATAGCCAAAAATACATTGTATGGGTCAAAATTATTGATTTTTCTTTTATGTCAAAAATCATTAGGAAATTAAGTAAAGATCATGTTACATTAAGATTTTTTGTAAAATTCCTACTGTAAACCTATCAAAATGTAATTTTTGATTAGTAATATGCATTGTTAAGAACTTAATTTGGACAACTTTAAGGGTTATTTTCTCAGTATTTTGATTTTTTTGCACCCTTAGATTCCAGATTTTCAAATAGACGTATCTCGGCCAAATATTGTCCTATCCTAACAAACTATACATCAATAGGAAGCTTATTTATTGAGCTTTCATATGATGTATATATCTCAGTTTTGTAAAATTTAACCTTATGACTGGTTTTGTGGTCCAGGGTCACATATATATATAATTGTATATGCATATATACATTTTCCCCCCAATTTCTAAGAATAAAAGAAGTACAGATTCCAAATAAGAAATTCAAATTTTTAAGGGAAAAAAATAATGGGAAATAAATGGTAACTGAGGCTTTCCATCACTGACATGCTTCAAAACATTTCCTTTTGTGTTTGATGGAAGAAATCAAGCCAACATAGGGTCATTTTTTAATTCTGTGCTGCTTTTAAAAACATTACAATAGTCCACAAGTGCAAAACACTCATATATTGTACTGTTGAAGTGCTCTGTGATGTTAATTTATTGAACCGACCCGTGAACTTCCCCTCTAATGACATCATTGGAATGTGAACGGTATGCACATCAAAGCCTTTTAAAAAACCCTCAAACCGTGACGCGTCAAAAGACCGATCTACGCTTTCACTCACCCACACATATAACTACTCAATAACAAATAATAACACCATACACTAACACTGCAAAAAGCTTCTCCATGACCGATATATTCCATACTAGCGGCTCTTCTGAATTCTTTGTGTTGGTCTTTAAAGGAGATATTCAAGGGTATGGTGATGCATTACTGCAGTGTGTGTGTAAGTGATCAACTACAACAGAGAGATGGTCTGAGGTTTACATGGTTTACAGACATTAGTGCTGCTACATTAGGCCCAGTCAGTTTGTTTTCATCCCTGTAGCTCCAAACACCACACACACACACCTCCACTGAGACCAGCTGTCCGGCAATCAGTCGGGTTATCACACACAAGCTTCAGGTTATGATCCGCAATACACCACACCCTGATTTCTATGGTGCACAAACACTAGCCATTTCCTGCCAAAAGCTGCTAAAACAACATCTAATAGAAATCAACCCAAACACCAACTGGAACCAAAGAGATAGTGATACTATTATTGATAGACTGATACATATCAGCCAAAAAAAATCAACATTCAGCATTCGGCTCATTTATTTTTTTTTTTTTTTTGCCAAAGTCATCAGCCAAAAGCTGTACTCAATTGGCTTTGGAAGAGAAATTTTAATTTTGTGTAAACATCCAGAGACAGCCTGGTTAGTGGACTAACCTTTTGTTTTTTTAAAATATGATAATGTGTTTTAAAATATTTTTTGGATTTTGAAAAATATTGTCTAAATAAACTGATCATCTGGTAACATTAAATCAGATTGTCATTTAGTCTGCAAGTACGGTACGATTTTTAATTTTAATCAAATAATTTTATTTGATGCATTTATTTGATCCGAAGTGCAGCAAAAACAGTACAATTTTGAAATATTTTTACTATTTAAAATAACTGTTTTATATTTGAATATATTTTAAAAAATAATTTATTCCTGTGATTTCAAAGCTGGATTTTTAGCATCATTACTCCAATGATCCTTCAGAAATCATTCTAATATTCTGATTTGCTGCTCAAAAACATTTATTATTATATTGAAAACAGCTGAGTAGAATTTTTCAGGTTTCTTTGATGAGTGGAAAGTTCATAAGAACAGCATTTATCTGAAATGGAAATCTTTTGTAACATTATAAATGTCTTCGTATAATTACTCTTGATCCATTTAAATCATCCTTGCTAAATAAAAGTATTAATTTCAATAATTTCTTTCCCTGACTCCAAGCTTTTAAATGGTACAGTATATAATGTTACAAAAGCTTTTTTTTTTTTTTTTTTTTTTTTTTAAGATAAATGCTGATCTTTGGATCATTCTATTCATTAAAGAAAAATGTACTCAACTGTTTTAAATAATAGTAACAATAAATGTTTCTTAAACAGAAAATCAGCATATTAGAATGATTTCTGAAGGATCATGTGACACTGAAGACTGGAGTACTGATGCTGAAAATTCAGCTTTGATCACAGGAATAAATTACATTTTAAAATATAATCAAATAGAAAACAGTTATTTTAAATAGTAAAAATATTTCACAATATTACTGCTTTTGCTGTATTTTGGATCAAATAAATGCAGGCTTGGTGAGCAGAAGAGATTTATAAAAAAAAATTAAAAAAATGTACTGTTCAAAAACTTTAGACTGGTAGTGTAAATATAATACACTCAATATCACAAAACATTATTTTTGCTGATAACCAGCTAAAAATACATTACCCTGCTTAAATTATTATTAAATATTAGTCATAATTTAACTATATTTTAGCTATTTTTTATTATGAGAGTAAGAATGCAAACACTGACCAATCCAATATTGACCATCCTATTTTGATACGAGATTCGACACTGAAAGAAAATCATATTCGCTCCACCACAAATCTGTGCAAATGTGTTATGCATGTATGTATGATGAATTACCTTCAATAAAAATAAATCTACAAGATTACTGTCCAAAAAAACCTCAAATCTGGCAATGAAAAATATAAAACTGCTCTTTTTCCAAATGGATTAGATTTCAAATATTATTGGATCTTATCGCAGTTGAACCGCTTATTGAAATGCTCATATTCCAGCCAAACGTTCGGCACGTTGAGCGATTGCTTCATCGTGCGAGTGTTCTAGCTGCTAAACCACGTCAGGTGTCAATGCACCCCAGCGTCAGATAAACGACCAAGTGCCTGGTACGGTTGTGTTTTAGACAAACACATGAAGTCACCAAACCCTCCATGTGCTGGTCATTTCAGCAAGCCAAAGAGGCTCTCCGTATTTAATGCTCTGAAAGAGCGAGAGAGAGAGCGAGCGAGCGTGTGTTTGTGTGTGTGTGTGTGCGTGTTGGGTCCTTCCTTTCACCAGACTCCATTGGTGCCACTGTTACGGGTAATTTGAACACATTGAGTTTGTGTGTCTGTGTGCGTCTGCGTGTTGCCTAGAGACTAGTGGCAGCATTTGAGATACCATCTTGCTAACATCTCGGTGGAAGCAATAGGTACTGAGGTCAGGATGACTGCGGACAGTACGGCTTGGAAATAAAATAACAGATTAACGCAGTAGATGCATTGTGAGAAACACAAATGATGTATATGTTGCCTGGTGTTAGTATGATATCTAGCCATCTTATATACCTTTTCACGCTGACTAAGGAATGGAAAACTATTACTTTGTAGGCCTCAAAGACATCACACTACTACAGGCTCATGGAAATACGTTCCTCTACATACATTTCTGCAACAGCGTAATTACGTACGTTACTGCACGTTTCGAGGCAGTTTCAAAGTGAAATGTCCAGAGAGTGGCACTAAAACACACGTTCAATACGTGACTGTGGCATGTTTTTATTACATTGCTGCTTGAGGTATGCATTGCGGCTGTTCAGAATTCAAATATCCGGGTAGTGTCGCTAGAGGTTAATGCTCTATCATGTTGGAAATATTTCCTACACCAAACCCAACCCTAAACATAAACCTGCAAAAGTGATAAAACCATGATAAAAGTGATCGTTTCACGGGTTCGTCACTTCGTTCACACTTCATCACTCAAGTGCAACACTGTATTGCTTGAGCTACTGAGCTATCCTACTGAATTAGGAAACTCATGTATGTTCAGCTGATTATGTGACAACAATGTTCTAAAGTATCAGTTTTCAAATCGCACAGGATGTAGAAATTGTTTTAAAGACATAACATAATGTTCTGCAAGTAATTGTGTGAGAGTTAGGCTTTATTAATCAAAACTCGGTGTGAAAATTAATGAAGATTTTACTGCCTCTAGTGTTCATTTTAATTCATACATATAGGTTTTTTCAGTTTTGCAGAAATGTATATTAGAGGCACATATTTCCAATGAGCGTATGTTGCTAAATTATGTTTAAGGCTGTAAGAGATTGAAACAAATGTTTAATTTAATTAAATTGTCTGTGTTATGCTAGCCTGACTGTCATAATACTGCTATTTTATCCCTATTTCATAAAAAGGCCTTTTAGTAAATTTACTAGTTTAAAGCAGAAAACTGACAATTGTTTATCAAAACAGTAAACGGCTTATTAATAAATTAGTGCTGGGATTAGTAGTTATATCAAGGTTGGATAGTTAAACTGGTTAACCTTTTCAGACATGTAAATGCTGCATGTTCAAATTTCAAAATGTTATTTTTTGCCAAAGTGAAAATAATTTATGTTAGCTATTTAGACCATTTGTATGTGATCACGTTGAAAGTTCGGCCCAACTGCCAGTGGTCTCTCACAGTGGTCCTGGGCCAGTTGGAAATCCTTACTGTCGGTTCCTAAGCTACAGTTGGATGGGTATATGGGTAAAGTTTAGGTATAGTTGGGTGGTTAAACATTAGAATTAGGCAGTTATATTTAAGAGGACTGGTTAGTTCCTGGTACAGATTATGTTTTCCTACATCAGTCAAGAAATTGCCCACAAATATGCCCAATCTAAGCACAAGTCTTGACTTCATCTGTTATGAACCAGATGCAGTCAGTCTTATAAATGAATGTTTATTTATTTAATCTCTCATTTGTTTACGTGTGCTGCCATGTGATGTGGCATTTCAGGAAACACACAGATGGTCAAATGCACAAGACATCATGATCAAATGTACCATCGTTTCACAATAAGAGCAGAATGAAGCAACAGGTCGCCATTGTCAGTCAAACCCCTCCTACATCTGAAACCATCATCACCACAACAGCTCATTACCAATGGACCCTTCAAAAAATGCATTTCCGGCCATTTAAACCCCTTCCTTTAATTCCCAGTGCATCACACAGTGTGTATGAGCTAGTTCTGAGTGCATTGCGACAGTTTTCTATGACAGCTGTGTTACTTTGTGGTCATTTAGCCTAGTGGGACGATCAATAATTCCTTCTGTCCATAACGTTCTGTTATTAATAATGTATTAGAATTCTGAACAAAGTAAAACGTCGACTATCTCTAGTTATATAAAGCAATATAAAGATGTTAAAACTATAAAAGTAACATTTCGTGAATGCTAACGGGTTGAGTAGCCTAGTGGGTGGGCATCAAAAGATTACAATTAACGTTACCGCACAACCAAACTTTCCGTTACTTTTGTAATAGTAACTACAGCGTAGTTTTAGTGACTGTGTAAGGCAGTTATAACAAAGAAACGGGACAGTTTGGGCCTCTCATATATGTTTAAATGTTTCTTACCGAGCAGTAGGAGTTTGACCTCTCTGGCGGCTTTCTCTCCGTCATCTCTCAGGTTTCTGTCGATCATTTTACTCCTCTCCACCGCCGCCTTATCCTCCGTGCTTAACGTGCAGCCCATCCTCACGACGATCCAAACCGTTTAAACCTAACGCACAGTATTCAACATGCACCAGCTCTCTCTCCGGAAAACCACACGCCCTTCTTTAAAAAAGAAAACCAAGAACTGAGCGCAAAAGGGGGGCTTGGAAATCAAAAGACCGAGGATAAGGTCTGGCTTTGTCTTGTTTGATCAAGACTATTCCTTGAGCCCCCGTTATTTCGCTGTAAATCCCTTCAGAGGG
The DNA here is from genome assembly GCF_049309525.1 of Garra rufa. Lineage (NCBI taxonomy): Eukaryota > Metazoa > Chordata > Actinopteri > Cypriniformes > Cyprinidae > Garra > Garra rufa. The sequence continues at coordinate 24,347,907 of NC_133364.1, forward strand.
ATGAAAAAAGGGTCCGTAAAAGCGTAGCGATCCGTTCCCCAGCGCGTCAGTATTCACGGGCTCGCGCTGCTTCCTGTTCTCATGCATGCAGGCGCGTTCACGTCTGTGCGACGCGTTCGGTCGAGGCGGGGACGCGCGCTTTGCCTCAGCATCAGCAGTAAAGGACATGAATGATGCAGGGCGGTGGTGGACATGTCATCTCTCGATGCCAATGAACTGCTGCCTTGCTCTTTCCATCCAAACAGACTGACAGGATGAATGGGAGCTAGTAAATTCATTTTTGAGGGGTTTATCGTAATCTTACAATGTAAAAATGAGTTGCAAAACCTAAATATTGTTGTATTGATGTACTTGCACTCTTAAAAATCAAGGTACTTCACAGCGATGCTATAGAAGAACAGTTTTGGTTCCACAAAGAACCATTCAGCCAAGGGTTCTTTAAAGAACCATCTCTTTTTCTTTTTTTTTTACCTTTTTGCAATCTAAAGAACTTTCTTTCGCCACAAAGAACCTTTTGCGAAACCAAACGGTTCTTCAGATGTTAAAGGTTCTTTATGGAACATCATTTATATCTTGGCTGAACTTATGTTAAGCTGTCATGTATTAAAGCCAGCCATAATTGTCATTTACTTATACTTAATGGGCCAAAAAAAAGCCTGATATATCAAATATAATATAAAACATAAAACACATATCCACACTTTTTTTCTTTTATTGTATATATATTTAAGATTTTTTCTTTAGGTCCAATTAAATATGATCTTTCTGTCAGGCTTTACACAGTTAAACTATTAACCTCATGTAAACACTCATCCAACAAAATACAATAACTCGAAACTGCCACAATCAGGCCTCAACACTTGCTACGTGTAACACAACAAGACAGTAATCAAACTGACAAGGGTAACGTGAAGTAAACATAGCAACTAAATCAACAACAACAGTGTAAATAAAAGCGGCAAGTGGTCAAACAATGCAGCCATATTAATTATTCATGCTCCAGTGCATGCTGGGAAGAAGGTAAATGGCCAAATCACAAAACCCCTTTTGTAGGCCTCTTTAAGCTAGCACATTACAACATGCCTGCTCTTCTTTAAAAATATATAGTATATCTGTATAGAGTAGATTTTTTTGAATTATTAGAACTTAGGAATAGTAATAAAACCAATATTTGTTAATATTCATTTATTTTTAATGGTATAAATTAGTAGTATCTATAAGAAAATAGATAATCTAAAAATCATTTTAATGCAGCTATTCCCAGTTCTTTTCTTTAGGCAGTTTCTATTGTTTTTTTTTTTCTAGAAAGCATTTTTTTTTCTATTGAGGTGGATATTGTCAGCTGTTGCTTTAAGAAGTTATTTACGCCATATGACTAAAAATTAATTCAGTCATATTAAATAATATTTTTGACTTTGACAAAAGCAAAAAGGATAGTTCACTCAAAAATATATACTTAACCTCAAGTCGTTCTAAACCTGTATGCATTTCTTTCTTCTGTTGAGCACAAAAGAAGACATTTCGAAGAATGTTCATAACCAAATAGTTGAGGATAACCATTAACTTCGGTAGTCTGGAAAAAATACTGTGGAAGTCAATGGCATCAGCTGTTTAAACATAATTAATATGAATGATTAACCTGACTACGTACTTATAAATAAATTTGTGATTGTATAAAAAAAACAAAAAAAAAACACTTTAAGGTGGCAACTACACGTTCTCTTTATGCATGTTCGCATACACTAAAAAAAAATTTGACTGATGTTTTTTTTTTTCAATCCTGCAGTTGTAAGTACAGCAAAAACAGTAATAGGTTGAAATATTTTTACTATTTAAAATAACTGTTATCTTTTAAATTAGATTTTAAAATGTAATTTATTCCTGTGATCAAAGCTAAATTTTAAGCATCATTACTTCAGTCTTCAGTGTGGCATGAGCTTTCCGAAATCATTCTAATATGCGGATTTGCTTTTCAAGAAAGATTTATCACCTTTTTAATAGACAGGATGCTTTAAATTACATTAATTATGTTCTTTTGAACTTTCTATTCATCAAAGAAAACTTAAAAAAAAATCTACTCGGCTGTTTTCAACATAATAAATGGTTTTTGAGCAGCAAATCAGAATATTAGAATGTTTTCTGAAGGATTGTGTGACTAGAGTAATGATGTTAAAAATTCAGCTTTGAAATCACAGGAGAATGTATTACATTTTAAAGTATGTTCAAATAGAAAACCTTTTTTAAATGGTAAAAATATATTTCAAAATTGTTCTGTTTTTGCTTCACTTTGGATTAAATAAATGCAAGCTTGGTAAGCAGAAGAGACCTCTTTAAAAACATTAATCTTACTGTTCAAAAACTTTTGACTGATAGTGTATTTGTTTACTGGATTTTCTATTGTATTCTATTCTGTTCCATTGTCAGCATCCCAGTTGTGTTTTCTCAGGTTCATGACTTTGTCTTAGACCCATCACAGATGCCAGTGTCACAACGGACCATATGTTCCAAGGTCGAATGAACTGTGACCACACCTCACTGCAACATCCACACTGCGTAGCTTGCAGAAAGGGCTTCAAAAATCATTACGCTATCACTCCTTGGCTGAGGATCAGCCTTTTAATATGCAAGCATGACTGTGAGGTTGAAGCAGATCAATTAGGCAGTGACCTTAGACCTTACCGTTGCTTTGAGCTGCCAGGAAAACACATCTGATTTGAGTAAGCATTTGCATTGGATCTCAAAGGGTTACAACACTATAACCACACATTTACATGTCACATGAGGGTATTACAGCTTGTATGCAAAGTATGTGACTGTCTACAACAGTTCTACAGTTTAGTAAGGACACAACCAAGCAATAAGACAATAAAAAATAATGTGTTTAAACTAAACATAATAGTATGTGTTATTAAGAGAGTTAAACTTCATATTTTTGGGCCAGCATACTGTATGCTTTAGAAAAATATGCCACATTTTTAAGTGAAATCATGTCATCTTTGGCAATGTTTTATATATAGAAATATGTTAATACTTTACAATAAGGCATCATTTGCTGTTATTACTTATTTACCATGAAGTAGACATACCGTATTATTCATGCTGGGAAGTTAAAATCTAGCAATAGTAGTACTGTGGACATGCCACTTAACTACAATTATGTAAAATGTTACTGTAATACAGACACATTTCTGTAAATGACAATAATTCCTGACCCTGTTTACTGTGACATCACCGTATAGGCTACTGTGTCGTGGCAACTCGAAAAATTCACGTAAAATTTTGTACAACTTTCCAACAAACCCTAACTTGACACCAATAGTTGAACACTGCTCTCTAGTGGCATGTAGATATAACCTTGCAATTAGCAGGCGTATGATTAGCATGGAGCTCATAAAAGGCGAGTACTGGAAAATACGACTTCATTCACATTTATTTTGCTAGATTTAAAAACATAGAGGGGATGTATATGTGTCTATATTTATATTTAGATGCGTTTATATTGCTTTTATTTTCTCCAAAGCAACATTGTGTATTCAAGCTGTCCGTGTTTAATAGTTCGTGTGCCCTGAAAAGGACGCCATGAACCCCAAATGTATCGTAAACCACAATTATAATGCCGTAATCCACTTCGACAACATTGGCACGAACATAATCACATCACATTAAAGTCTGAGAATGGAAAAACTTGAGACCCATGAACACTAGAGGACAGTACAAGCTAAAACTTGACTGTTCACTGATAATACAACATAATTACTGTTCAGAGGTAACACCGAAAAAGAACCCTGTCTTTATAACACACACACAAATCCACGTGCAATACAAGATGTAAAATGTATTTCCCTTATGGAGAGCAGCAATAACTAATAAAAACAACCCTTGAACTTTTTTATTGGTTTACAATTTGATGTCCATTATCTGACTTTCAAAGCTGCTTGTAAATATAATGTTATTTTTAAATGTCAGGGAATGATAATAATCTGCTGTTTGTCATATTTATTGCACAACACGAATATGCTGGATTCTGGTTGGTCAGGTTGGGGATTCAGTGGTCTGATATTCTATTCTGTTTTCTATTCTAAATGTTCTGTTCTTCTTTCCCCCCTCACATTGTTGTATGGAATGCTTGGTTCTGGTCTATTCTATTCTGTTATATGTTATATATATATTTTTATACAAGCCTGTTTGAAATGCTTGTTTCTTGTTTCCTACTGTAG